>NC_088793.1:188537615-188844698 GCF_011386835.1 Chrysemys picta bellii
AGAGGTTTTATTTATGTTTATGTATTTATGAGTGAAGCTTTACATGTGTGTGTGTGTGTGCGCATTTGTGTGTGTGTGTGTGTGTGTGTGCGCGTGCACACGCAGGCGCGCATGTGTAATGTATGACTTGGTCATGTAATAGCAATATATCGATGACCAAGTCATACGTTTTGAAACGTTGAACTGTGAGTTAGGTGTGTGTGTGTGTGCGTGTGTGCATGCAAATATATGAACATACACGTGAAAAGCCACATAGGTCGTGGACACATACACACACACAGGGGCTACATAGCCCTGTACTATATGTGTATGTACGTATGATTATATATGTATATTATATATTCCGTTTAAAAATTGAAAACATGTGAACTAATCATGGGAAAAAAGACAAAATTAATAAATAAGGAAGCTAAATAGCAATACTTTCCAGAAATTAAAGAAATATCAAATTCACTGGCAATTCTACTTAGACATATTAACTAAACAGGATACTTTTGCATAATTAAGAAAATAAGCCAATTGGGTTTTTTTGGTTTGTTTTTTTCATTCTGAAGAAAGGAATGCCTAAATTATTCTAAATATGTTAGCAATTGTGGTCTTCATCATACATAAATCAGTATGGTCAACTGAATGCCACATTTCATAACAACGGTGAAAAGACCTTTCTTTAAACTTGAAATACCTTGCCTAATGTTGTCAGAGTTGACTAATTTTCTGAATGAGCTCCAAAAAGCTTCATTATGAGACTATTTCTACACACATAGTCGTCAGTGGATTGTATAACAAGGCAGACATGCCTTTCTTTTCTGTTTGCTTTTGTTAACTTTGTACTTAAATATCTTGGCAATATGTATGCAGTATTCATCACTATATCCTTGCAAGAAAAAAAAACTGTTGGTATTTCTCTCCCTATGCAACATAATACATATACTAACAACAACAACAACAACCAAAATGAGCTGAAACTACAAAACATAAAATGCCTCAAAATGTTGCCAGTTAATGAAAGTGAGACCCACTACAACTCTTAAACAGTTAATCAGTCTGACCTTCTTTAGCAAGCTGCCAATTTCACATTTAATGAACTTAAAGCCACAGAGAATCAAAAAATAGATTTTAATTTGACTGCAGAATATTGGAACAGATTTTGATAAAGTGCAAAAATCCAGTGAACTCAGGTTAAATTTATTTCAACCCTACCTAGGCTGAATATTGAGGAGGAAGATCTGGAGTAGCTCCCAGTTGTGCTGTGTAAAATAATATTGAAAGAGCACCTTACCGTACCTTAGCTCCAAGTAGGACACACTGATACATTCCATAATTTCTTGCCTCTAGTGCTACTCCTAATTTAACATAAGGTCAACTACAGGAATATGAAGGTTATATTCATATTAATAAAAACAATATCTTAATCATTTGGGTTTTCTTCTAAACTTACTGACCAAAAGATAATACACAACATGCATTTACACTTTTCTGGCATAGAAAAAGAAACAGGAATGTTTCTGAAATGTCTATGTCATTTTCTCAAGTAACAACTGTTTGCATTTGCACAAAGTGAGTAACTGAATATGGAAGTCATTCCATCAGATCCTTTCTACAAAAAAAAGGTATTTTTGTGTTAAGCAGTAATTGTAACTTTTAGTTTAATCACTCAAAGTAGCAAAATATTTTTAAAAATTGATATTCTCCTTATAACTGTTTTGACTGGAACTTTGCACAATAATTACTCAATTGTAATATTTATTCCTTGGCCTGATTTTTTTCTGAAATTGTCAATATTACTCAGCAATGAAAGAGAATATTGTGCTCAGATACCAGAGAGTTAAAAGTAATGCTAAACAAAAATAGACTTTGCTAAAGACTGTACTGACTGGGCTGATTTACAATCAAAACCAGGAAATGAAGTGGTAATTCAGAGGTTGCTGATTACACCTCCACATTTCACCTAATTAATTTTATAGGAGGCAAAGTTCTCGAAAATAACAAGATGATCAAATGTACAGATATAAAACCTGTAACCTCAACATTTTCTATGCTCTTAAGGTAAATTATTGCTAATTAACAAGAATTATATACTAATGTATGAAATACCTCTGGCACCGTGTTCAGTACAAAACATTTGGCTCCTGATGCTCTGAGAGACAGCAAAATGTGTTTTTATTATTTCTGCTGTTTTAAAAAAAAATCTTGCCACTGATTTGCAGTATACATCTTTTTAATTTGGGGGCAATCAAAAGCTCCTTCCTGGGTATCTAATCATTTGTCTATATTTTTAATGGAATTTGCTCTTCCATAAACATGTATTTCTACAAAAACAACGAGGAGTCTGGTGGCACATTAAAGATTAGCAGATTTATTTGGGCATAAGCTTTTGTGGGTAAAAAACCCACTTCTTCAGATGCATGTATTTCTAGCCTCTCTCTCCCCCTTCCCCCATTCCCCACCAACATCCACCAAAATAACACCATCTTCTATATCAAGTTAAATGGATTTTTGTCTCAAAAGAAGTGTGAGGGACGCAATGGAAGAAAAAGCACCAGTTCTGCGTTGGGGGTGGGGGGGGGCTGTATCAGTATGGATTCAGCAAGACAGAGACGTCTAAATACCCCAGCAGCAGACAGGGCTGTGTCCAGCTGAGAAGACAAAAAAGAAAATCAGGGGAGAAAGAGAGAGTGACTGTCTAGTCCAAGTTTGCCTTCAAGTGTGGGATTGTCTTACAGTCTAAGTGAACAAATGATGGCTAATAATGTGGGCTAGTGGTCGGTGTTTTAAAACAGAAAGCGGGAGCGCGGTGAGGGAAGGAAGGAAAGAAAAACAGGGGAGAGCGAACTTGGAAAGGACTGAGCAAGCGGCACAATGGGAGCAGCGTGGATCGGAAGCCTAGTGCAAACACGTGCGAGCCAGCAAGGTGCCTTCTCCCTTTTCGGCTGGGGCCGAGCTCAGCTCGGCTCCCGCTTCTCCACCCCAACCCCCCTGCTCACGAGGATTGCCTTTGCCTCGGATGGGCCTGTAGCGAGAGTTTAAATGACCCGATCCGGTGTTTTTTTTTGGGGGGGGGGGGGAAGAGAACAAAAGCAGATGTGTCCAAGTAAGCAAAACAAACACAAAGTCACCGAAGAGAAGGTGCCACTCGACTCCCCCGGAGACCCTAGGCTTCCCCCTTCGAAAGAGTGTTTCAAGCTTTTTTGGGGGGGAGGGGGGTCTTTTGCTTTCCATGTGCCACAGCATCGTGCAAAGCTACGACTAGACGGAAGGGATCCCAGCCAGCCCAGCGCCGCCTGGAAAGGCTCCCAAGCCCCTCTGTGACCCCCACGGTTTGATCGGCCGTCGGGTGAGTGAGGGGAAATGAAGGGCCAACTTGCTAGTCCTCGCGATCCTCGGAAATCGTTTGCTGCTCTGAACGGACTGGGACGGCGTTAAAACAAACATTACTGGGTCTTTTCTCCAGTGTGGGGTCTACGGGCTGCGTTCCTGTTTCCTTACCAGCCATAAAACAAGGCAAAATTAAGAACAAAGAAAGGGGGAGGGGGGAGAAAGAAAGGGGGAAAGGGGGGGAAGAAAGAAAGAAAGAAAACCCGCCCTCCCTCCTTCCTAAACGAAAATGCCGAGAATTAAAGACGTGGTGAAACTGATCAGGTTCAAGTTCGTTGTGCTTTTTTGATCTTGTTCTGCCTCCTAGCGACTGAAACTCACATGCAAACCTATCCTTAACCAATTTTTTAAAATCCAACTCCACACACATCTCGCCCCCCCTCTAAGCCTCCCACATCTCAAAGGGAGAAATATACCAAATGGCAATTACACTGCCAGCAAAAAAAATTAATAACTTAAATATGTACCTGTATATTACATACGGAATTGCCAAGTCAGGGGGAAACCTAGCACGACTGGGGAAGGATTTGGGGATGTAAATCTAATCTTTCAATTATTCTGTGACAAGTGAGTCTAACACACGCGCGCACACAAACCCTAAGGATGAATGCAGTCTGGTATATATATATATATATATTTAAAGTAACATAGGTTACTAGTGTCGGCACCAGTTTCGGCAGCTCGCGGAGGAATGGGGCGGAGGGGGGTGGGTTCCTGCAGCATGTTCTGGAAGAGATAGCACCTCCAGAAATGTGACAGTTATGTTGCAATACATAACATAACACAACGTTTTGCATTTCAAAAAGTCCTTAGAACTGGTAGCAAATGACTAAAACAATGAGGGGTGGAGAGAAGAGAACCGTAAAGGAGTCTTACTTTAAAGAAAACTTTACGAATGCAAATATTTTGGCTTCCCCTGGCTTTACAGGAGCTGTTTTATCCAAAGCGTTAACATTCTCCAACGGACTATGTGCAAATCTTGTTCCAAATATCTATGCATCTGAGTGGGGAAATTGCATTGTAAACTTTTACAGAGAGAGAGAGAGGAGGGGGAGGTTGTTTGCAGACAGCGAAATTGCACTGAAGCAGACGGTCCCTAGGAGGGGAGAAAAACACCTGGAATACTGGGGGAAATAAAATACAAACGTGCATCTTTTTGCTTTCCAACCGCCCAAAAAATAAAATATTTTCCCTCTTCTTCCCTCCCACCCGCTCCAGATCCGAGTTCCCTTTTGTTGTGTATGCAGCGACCTTGCTTACCTTGCATCCAGCTTTTGTGTTTTGTTGGGGGGGGGGGTGGAAGAGTGGGAGGATTTTTGTGACGAATAGTATTTTTTTTAAATGTCCCCGGGAATGTATTTTTTTTTAATTTGATCGTGACAGTGACGATAGTTGGTTGGGTTTGGGGGTTTGTTTTTCTGTGTGTGTGTGTGTATGTATGTGTGTGTGCTTTGCTTGGGTTTGCTCTTGTCTCTGCTTGTTGGCAGGAGGCTCCCCGCACACGCGGTGCTTGTAAACATTCAGACACGAGATTTTTCCCAATCAAAATCCACTTCCACTTTTTTTGAAAATCTTCCAAAAAATAGTAAGCAAGAGAGGAGGGAATTCCTCTCGCTCGCTCGCTCTGCTCCGTGCAGCCGAGCCAAGCAGCCCAAGTTTGCAGGCAGGAGTTGGGGGGAGAGGGAGGAGGGGAGGAGTGGGGGGAAGGCTGGCATGAGTCGGTTGGCTGGGGGAAGGTCCGATTGTGGCGGAGCCCCGGGGAAAGCCAACGATGGCTCCGGACAGCACAAGCAGCCGCTGCTGCCCCTTTTGCCCTTTCGCCGCGGAGGGAAAAGAGGAGCAGGAGAGAGCGGGACAAACACCCCATGTCTGGGAGCGGAAACAAAAGGGGGGACATTGCCCTGCCCCCCCGCCGGTACGCAACAAGGTTTCGCTCGGGAGAGATGGGGATCTGGCTAAAACCACTCGCCCCTAGACTTTTCTTCTCACTCCACTTGACCATAATCTCTTGTCTGTCTGTCTGTGCGTCCAATGTCCAGTCTGTCTCTCCTGCGGGGATTTCTTTGCACTTCCCCCCTTCCCCCCACCGCAAGAACAAATTCTGCACCTCGCTGCAAACTGGGAGTGTTGCTGTTTTCCCAAGTCACAATGGCACAATTTAAAAAAATAAAATAAAATCAAAGCGGGGGGCGGTGAAAAAGAAAAGAAGGAAGAGAGAGTGAGTGAGAAGGGGGCATGCTCCAGGAGCAAAGAAAAGAAAAGTGATCGAGGTGATTTAATTAGAGAGAGACGGAGAGGGGGGGAAATTCCGAGCCAAGGTTTAGTGCATTTCCACCCCTCTCGCCCGCTTTCTCCGCTTCTCCGAAATAAAATAACCCGCGCGAAGGAGGCATGAAATAAATGCACGTTGCTCTTTGGGTTACTTACGCGAAAATTCCCGCTTGCTTAAGTGCTGGGGTTTGCCTTGCTTGCGGCGAGACATGGTGGGTTGGTGGCTGCGGTGGCTTGTGAGCCGCTCGGTTCACATCGGGAGAGCCGGGTGAGAAAGGAAGGAGACTCCAGAGAAAATATCTTCATCAATGTCTTTTGACATCCAAAATAAATTAGAAATAATACAAAGATGGCGCAGGGAAGATGAATTGTGGGATAGCAGTCATGGGCTTTTTTTTTTTTTTTTTTTTTTTGTGCAAGAAAAAAAGAGAGAGAGAGAGGGAGAGAGAGAGAGAGAAGGAGAGAGAGAGATGAAAAAAATGGCAAAAGCCCCCCTGAGCTGCAAGTTCAAGTGCGGACGTGACGTCCCTGCGAACTTGAACGTCAGGAGCCTGGATGGACAGAGACATACAAAACATGGGCAGGGCAAGCTGGAGAGAGGGGGAGGAGGGAAGAGGAAGGCAACACCAATGGACACTCATCAGGGGCTGGACATGAAAAAGAGACCAGGACAAGCCAATGGACAGTGATCGCAGGGGGGAGCGGGGGAGGGGGGAAGAGGGAGGGGGGTGCACTAGACACCAGGCGCACGCTGCTTCGAAGAGTAGGGGGGGTTGGGGTGGAGGGGAAAGGAGCCGGGCACGCCGTGCAGAAGTGGCCGCAGAGGAGTACAGTGGAGAAGGCAAACGCACGAGTGGCCAGGAGGGGCGAGGGAATAATAAATAAATAAATAAAAACAGCGGTACACACACACACACACCCCCGCTGAAAAAAGAAGAGAGGATCGCCCAAGTGAAATGCGATGGGATGCTCCCAGGAGGGGGAGGCAAGGCAGGTATCTGGGAGCCCACCCAACAGGCAAAGCCAGGGAATTAAAAACTTTACACCACCACACGAGCAAAGCCCCGAGGCGCAGGGACAGTCCCTGGCAGGCAGCACAAAGGCAGAGAGTGGGCAAGGGGGTCGCACGAGAAAAGTTCTGCACTTGGAGCAGCGGGGGGAGAGGCGGCCAGGACCAGCCTCCTTCCTTTCAGCTTGGAGAGGGGAGCAAGGAGAAGAGTTTCAGAGTCCAGGAGAAAAGAGGCGGAGGGTGAGAAGCTGCAGGAGCAGAGAAGGCAAAGGGAAGGCGGTGGAACTTCATACCCCCCAGTCCAATAACTAAATAAATAAAAGCCAAGCCGGGCTCTGAGCTGTAACGAGCAGTGACTGGGTCTAATAAACCGAAAGAAACGGGAGCGCAGGAAGCAATGCGCGGGGCACAAAACACAGCTACGCTACTGACAAGAAGCAGGGCGACCCAAGCCGAGCTATGGTCAGAGGGGCGCAGAGAAGCGGCGGGAGATGGGACTGAGGATGCGGCAGCAGCGTGGGTTGTAACTTACCGGGGACACACACACATTCCCCCACGCCGGGCCCGGGGCGGGAGCGGGTTGCAATAAGGATAAGCGGGAGAGGAGGAAGAGAGCGTTTGTGGCAATTATTCCGCAGAACTGGTATAAAGCGCGTGCCGTGGCGAGCCCGAGCTCTGAGCGCACGCCCCAGCAGCCTCCCGCGAGGAGAACGCAGAGAGAGGGACAGAGAGAAAAGGTGCAAAGGAGGGAAGAAGTGGATCTAGCACAGGAAGGGGAAAGAAGAAGCTTGCTGTGACTGTAAGAAATATTTTAACACGCAAAACTGTAATAATGACGTTACCCAGGGAGAGCGGGGCGGGGAGGGAATGGAAATCTTTCAGTTTGTTCACAGAAGCAGCAGGGAATGCAAGTGGTCGGGGGCTGCCGCTGAATTCTCAGCCGCTTCCGATCGGACGGCTCCTTTTGTGTGTGTGTGAATGTGTGATCAGTGCACGCGCTGGGTTATAAACGCCCTTTGGGGAGCGTCTGTGGAGAAATTAGAGGAGACCTGTTGGAAACGAGACCCTGTCTCTTTAATGGAGAAACACACACACACACGCTGCTGTTGTCACAGGTCTGTTTCATTCTGGTGTGGGATACTTTCAGTTTCACGTCAATGGTACAGCAATAGCACCCCCTACAATCTGAAGTTTATTCTCAAACATCCCTTAAAGCCTCGACTTCCCCCAGCATCGCTGCTGCTCCCCCCGGCTGTCTAGCCCAGGCGAGGAGTGAGGGAAAGTGAGGCAGGTAGGAAGTGGGTGCCAGGCGGCTTCAAAGGGACTGATCAAGAGCTGCAGGTGAATCCATCTAACTACTTAGCGGTGATCTCTCTCCTGTCATGAAGCGCAATAGCTTCCCCCTCAAGCACTAGATCTGTTTTATTAATGCACTTTCCCCACCATTGTGTTCCTCAGCCAAGAGGTGTCGCTTATGCAGGTTAACCTGCTTTTGTTTTTTTAAACACACACACACACACACACACACACACACACACACACATACACACACACACACACACACACACACACACACACACACACACACACTTTGCCACAGTTTTATGGTCCAGCTTCATTTGATAACTACCTACAGCGAGAGATTCAATTGCTAATCCTGCTTTCACGGGCTTGCTTCCCTGGGTAAAGTTTTAACCTTATTAAAATGAGTGTGTTTCTACAACGCGCAGTGGAGCGAGTGCTTCTGAACGGGAAAAGGAGAGGTTGATGTTCACCACTATGAGGGTGTGTGTGTCCCCCCCCCCCCCCCCCATGTAAAAAAAATGAATCCCCAAAGCCTGTGAAGATGCGGGATTTATTTGCAGTAAGCCTCTGTAACCACGTACCTGACACGATTTCCTCTTTTTCATGGGCTCTTCAGAGCAGGTCAGCATCTGCCTTACGCCACTATTTTTGTCTTGCTCTTATTTAAACAGACTCATTCGAGCTATAAATGAATCTCATTTCTCTGCTTTTTTTGGGGGGGGGGAGGCAGGCAGAAAGTAAATACGTATTCTGTATGAGGGTTTTTAAAATAAAAATAATTTCAGATGACAATAGCAAACTGCCTCATTCTTTGGGTATCACACTGCGTTTCAGAGTTGGTACCTCTGTATCTAAACATACGTTCCTTTACAGAACGTATATACATAGATGTGTGTGTACTTGTGGATACATATGTGATTTGATTTATATATAATAGCGTGTATAAAGCTTTTCAAGGTGGCTGCAGTGTAAAAAGTAATGACTTTATTACCCCTGAAAGGTTCTGTGGTTCATACTTAACAGTCTTCTGAATTACAATTCATTACGCAGTTGTGCGCTCTCTGAAGCCAACCTAACATCCGAATACCTATCTGTGGTTATTTCCAATAAATAACCGGCAACATTTTATTGATTTTCTTTTTTAAATCATAGGAAATTAAGCACTTAGTTACATCTAGATCTGTTTTATTATTGCACTATGCTTTAGATTCCAGAGGTGACTTCCTAAACCACATCTTAAGACATACATTAAAAAGCCAATTTTACAGATGCTTTTGTGAGTGGCAGCTAGACGGTTTCCACCATTAGCATATACTTGATTTCAGCATCATAAAATCTTCGATTTAAATGGAAAGTCTTTCCCCTAAAACAATATTTCATCTTGTCTGGATTATAATTAATATTGGCATTTGATCACAATTGCGCTTATCTTTCTCTCTTTTCTCCCCATCACTTTGCATTGCCATGTGATTTCAGCAAGGTAACTAAACTCAAGAAAGAAAAGGAGTCAGGGGCCTTTTTTTAATATTATATCACCGCAGATTAACGATGCAGGCGGATTTTGGGGGATAGGAGGAGTGAAAGCGGTAGTTTAACTAGAACACGTGGGTACAACATAAGTATTACAATCCTTGATGTGACGCTTGATGGGTAATAAATTATGACAATGTTAAAAATATTTTCTGGCAGTCCAGTTAACTGCGTTTGGGGCTGTAAAACCTTTACTGATTCCATTTATGCCTAGTAATTATGGTCCATGGGCTCTCCCTAAACCCTTTGGTGTAATGTGTGTAAACTCTTAGCTAATAGACCTTTTTTGAACGCAAGGACTTTTCTCAGCACTTCCTGCAATATATATTCTGTCTCTGATGGCTGTATTTAATGGCCAAGTCCTGGTTTATGCTTTATAATGTGTTGACAAGTTTTCTAACAGACTTTCTGAAATAATGCACATATATTCAGGTCGGTTAGAAACTCCACAGTATTTTTAGAGTCGAGTAGATCTATATCCTAATGCACTGAGAGAGAGTGTAAATCATAGAGGATTTCATAGCCCTTTCAGTAGTTTTCTGTATGAAGTATGAGCAGCGTGGCCTCCAGACGTAACCTTTTAGAAAAAAAGACAGTGCTTTTATTTTATGGTGTAAAGTGCTTTTAGCTTCAGGGCTCTGAACGTGAATGTGGTCAACAAACAGCTCCTGCAAGGGATCTTAATACAGCCACAACTCTAGTGCTGGGGAATTGTCTGGTGATTGGGATTCAGGCTGGAAAGGGTTAAAGGTCCATCTCAATGGAAATGACAAGATTAAAATACACTAGGCACTGCCTGCCTTTAGAGACAACACCTTTATTGACTTAAAATACATAAATAAACACATATAATCTGTTGCTGCCTATTGAATCTGGAGACCAGACTTTTCTGGTATCTGTAATCCCTTTTCAAAGGTGCATCACCACCATCTACATGTGACCTACTTACTCTGTGATCTGTACCTGGTCCTGAGACACTATTAAAAATCCAAAAACAAAACAACCCCCTTCTCCTCCCCCCACCACAAAATCCAATATGTCACAATAACTTAAGGGACTCACACTTAAACCCTACCAAAGCAAAGCTGTTCACACTCAGAGTTTAAATGCCAAATGGACACAGGGGATCTAACCCCAAATATAGTGTCTAACCCTATTTTAGGTGGGTTTGCCTCTGATAAAGACCCGAGGATCTCTCCAAAGAGGGTGGGGGGAGAAGTGTCTTTGGTAATGCTGTGTAGCTTGTCATGCCAATGAAGTTTCATTGAACTGAACTGAAACATTGAAATCCCACCCTTAATTCACCCCACTGACCGTGCCCATGTTTTTGCAGCAAATGTTAGTAAGGTCACCAACATACCCCCTAAACACAGAAGCCTGGGTGAGGACATGAAAGGCAGTTTTACTCAGGTGGTCCTGGTTCCTGCAAGACGCTGAGCACTCTGGCTGCAAACCATTTTCAATGCATGTTTAACTTTAGGGAGACAAGGTGAGTGAGATGATATCTTGCATTGGACCAACTTCTGTTGCTGAGCAAGAGAAGCTGGTCCAATAAAAGATATTGCCTCACCCACCTTGTTTCTCTAATATCCTGGGACCCACAGGGCTACAACTATACTACTTAACTTTAAGCAGGTAATAGTCCCACAGTGGTTAAATTGATTTCATTGGGACTGTCCATGTGCTTAAAGAAGATAAGCATGTGCTTAAATGCTTAGCAGGATCAGGCCACCATGCAGAACTGAGCCCATAGGTACATTTACTCATCTTTGTCTATCTAGGGACTAATTTTAGGACTTTCAATGAAGTCAATGGAAAAACTCCCCTTAAACAAAACCATGCCCTATTTTAATTAATGGTAGGGGGTATATAATGTAGTTTTGTTTGTTTTGTGATATACATTAGAAAGGAGATGGGAGGGAAGACATTGTGCCCTAACTATAGCTCCTTTGCACCCTATGCAATGTTATTATTATGTACAGTACTCTATGTAATCAGCATTTTGAAAGTGCCTATCACCTTAGCATCTGGGTACTTTTAAAGCATCTTAGCCTTTTTTGCACCTATTGTTAAGACAATAGTGAGCCAATTAACAAATGAAGCAAGTGAACATGGTACTTTACAACTGTTAAAAATGCTAAGCTGGTAGTTGCATTAGAAATGCTGAGAGATTAGAGAGGGGCAAAAACCAAAAAACAGCCAGTAACACCCCTTTTCCTTATTGTTTTATTTGTTTTATGTTATAATTTTGTATAATTTTGTAATCCAGGGCTAATCAAGAGAGGGGGCATCTTCTGTGAAGTAGTGGGCAGGGCACTATCATTGGGCGTCAGGAATTCTGACTTCTGTTTCAGGTTCTTCTGCTGACTTGCTGTCCAGTCTCAGTTGGGGGCTCTAGGTGCTATAATGAATAATAATACTTATTCTACAAAATAAATACTTATTAAACAAATAGTACTTATTTTTACTATTAAAACACACACACATACACACCCCTTCTTTTAAGAGCTTGGACCTGATTTCCCAACTTCTTGCCTACAGGCACAAGGCTCTCATGTGCACCGCACTCTGCCCAGATGCTACATGTTGCAGGATCAGGGCCTAGAGATGTGAAAGAATACAGTACAGTTAATAAACCATTGTCTTAATCCTGCTTTCTTTGTACCCATTAACTGAATGGGAGACTGGGCTGCACAGTGAGTGCAGCAGCAGCAGGCCCCAAGAGTCCTGTGCAAATGTTATTGTTTTTAAGCTTCACCTGAATGACTACAATCTATACATGTTATGAGACACTTCTGCTGACATCATATTACGTATTAGGATCAAACACAAGGGAGCTATGGCACCAAGCTCCCCTTGCATTCAGCAGGGGTTTTGCGTAAATAGACATAACCCATTATATAACAGGATAAGGTAAAAGCTATTTTCCTGGGCCATGTTGATCTGCGGGTGAATCAGGCCAGATACAATGTAAGTGGAACATTTACAGTACAAAACTAACTCTCAGTGAAGTCAATGGAATTGTAAATTCTAGAAATATTATTAATACCCTCCTTCCACAGTAAGAAACACTGATACATTGTTTGACAATAAAATTACAAAGTTAGCTCTGGTGGGTCCTGCAAAAGCTTACTACCAGGCGTAGCAGGCAGTAGTAAGCATTGGCAGGATCGCAAGCTTATGTACTGTAAGTTCCTCAAGCACCTGGGACCCAGGGTGAAATCCTGACTCCAGTGAAGTCAATGGGGTCAGGATTTCAGCCTGTGTTCCTATTTGTACAGCATCGAGCACAATGGAGCCCTGATCCTCTGTGTGCTATTGAAAAATTAATGTGAAATAACACTAATAAAGTTAATAATAAATCAGCCTTTCAAAATTACATAACTTTGCTTTAAAACTTAAAAAAACCCGTGGTTGTGGGTGTATGTACACACATGTGCGGGGAGGCATCAATGATGGTAAAGACAGAATAAATGCTATTATAATTTCTTTTTTATCAAACATTTGGTTTTATCTACAGCATGATTTTATTCTATGCTACCCCAGCCCCAAAAGATAAAATTCAGATATCTGTAAATCTTTTGTACAAAAGATGTTTTTAAATATTTTAAAATCATATGCACGCCGACATTTTGTATACCAGCTTTCAACCCAACATTATTTAAAAGAAATGGGAGTTTAAAACCTCTTAAAATTTGGGTTTAGAATAGAAATGCTGACAGACTCTTAATCATAGCACCACTGCCAGCTACTGTCATAATGAAATAGCTGAGTTTTCATTACTAGAGAAGCACAATAGTTAAGGTCTGTCAGTGTTCTATTAGAACCCCCAACTTTAAGAGTTTATATCTTGCCAGTTTAAATTGTAGTGAGCTGAAACTTGGGATACAGACTGTCAGACCATATGTGATATTGTTTTACAAATAATTTGGCTAACCAGTTTTTTGGTTTACAGAGCATCACAAAATGATTTGTAATGGTTTCGGACACTTTTTTTTCTTTTACCCACATCTAGGCTATGAATTTGTTTTCTAACAGAAACTTCATAAGCAGTTACGACTTTGTTTGGAATGGGACTTTTTGTTATGATGAAAATTTGTACTGGTCTCAGAGTATAGGTATAAGTTAAAACTGTGACACCATCAAAGGGGTTATTGTGACTGCATACATGCATAGATACATTCAGATGTACATACAGAAGGAGGGAACGAATGTGAAAGAGAAATCTTAGTTATATCTATCACAAAAGAGAGACTTCTAAGCAGGCTGGATAAAGAATGTAAGTGGCTTGGATAAGAGGAAATGAAATCTCATAAAACTTATCCACTTTGTACATCAATTACATTGTGCTATATTCCAAGGATAGCATCTCTCAGACCAATTTATAACATAGTGCCAAAGAGGGCAGGTGCTCACTGAGCCAACAATCTGAAATATATTTCTGGCACAATACAATACTGTGAGTAGGTCAACTTGATCATCTATACATATGGCAAGGATAGCAAGAACCAGGGATATATCCCAGACAGCACTGGTCACTTTGTTTATCTATGTTAACAATTTCCCAGAATCTTTTGATCTTCTTGTATTTCCTGAACATATAGAAGTAAGTCCCAAATATACCTTGGCATTAGGACAATCATCATGTGCAGAGCCCAATACCTTTTGGGCATTTTGAAAACATTTTCAATGGTTGAGGTATTTGATTTTGAACACTGAGTATATACATAACTTGTACTACTTTTTGTTATAAGGAGTTTTTCTATGAATTACTCACAGTAATATTTTTATTTTTCATTTATAAACCTCTGTCTCCTAGGGTGATTTTTATCTTGGTAATTTCAAATCACATCAAGCTTAAACTCTACATACAGATGGCTAGTTTTGGTGAAGATTTTTTTTAAAACCCCTGTGATAAACCCAGCTGACAATGAAACTACATATGGACAAGGGCTGCCAGACCAAGATAAGATTTTTTGGAAAGATGAGCTGCAAAAATTTAACAACAACATCCAGTTCCAGGGCCGGACCATGCAACCCTTCAATGCACGGATCCTCTATTGGAGATTCCCCAAACAATTACAAAATATGGGCCTAACCCTGCAGTCCCAACTGAGGAACATTCCTATAGATTTCAGTGGGAGTTTTGCCCCCAGGTCAAGAGTCAGACTGTAGGTTTGGGTTCTACATTTGTAGCATTTAAACTATATACATAATTCTAAAACTAAATATTATAAAGTCAGTTCCTCCTTTGCTTATCTGCTAAGACGTGTGATCAGGATGATGGGCCTCTTGTACATTGTTCTTGATCTGCTCGTGCAACTCCACTTGACATCAACTCCAGTGCTGATCAGGAATAGTATACAGCCCTATCTTTTTGCCTTGCAATACTGATGATAACAACTACTAAGAGCTTGTTCCTGAAGTCATTGTGCACTCAGGCCCCAATTCAGCCACGTACCTAAGCACATACCTAACATGGAGAATGGCTAATGTACGCAAGTATTTTTCCCCATTAGGTTTCTGACTTTAGCTGCTAAATGGGAGGATTTTCCTAACTAGCACACAGTATAGCTAGCACAATTATTACCAAGTACTACAAAGAAATCTTGCCTAATATAACAACAAAACCAGAACCATATAACAGGTACACAAACTGCACCCAAAATGGGAACAAACAGTAGGTCAACTTGTCTTTAAATGTGCAGTGGGTCACCAGTCTGACAGCATTGACGATCCTTAAACCTGGCACACCTTGTAACTTTAAGAACAGACAGTAGCAGCAGTAGAAATCCAACAGTACCTAACATTTGACTCCCACATTTCACACATAGGAATTCTGGTAAAAACTGGACTTAATTTACTGGTTCCAATCACATGGTCTGGGTCAGTGTGACAAAGGTGAGCCCCAATCACGTGGAAGGGGTGAGTAACACTGACTACAATTGTTATACCATTACACCTACTGCTCCACATATGCACTTACTCCTGGTAGAGCATAATAGTAAATCCAAAGGCCAAAGATGGCTAGCACAATGGAATAGCATGTGGAACCGTTGGCACTGGTTCTGACATCCCCACTCTCCAACTCCAACATGCCCCCCGCCCCTTCCCTGTTTCAGAGGATAGAAGGTAGGAGAGCTGGGTCAATACTGAGCAAGACCTGAGCTACCCAGTAAAACATGTGGTGCAATTACTGATCCACCAGATTAATTATCTGTTCACCAGAAGTTCTGTATGAATTGGCTATTCCTAGCCACAAGGAGTAGCCCTGCATATGACAACACATGCTCAGGCATGTGGGGGGTTGAGACATAACTAGCTCCTGGGGGGAAATAGAGAACTCTGTACTACTCAGAAGTAAGAAGAGGAGGAACTGATTTTCAACTATTTTGTTTTAAAATATAAATTCATCTATATCCTCTTCTGCACTAAGGAGCTGGATCTTAAACAGCTTTTTTCAAACACTTTTGTAGCGTGACAAAACTGATTCAGTGATCCCAAGCTCCAAATGCAAGTTTCAGCAAACAAAAAACAAAAAGTTCTTCAGCTGCACAGGGCGGGGAGAAAGTTTGCGGATGCCATCTTGTGTACTGTAGAGCCCAGGTCTGGGATGGGGGTGGGGCTCCCTGTGTGTCCTTGCACAGCTATGTTTGGGTAGCAGGCCAGGGCAAAAGTGTAGTAGGAAAGGATTCCTTCTTCCAGTAAACCTTATGGATATACCCCGTGTGGAGGCAGTCTACTTGGGCTTGGTACACCATGACAAAAGTTTTGGCCTTGACCCAGAAAAAACACTTAAGCATGTGCTTATCTTAATGCACACAAGCAGTACTTACATACTTAAAATTAAGTATGTGTTGGATTGGGGCCTTAGCTCTATGTTAATATGCCTTTATTAACCTGATTTTTAAAGCTTAGTGTTTCAATGATTTAAAATAACATTGTGTTGAAATGTAGAACACAAATGGCCAGCCTATACATGATTTTTTAAAGTGTTAATCTTTAAGGCCACGGTTAGTTTATAGAGTGGTAGAAGAGAAACACACACATTTCTCAGAGTTTAAAATATATTGTGCCAAGATCTAGACCGAAACAAGAGAATTAGTTATAGCTATGAGTTGAGATCTTTCTTCTGAATTAAAAAAAAGTTTGAAAAAGTAGCTGCAAAGATATTATTAGTACTATATAATATTTTTCTGTGCAATATTAACGTCAGCTGTTTTTTATGTACAAAGTTGCATATGAATAATAGTATGCTTGCAATAATAATTTTAATGTGCCTTTCTATAGTCAGAATAAAATATGGATATATAGCCTAATGTTGCACAGAACGATGTGGCAGCAAAGTATAATATGATTGGTGGTGAATAATGTGATAAGAGCATCTTTTCTTGATCAGTTTGGACAGTTATGTCACCATTTCTTATTGATAGTACATATAATTTTTACAATATAGACAAATTCTGACTGCAGTGAAAAGGATGCCTCAGCCATTAGTCTGAATAAGATTGTATTTGATTCAAGTAATACAAAAGTTTACTGCATAATATTATACAGAAAGCTGATGTACAGTGAGAATAATATGGTTAACAATGTTACTTACATGGTAACTATTGTTCTGTGAGTAACTGTATTCTAGCATAAGAAAGTGATGTCAATTACATAAAATTATATTTAGTGTAGTTTTTGTAAAGTTTAGATTTCATCACATTAGAAGAAGTAAATTCACAGTTAAGGTTGTCACTCTAGCTTTACCTGGCAGCACTGTATTGCTTTACCTGCAATAGGTATTGCGGCTTATATATCAGCACGTACATACCATGGTGAGGGCTGTTATAGAAAAACCTAAGAGAAATATAGAATATATACCATTTTTCACCATTTTTCAGTCTTTAGACATAACTCCTCACTGAAATCAGGGAGGAGTTCAGTGTTAAAATGAATGGCACATATGGCCCAGTAAAATCAGCCATCCAGTACTCTACAGCCCCTTGAAAAAGACAATAAAAACTGCACCTTAGCACAAGGAGGTGAGGTGAGTTAAAGACCTAATGGCCGTGTAATTAATCTATCATCCAGAACTAAAAATGTTTGAACGTATGCAGCAATGGATGTTCTTTCTACAAAGAAGGCCAAAAGTGTCCGAGAAACAAGGTGTATCTGAGTCAGCCTTGGTACTCAGAGCCAATAAAAATGAAACTATTCTCTATTGAGACCTAATTAGCTTTTATATTCAAAGTTGTACTGCATATTTGTACCGTTGCTTATGAGTGGGACTAAAAAAATATATGTACCGTGACACTATACTTTTTAAGTGTCCATTGAATGCGTTTTCCATTCTCCAAGGATTGCCTCCTCCTTAGATGCATACATTCAACGAATATGGTGAGGCTAATTATTTCCCCCTCAAATGACAAGTGCTTTTCTACAACAATTTTCATAGCATCATGGACCGTGGGTCTTCAGCCTTGTAACTTTCAAAATACTCCCTTCGAATCCTAAAATGAAAAAAAGTTTGGTAAATAAATTTCATGCCATGGGCTTTACAAGAATAGTCTTGTATCAGAGCCACTGTTCATGTATGATACTGTTTCGTTTTTTTAAAGGAGGATATATATTTTTCGGTTACCTTTCCTGACTGTAAAGCAATCACAGAAAACTACAGGAGGTACCATAAATATGCAAATTACTGAGAGATAACTGGTTTCAGTGGTTCCGCCTTCAAGTAGTAGGAAACGTGAGCATGCTGGAGCTCTTCATTCCAAGTAATTTGTATGTTTGTGGTGCCCCCTGCTGCACTCACAAGTTGTCCAGGAAAAGGAGAGCAAAATCTTGAAGCATTCGAATATGGGTAAATATACATATATTACAACAGTGTCCCCTAGCATTGCTATAGTTAAAGGTCTGCCCGCATTTCCATTATCAGCTCTCTTTTTCAGAGGTTCAGAGCTCAGCTATAAATATTTGCTCTGGGCAAAACCTTAGCAAGGTTTTAGCAGGTGAAGGATTGATTTATTTATCCTTTTTTTAATTTACTAATTTTCTTACAAATATCTGGATTTACTGTCTCTCTTGCTTTCTCTCTCTCTCTCTTATTTGTTCATATATATTATATTATTTTCTTACAAAGTGTAGTATTTCACCTTTCACACCAGGTACTCAAAAACTGCTGACAGTTTGACATCACCTTTTTCTAATTACAAATGTATTCGATATCTCCATTTCCTGATGTATTCATCTTAAAGGTTCTCATGATGTAGATTAGTATAAGGACTGTATTGTTCTTTTTCTCTGTTATGTACCTACTCATAAAATCTGGCTATATTTGCATATGGATGTATAATCGCATTGCCATGAAAACAAAATATAAAACCCCATCTTTTCTAATTCAGATATTGAGCAGTTAATTTTAGTCATTTGCTCCTGTACTGAAGAGAAATTTAAATTAAGTATATCATTCATTTTTTAAAATTTACAAACATACATTTGATGATTTAGAAGTTAAAACATTGAAGAGAAAAAATCTTATGACTTTCAGATGATTTCCCCCTCCCCCGCCCCGCCCGTTATTACCTTAAAGATGGCTTTGTTTGTCAAAGTGAATTTTTGCAGGCCATGAGTCCGGAAAGTAGACTATAGACTAAAGTATTCTAGTATTTTTTAAAACATATCTAAATGATGTAACTAAGTTATATGTGTTAGGAATTGGCTACAGTAGATGGGCACTAACTTTATTACAAATATCTATATTAACATTGTGGTGATTCCATATCATGGAATAACATGATACAATTAAGACCCATGATGGTCTATAGAATACACCATATGCATTTTAAAAATTGCCTGGAAATGTATTTGCATGACAGAATCGAATGGTTCAGGAGGAGCTCTTACTCTTTATCAAATAATAAAAATTGTTATAGACCGGTCTATCATGTCATTGCTCACCAATTTCTATGAGAATTGTTTTATGTTTTTGTTTAAATGCTACAGCAAAGGAAAAAGAGAGAGAGAGAGAGAATTTAAACCACAAAAACTACATGTAATTCAGATCCTTAAATTTTAAGCCACAAAGGCAAGAAAATTGAAAGAGAAGGCTCATATTCTATATTTAAGGTGGCTCCCATTTTGCTTCAGTATAGCAGAAGTCTCAGAACCATGTGTGATGCTATTCAGTAACATATTGCAACTGATAGACACTAGAGAGTGAGTTAAGAGTGACAACCTGGAATTCCAGCCTTACCTCTGCCTTTCCTTGTCTCTGTGGGTTTAAGCCTGATATTCAAGGCTATTTTAGTGTGGATAGATAGATATACTTTTCTGGGTGTTGGAGTGGTGGTAACAGCATTATCCATATAGAATGAATTTGAATTATAGATAAGACTATTAATAGTAATAATTATCTAATACTTTCCATTACTGAAAACTTCAAATAAGTCTCCTGAACTATATTTGAGGATTTTTTTCCCATGCTAACTCCAGGGTTGATTGCTGGAAAAGGTTGACCATTAAAGAAAGAAAACCAGTGCACTACACAGCAGTTGGGAATCGAAGCCCCTCTTTACCAGAACCCCTGCCATATAAATACTGTCACTCACCTTCCAGACACTCAGTACAACCATTCAATCTATTGAATCAAGAGACTGTTTGATCTTATCTGCATCTGTGAGCTGACTGTCAACCTGCTTAGGCTGCATATTAAATCATCTATAGTAGCTGTATCAAGCTGGGATGATCTGTTAATTCTAAATTTATTAACCCTTGGAGTGCAGTCATCATGTTTAATCTAGTGTAGCCAGCATTTATTTTACAAGACTAAATCCTTCTTTAAGATATGGCTGTGCTGTAGGTTAAAGAATCATTAATGTGTAAGACATCATTATAATTGGAAAGAACTCACTTTGATCTTGAAAAGCCACTGCCATCACTACAATTCCAAACAGACATGGGTATGTTTGCTTCAATATAAATGTTGTGTTCACCTGATGAAATTTTCTTGTGGAGAGAGTTTTGGCTGAGAAAATTACAGGGGAAAAGAATGGCCCTCAACAACATTTCGGTTGTGCTCGTCCCATCAGGATGATTTAATAATCAAAGGACCAAAGGGTCCACACCAGAATGCTCTGCACAAAATGCTGAACTGAAGGCACAGGCACACTGTACTACACGCCAGCCATCCTATCTAACTCAAACTTCTCCCACCAAGATCCGAATTCAAAGATTTGCAGTAGCCATTAGAACTCCCCTTCAGTCTATTGCATGACCCACTAGCAGTGTAGTTCTCTCTCTATATAAACTGCATATGTTAATCTGATTGTTATACACACGCATCTCTCCCTCTCTCTCTCTCTATCTATTATACTGGCACGTTGCTGATGTTATCAACATATTCACGGCTTTTATTTCAAGCACAAACTGCTAGGCATGCTTCCTTTTTTGGTAATCACGTGCCTTATATCTCTCTAATGTAGCCTAATAACAATTTTAGCATTCAGATGAAGCGATTTCATTCTGTGACTGCCTTTTCTATTAGATTTGATTTTGAGAAGCCCCAGTGGGTGCCTCCGAGGCAGAGATCTATCTGTGAGGCTGCAACCGATTCAATAGCAGCCTGAGCTAACCTTGACCTTTCTCTAGACCCTGCTCCATCTGGTGCCAGCCTGTTCCCCCCTCCTCCTTCTCCTCCTTCTTGCTTCATAGTCAACATTGATCAAGGCAGAATCGAGCGCCTCGTCTCCCTCCAAGGGCTGGGCAGTCTCGGAAAGGACAGCACATTTCAATCTATGGAAATGATCAAGCCTCTTATGCAATCATAAACCCACATAGAGGTTTGTGATTTGATATTTCATTCACCCCCCCCCCCGCCCGCCCCTCCACCCTCCCAGCAGGAATGTATAAGCTATAAAACAACGGCTTTCCCCAACACCTGGAAATTATAAAGCCTGCTACTTACACGGATTGAACGCTTCACAATTTGATTTGATTTTTTTTTTTCAACTCACTGGATTTTTTTTTAAATCTAAGATTTTTTTAAAAATGCGTAAAGGAGCCTTAGCAAACCAGCTTTCAGATGAGGCTCATTTCCCTTACATCAAACACACACAAGCATCGAAACCAATCTGAATACTATGTAGAGCTCTATTTCTCTGCATACAGTGTAAGACAATTTTGCGTCCTCTTTAGAGTAGTTTAAAAGAAAGAGACAGGCAACTGGGTGTGATACTTTGAATTGATCTTCCTGTAAAGCCACTTCTCTCTATTCCCCACTCCTCCCTCCCAGAGTTCACGGCTATTTTATTTTCTAAATCACATATTACATTGATCGTCCTTTCTCCAGCCTCCCCCCACTCCCTTCCTGTCTTGATCGGGGCTGGGAGGTGTTAGAGTCTGGAAAAAAAAAGGGGGGGGAGGGGGAATCACGTGGGCAGTCCATGGACAGCAGCAGCAGCTCAAAGGAAATTGACTGACTGGCCGCTTGGGCGCATTTCAATATATGGAAATGACCAGAGGCTTCTGCAATAAATCAGCACTCAACACTTTGTCATTTTTCTAGTTCTGCTTCATTTTCTTATTTTCTTCTCCACGCAGAAACTTGATTTCTTGCATTTCACATCTCCCCATCCAAACCTCCCATCTCTGCTTTTGCCTGGATCGCCTTTAACTGGAAACATCCTGTCGATTTTTTCCTTTATTCTGAAAATAAAAATAAAAATAAAACTCGTGAATTTTTTGGCTTTTGCTGGGCTGATGTTAGTGGCTGGATTTCTTTGACATTTCCCCTTTTCATCAGGAATTACTCAGTTATATTGTCATGTAGCTAGTAAATCCAGAGGGAAGGGGGGGACCTCTCCCTTCCTACAAATGTTTATTGAAGAGTTTATCCTGCAAACTTGAATCTACAGCCCCCGTTGTTATATTTTGCAGGGGACATTCCCCGGAACACACACATTTTATTGATGGGTTTGTCTTGCATTTTGAAGCTTTTTTGGGGCGGGGGCTGCATTGTGAGCTTCCTTGCAGCTTGGGCTTGTTCTCCAGAAGTCCCTATTGCATTAGTTTCACTACACCTGGCCTGGTGCAACACAATCAACAAAATAAAAAAGCAGCTACTCTCTGTAACTTCTCTAAAACAAACGAAGCAGCGTCTCCAGCCCTGGGGTTGTTTTGTTGTTTGTTGTTTTGCTTTGGTGTTTTGGAAACGGCGTTTCTTCCCCCTGTATTTCATGTGATTGCAGCTGTTTTAATATGTTTCAACTTGGTTTCTGTTTCTTCCTCCTTTTTGCTCCTGGCTTTGTGCACAGTGGGCATGCAGAGGGTCAGTGGTCATCACTCTATAAAGCTCAAAATCTAATTAATTGTATTAAAGCGGAGAATCTGTTTATGCAATATGACAGCTTGTGGAACTAACCCTTTCTGTGACGCTGGGAAACATACATGTGAGCCAAACTCAGCCCTGGTGGAAGCAGGTGCACTCATTTACCGGAGGGTAAATTACCCGAGGGTAAATTTGGCCCGTCATCTCCAACTGCAGCTCACTCCCTCTAAAAAACACACGTCTCTTTTGGTCCTCGCCAGCACCTTGTTTTGGTAACCAAGATAAACTGGTTGCGGTTCTTTTCCCTCTCTGTTTGTTCTGTGCACACTTCTGAGTACCAGACAAATCCAAGACACCTTCTTTAATGATAACTGGGATTTTAATTACAAAACAATTAGACTTTATAAGAAACCAGGTCAAAGGGGCTCCCAGAATTTCCCTTTCACTTGAACAGTGGGTACTGTTATATTATATATGTTGGCATACATAAAAGTATATATTTTTCCTTACTATTCTCCTACTTGAAAATTACATTATTAAATCTAATACAACTTCCTCAAGATCAAAGAACAATTTGTAACAGAATTAATAATAATGTTAAGCTATCTTTGTTTGTTTGCCAGTCACTTTTGCATTGTGAACTACATTTTTAATAATATCCATAATGGATTTTATGGCTTAGGTACATTGTGTATCCACGTGTTAATATCCCTGTGTCCCTTAATTACCAGGACATTTATTTCATTTACAATTAATAACTTCATGTTTCTTCTGAAGAATTTCAATATAATCACGTTCATTTCATACTATTAGTTTTTATATTTTTCCATATTAGAGATATATAATCTTACACACATATATACCACATACATCAGGAGCACTTATATAATAATTGCTCACCCACACTTTTGAGTGTGCAAGCAATGGAGAAATGAAATGGACAAACTGATGACAATACATAGGTCTATGACAGACATATTATTTAATGAAAAAAAAGTCTGAAAATATGTTTCTTTTTGTTTTGAGGAATTTGTTTTGATTTAGGTCTATAGATAGTAAAAAAAAAGGCAGAAACTGTGAATTACACTGAATGTAATTTTTTATCACGTTAGTATTACACTTTCTCTTTGCAATGTTACAAAGATTTAGAACATTTTCAAAACTTTCAGATCTAAGCTGTCTTATGCAGTCTAAGGTTTGTTTGGAAGACCTGCCAGCACATGCCAGCTAAAAATGAGTGTCAATTAATAATAATAAAAAAAACCCCTTCCTTATTTCTACACTCATGTAATTTAACAGGTCTTGAGAAAACCGCTGAAGCAGTGGTGAGAATTTTCCAATATATGCAGTACTAACAGTTTTCATTGTAAAGCACCAAAGCTTCCCAAAATAGAACTGTTGAATATTTCTTTACTTCCCCCTATGCCAACCTATGCTTATTATTATACACTTAAAATAAAGAATATTCATCTCTTACAAAAACACATTTTATTCTGCCAAGTAAGCAGCCAGCTGAAACACAGTCTTAAATCTGGACCCTTACAGTTGCTATACTATGTGATTTGTGTCCTCCAGAATTAGAAATATTTTTAAATAAGAAATTTATGAGTATTTTTGACAAAACATTTTCAACTACTTCAGACAGATAATTAAACTATGCTTGTCCTAAGACTACAACAGCATTCGTAAACTCTTGTTTTTCTGCTCTACTTGGGAAACCGTGTAGCCTCTGCAGAAATTCCTGAGTGTGGTTTGTTTTTTTAAAAAAAAAGCATATTGTACTGATAAATAATATGTGAAGTAGCTAAAAAAATCAATTTGAGATATTAATTGCCATCTGTTCAAATGGGGGGAAAACAGAAAGTAACTGAATATATTTTCTCACCTTTTTTTAATAGTAGCATGAACAACATTCCAGAATATTATAAACTTTTAGCTCCTTTACATACATGTGTATAGTTCATCTAGTCTTTGGTCAGTGCTTTGTCTACATTCTTAAATATATAATTATTTTTCTTTAATTACCTACATATGTCCTCTTATAAAACTCTATTCCATTAAATAGTGTGCCCTTTTTAATTGCAGGTATTAAGGATCAGATCCTGCTTCCCAGATGAAATTCAATTCACCTCTGTGTGAAGGGCTAATCCACCATCTATGCACCACTTAAGACCTCAAAATAAGGTTAAAGTGGGACTGAAGTGGGACCTTGTGTTGGCTCGCTGCGCAGTGGTGAATAATACTAATACCTAGCTCTGACGTAGTACTTAGCAGTAGATATCAAAACACTTTACAAAAGAGATCAGTATCATTATCCCCATTTTTACAGATGGGGAAACAGGCACAGAGCAGGGGAGTGACTATCCCAAAGTCACCCAGCAGGCCAGCAACAGAACCAGAAATAGAATCCAGGACTCCTGAGTCCTAGTCCAGTGCGCTATCCACTAGACTACACTGCCTGAATGTATGTCACATGCCCGTTGCGTACCTATAAACTCCCAGTGACCTCAATGAGATTTTGGCTGAATGCACAAAGAAATCTAGGACCAAAGACTAGAAGGCCTGTGGCTATAGTAGTAGAAATGCTTTCCGGTGCTTAGGTGCTTCATTTTCTGCTATGGCTTATATCATAAGATGTATCCTGCCAGAGACATATGAGAGTAATCTGCAGTAGACCATTTGGGGAATATCATTCATCAAGGCAATTGCCCCTCCCACTTACCTGGGTTTGCCCCACTAGAGCTAGGCATAAAGAAGCAAAATAAATACATTTTCTTTCTATTAGCTGTACTTTCCTTCTGCTGTTCCCCAGTTCCACCCACCTAATAGCCCCAGAGCTTTTGAACTCATGTATTTTCTGTTTCCTGCCCACCAGCTGCTCTGCTAATGTGTCCCAAACACTTTGCTCCTGCCAGTTACAGAAAGCAAAGCGCTCAGGACCTTCTGGAGTGTCACAGGGCCATTGCAGTAGACAAGGAAAATAAACAGGCTCTGGAGCACTGAGGACACAAATCCAGGACTTGGATGGGAAGCAATTCAATTTGAAGGGACCAGGAGCACAGGGACAATGCAAAAGTAAGAGGGGGTTAGAAGCACTTAGAAGGGGGTGAGTGTGACTCATGATGGTTCATTCTCACAACCTGATCACACCTGGGGCATTTTCTCCTTCTGATTCTCATGTGTTTAATGGTGTTACTGGAGAGTGATGATACCAGACCTCACAGGGGGGGAGAGTCTGCATGCTATAGTTTATACTCTCGTTAGTTGTGCTCATCTCCCTGATGTTTCCCTCCTGATACTTCCGGTCTCTAAGATTTACTTCCCAATTGCACCATTTAAAAAATTAAAAGGGGGGAATGGTTTCCCTTTGGGAGCCAATGCTCTTGGTCCCTTGTAGCTGGGTGGGGAACATTTAAACTTAAATAAGACATAAGTGAAGAAGGGATCTAAACTGGCACAATTTACAAATACAAATGTCATAAAAATGGGCTCCTTCCTGCCCTCCTTGTCCTCAAATTTTTATTTCAAAGAATGTCCCTATCAGGACTGCGAGGTAACAACAAATACCTCGAGATTTATATGCAGCGTATGGGAACTCATTGTGATGGCTGTATCACAGCACACACCTACGCATTCTACACTTCACATCCATATCCCACCATAGTATTAAGATTCAAATCACCTGTCCTCCATAGCTAATAAAAATGAAATACATTAGTGGAATTTTGAATACTGCAGCTTGACAGCGTATGTCATGTCTTACATACGAAAAAAATGATATGACTGAATGATCAAAAAGTAGCTGCACATTTTTGTGGCAAAAGATTATTCTGTTTCAAAGGGCATAATGCATACCTTGGGATGAGGTAAACCCGAACTCTTAAGCTAGTTCTTAAGGCCCCTAAGAGTGCACTATGAAGCAAACCTTCCTGAAAGAACTTACTGCTATTCTGAGAAACATTTTTATGAGGCCTAAAGATTTTTGTTTTACTTTTCGAATTTTGCAATATGAAGGCAAAACATGAGCTCTAGGACATAGCCTGTATTTTGAACAGTCTTTTCCTAATTCAGAAATTGCCATAATACAACAGCTGGGAGGGGTTGCAAGTGCTTTGGAGGATAGGATTAAAATTCAAAATGATCTGGACAAACTGGAGAAATGGTCTGAAGTAAATAGGATGAAATTCAATAAGGACAAATGCAAAATACTCCATTTAGGAAGGAACAATCAGTTGCACACATGCAAAATGGGAAATGACTGCCTAGGAAGGAGTACTGCAGAAAGGGATCTGGGGGTCATAATGAGTCTAAGCTAAACATGAGTCAACAGTGTAACACTGTTGCAAAAAAAGCAAACATCATTCTGGGATGTATTAGCAGGAGTGTTGTAAGCAAGACACGAGAAGTAATTCTTCCACTCTACTCTGTGCTGATTAGCCCTCAACTGGAGTATTGTGTCCAGTTCTGGACGCCACATTTCAGGAAGGATGTGGAAAAATTGGGGAGAGTCCAGAGAAGAGCAGCAAAAATGATTGAAGATCTAGAAAACATGACCTGTGAGGGGAAAAATTGAAAAAATTGGGTTTGTTTAGTCTGGAAAAGAGAAGACTAAGACGGGACATGATAACAGTTTTCAAATATGTAAAAGGAGGAGGAAGAAAAAATGTTTTTCTTAACCTCTGAGGATAAGACAAGAAGCAATGGTCTTAATGTGCAGCAAGAGAGGTTTAGGTTGGACATTAGGAAAAACTTCCTAGCTGTCAGCGTGGTTAAACACTGGAATAAATTGCCTGGGGAGGTTGTGGAATCTCCATCATTGGAGACTTTTAAGAGCAGGCTGGACAAACACCTGTTAAGAATGGTCTATATAATTAGTCCTGCCATGAATGCAGGGGACTGGACTAAATGACCTCTCGAGGTCCCTTCCAGTTCTAGGATTATCATACCAGAGCTCACTAGTATTATTGCAATAAGAGTTTGTCAGTATTTCCATTCTAAAGCCTCTAACTTAAGTAACACAAGGCTATTAAGAGGGTGGTTGTAGTTAGTTTTGGATTTTTTTTGCGGGAGGGGGAGGGTGATCACTATGTTCTTTTTAAAATTATAGGAATGTAAAACCAAATGGAAGTTTACTGTCTTTAGATAATTTTTTCTTTGTGCTCTTATAACTTATAAATGGTGCTCTTCCCCTCCAGCCCCCCAACTGAATTTTTTCAGGCCATTGGTCCACAATGGAAACTAATGATTTCAGTGATCGTGTGTTTGAGGCAGGGGACAATTAAAACAGCTAACTGCTTGATTTAAGTTACACAGGACTGCTGCAGATACACAAAAATTCCATGCACAGTGTATCATGTCAGGACTAAAGCCATGTAGGTGCACATCCCCTCCCAGCTGGTTCTCAAACTGTGGTCTGTGAGCCACTGGTGGACCATGGAACACTTCTGGGTAGTCTGTGCAGCTGCTTCTGTCTCAGTGATAAAGCATTCGTCAGCCTTGAAGCAATGATACTTCCGGGTGGCTGTGACTTAGGCCAAGATATGTAGATTTCCAGAGAAGAAATTCTGAACCAGGCAGTTGAACACATCACATTAAAGTGAAGATAGTTTCCAGCATGTCCTAATATTACTTTTTCATATAAGCAAGTACTATTGTTGGCACAGAGAAGGCATTGGGATTGGCTCTTTACCTTATCAAGTAGTCCACAGCATGAGTAAGTCTGAGAACCACTGGGCAACTGTGCGTGCATGCCCAAGCATGGTAGTTGATGTTACAAGATGGGCAGGGAAGCGTACATGATGGATATTTTGGTGTGCATGCATGGCTACAGTATTGACATGATGATGGAGCATAACATCTCCTTATGTTTGCATTCTGAACACTCCTTCTGTTCTGACAGGAGAGACTGTGATGGTTCAGAGGGATCCACTAAAGATGCCAATGCTTGAATTAGAAACACTTTTTTAAAGTCTTTTATGTATGGATTCAAGCAATAGACCACAATTGCTACAAAAAGAGCTGGTACCATTTTAAAGGAAAACCTGTGATTTAAAAGGTCACTAAGGTATGAGCCAAAGTGCCATCCAAACGTATGATCTGAAGAAAACACGAGTCTTTCCATTGACTTCAGTGGGCTTTGGATCAAGCCAAAGAAGGACTAGTTATGGGGACTATTAATGGGGTATATAGCCTTTGACCTATATGTCAGCAGGTCAAATTAAAGGTGAGACCAAACAAAAGCCTGGGGTTTGAAAAACCCCAAACTTTGGGAAGTTCAGATCTGAACTTAAGAACAGGCCCCGTCCCTGTCATTAGCCAAACCCAAACCCCAAATCTAGTATATGTAAACCTTAAAGAAATTCAGTTTGGACCTGAAATTTCTTTGCCCAAATAGCAACTAAATGCTGTGGGCATCTGATGTGATGACTATTGGGTGTTCTATGCAACATGGCATAGGGATGTCAGTCCAATCCGCAGCAGAGATGAGCCCACATTACCAAGCCCACTATCCCAGCTGGTAGCCTTGATGGCAATCTCAGGGAGGAGGCAACTCTCACCTCACAGCTGATCCCTTCAAGACAGGTTGGAGGCACCGTGAGGTGGACATACATGATTTGTTGCTGCCTTTGCTGCAGCAGTGGTATGGATAAAGAGAGGACATTATTCTCCAGGACTGTCCATCTGGCACCATTTACAAAAACTTGCACACACAAAATTATGGAAGGAAGACTCTCTGTAGTATGTGCTTTAAAAATTCTGTAACTATAACAGATAATTGCTCTACCCAGTATGTTCCATGCAGGGAAACTGAGTTCATGACCCAGCTTCCTTAGCCACCAGAAGCCAGGACTCCTTCAGAGATAACATGTTTATCTCACAGGGATAAGAACTCCTTGTGATTCCAGTGATTCCTTCTGACTGATCCAGAGGAAGAAACAATGGCTTCCAGAGGAAAAAGTGTCTTGGACCCCTTTTAATGGAAAGACAAGCTGGCCTCAGGCAGTTTTTTAGAAGGTAAATGGGGGGTGGGAGAGATCTTGAAGGACAAAGCAACAAGTAGCCTTATCTGAAAATTGAAGGGTTGCAATAGACAGGCCCATATTTTGAAAATGCACTCCCACTATCCCGAGAGCATGCCCATGGCACATAATCCTAGGTGCATGTACGTCAGGTATTTTGAGAAAAACACTATGCTTGTGCAAGTTTGTGTAAGAGTGGTGTGGGCACTTGCACTTTTAAAAATATGGGTTGCAGTAAGATTACGTGCAAGACAGAGTGAGTGAAGAATGTGTGATATCAAACTTCTCAATACCTGGAGAGTATTTTGTTAAACAAACTTTAAAAAATGTGCCATTGAAACAGCACCAACAGCCAAATACTATCTCAGATTTGTGAGCACACATCACACACTTGGACAATAGCTGATTGCACAAGATAAATGAGAAAAAAAGTCTATATCATTTGAGATAAGAATTGGGTCCTCCGGAGTCTGGCTTAAACAGACAAAAGCCAGGAAAAAAACCAAAGTTAAATGTGAAACTCCTTAAATTATTCCACTCTGTTTCCATACTGTTGCTTGTGCGGTTCTCTACTTTGAGCCTTAACTATTCAGGTGACAAGGTGGGTGAGGTAATATCTTTTATTGGACCAACCTTTGTTGGTGAGACAGACGAGCTTCTGATCTTACACAGACCATGTGTACACTAGCGAACTTACAGGGGCGCAGCTGTACCAATGCAGCTGCACCCTTGTCAGATCGCTTGTGTACCCGCTCCGTGCCGGTGGGAGAGAGCGCTCCCATTGACATCATAAAACCACCCCGACGAGCGGCGGTAGCACCACTTATGCCGGCGAACCTTGTGTCGCTCAGGGGGATGTTTTTTTCACACCCGACCAATATAAGTTTTGCCGACATAAGTGGTAGTGTAGCCATGGCCACAGAGCTCTTTTCAGGTCTGGCATACAGTGTCATAGCTAAATACAGGGTGGAACAGGTTGTTTAGCAAAAGTAGTTAACACATATTTCAAAGGACCTCTCCATTCATAGGGGAGAAATGAGGGGGTATGGGAGGGGCTGTTAGTGGGTTACATATTGTTGTATAAACCATAAATCCAGAGTCTCTATTCAGGCCATGATTTTTAGTGCCTAGCAAAGTTATGAATTTAAGCTCCCAGGCTTGTCTTTTGAAAATGTTGTGCCAGTTTCCTTTGAGGATGAGGATGGACAGGTCAGACAAAGAGTGATCACTTTGTGAAAAGTGTTCACCCACAGGTGATAGGGTGTTTTTGTCTTTTATCATTTTCCTGTGTGAGTTCATTTGAGAGTGCGGTAGTGTCAAGCCTACATAGGATGAGTTATAGTATATAGACTTTCAGTCTAAACTCAGAATTTCCTGGCTTGGATTTCATTGGTTTAAAACAACCCCATTCCCCCCACACACACACACACAGACCACAACACCCCCCCCTTTTTGAAAAATATACTTTTGTATGTGATATAACATTATTACTGAAAAGTCATGTTTATAAATACTGCCTCTGAGGTATATTTCAGTACCTCATAGGAGAAAGCATTGGTTTCTTCTTTAGCAACATACTTTCAATTATTGACACCATTTTATACCTTTTATAATAACTTGCATCTGAAACTAAGGATCAGTTAATTCATACCATGTGTCTAGTTCAAATCACATGAACACAAACAGGGGTTCCCTCTCTTTCTGAAATTCAATTGTATCTTCCACTGAACATATAGGCATTTCTCTCCATGAAAGCAAATGTCATTCACTGAGTGTCACGTTACCAATAAGATAAATTTTTCTTGAAAGTTCTAAGCATTCACTGACTGCATTTCCTAAGTTGTTCAATTCAGCTGAATAAACCAGATTCCTACTTAAACCGTAAGGAAGATTCAGAAATGTTTCGCATGTGGCAAAAGGAGTGAGAAAATGACTGTCAGACACCACATCAGATATTTATTTTGCTCTAACAATTATTTTGAAAGAATCCTTTGCTTATCAAAAGAGATTTTTAAAAGACCTGGACCATCAAATAAAGAAGTCTATAAATCTCAGTTTTGTCATTTTCCCTCATTTTGGAGAAAGTGGGTGCTTTAGAGGTTTTTCTTTCATTTAACTCAATTCTACTTCTTGTCCGGGTGAAAAAAAAAAACCATTTCAAAGGTCATAGAATAAATTCTACATACGACTTTATAATGGTGAGTTTACAAAGTTGAATACTCATCAGCAATTGTAACATTAAGAAACCCCTGCTTTTTACCAGCATTTCCAGGCACCAGCTTAGACAGTGGGGATCTGTAGGTAACAATTACTCCAGAGACGGCTGTGACTGTAAGTAAACACTTAAGAAGGCCTAGACCTGGAGAGTATTTCAATTTGTTTGTAGCCAGTCATGAACACACAATCACCTATTGAAAGTGTCTGGCTTCAAGTGCGGACAGATGGAGAGCACAGAGGTTAGTACAGCCAGGCCTTGGATTGACCTTTGGAAAGAGAATTAAATCAGTCTGACCTCGTTGTGAGGCCTAAATTATAACCATAAAACCCCAAATAATGCATCTTTAATACACCGCTACTATCTTTTTATCAGCTTTCTTACCTTGGGGGTATTTTGCTCACTAACTACTAATGTTAAATTGGAGCTATTTATGTTTGCAGTTTTGACCTTAGTGATCATCGCGTCATATTTTTCATGAAGAACACGTGAAAAACATATCTGCAAAACAGAGGTTTTTGTTTGCTTGAGCATGAAATAAAAAGTGAATAGGAAAAAAGCTCACTTCAACAAAGGGCACAGACTACAATATTTACTATATCATACCAAGCTTTACAACTAACTACAGTCACGTCACACATGCAATTTGGGAAACTGAACTGTGTCAGGTTAACTAGATTTTTGAAGGCTTAGAAACAGAAACGTCTTTTTAAGACTTGAATGTTTATTTCAGAATTCTGGGAGATTTTTTAATACAGATAAGAGGAGGAGGATGCACATGACACAAGTAACTAAGGTTTGTTTGCACTGATATTGTTTCTGTTTTAAAATCCAACTCTCATCCGGTGTAAATCAGCATCGCTCCACTGTACACCAGTTTTCACCAACTCAGTATCAGACCCCATCTTTCAAAGGTTTATTAATAAACTCTAACCATGCCCCAGGAGGGGACTTGGAATGCAAGTATTAGTCCAGGAGAGTATCTTTTAAGACAAATTTTCAAATGCATTTATTCTGGCTATTTTTAAGGCCATATTTTTAATGTAAAAAATTAGCTTCAGGAAATTTGAGTTACTCTTTGGCTTTTATGAATCAAAAGCAGGGTTTTTGTTTTGTTTTATCTACGAGGAGGGGAAGGATGGTCCAGTGTTCTCAGTGCTAGCCTGGAATGCTGGATACTCAGAGTAAATTCCCTGCTCTGCCACAAACTTCCTGTGTAACATTGGGCAAGTCACTTAGTCTTTCTGTGCTAGTGTTCCGTGTCTGTAACATGGGACTAATTGTCCCTTCCCACCTCAAAAGGGTGTTGTGAGGATAAATCCATTAAAAATTCTGAGGTGCTCTGATACTATGGTAACGGGAGTCATACAATACATTTTAAGTTTATTTATTTCTCAGGTGCCAGACTGACAAATATATATAGCTGCATAGCCTGATGTCCTCTGTTTATTCTCGAAACAGGTGTAACATGGGCAGCAGCAACACAAGCTTCCCCACTCTGTCCCACCAACATGCCTCCATTCTGTCCTAGAGGGCCCACTTGGGGGCTAAAAAGGGTTCTCCAGGGCATAGGCGGCGGGTGAACCCATGCTTTGGGAAGGCTAGCCCACTGGCCATGCCCCTTCCGCCCAACTCCCTCCCCCCCGCATGCCAGAGCCCCGAACCTTCCCCATAACAGGAGGAGCCCCAAGGGGCCCCCCCACAACTGGAGGAGCCCTGCAGCCTGCCCACCTAAGCCACGGTGGGCCGCCCCCCGCACTCCCAAGTGCCAGTCGAGTCCCAGCCATGCCGGACCAATCCGCTGCCCCCCCGAGCTGCCGGGCCGACGCCCCCGAGCTCGCTACACTGGGCCGAACCGACAGCCCGCCCAAGCAGCCAGGCCAAGCCAAGCCGCCAGCCACGCTAAGCCCCAGGCTGAGCTGCTCTCCGGATGGGACAGGCTCTGGCCCCACGAGTGCCGAGTTGAGCCGCCAGCCACCCTGAGCCAGCCACGCCCGGCCAGCCTCCCCTCAGTGCCCAGCCAGCCCCAGCACACAGAGCCACCTCACTCCCCCGTATGACCCTCCTGCCCACCACTGGCTCACCGCATTCCCTCCTCACTCCCCCGCCCCCAAGGAGGAGGGATGTGGCTAGCAGCGGCAGGCAGGCAGCAGCAGATGGTGGGGGCCAAGGGGAAGGAGCAGGCCACCATGGCCCAGGTGTCCGGCGGTGGGTTATATCCGCCAACCATGTTCCCAGGGTCCAGTAGGTCACTCACTGTTAGGGTCTCTGCTGATACCATCAATAGGAGTGTCAAGCAGTTCCATTTTTGTAATGGGGAAATCTGTCCTCTAGGAACAGGACTGAGACAACCAAACACATTTCACATCAGCCACTGTACAACTATCAGAAAATAATGACTTTTGGTCGCTATCACTTGGGCCATATAAAAATGGTGACATTCATTTCCATCACAAGACTGCTCCATGATGGGATGATTGCCACCATTCTGTGCAACGGCTCAGAGACCGAACCATTCATCATTCACACTGGTGTCAAGCAGGGCTGTGTCATTGTTCCAGCACTCTTCTCCATTTACCTTGCCGTGGTCCTGATTCTCATCCCTGACCACCTTCCTGATGGAATCGGGATTGAGTATCATATGGATGGTCAACTCTTCAATCTCTGACGTCTCCAAACAAAATCTAAGATAATGAGAATTGGCATCACTGACCTTCAGTATGCAGATGACTGCATCATTCTCACATACACAGAGGCCGATCTGCGAAGTACTCTAAATCTTTTTGCAGATGACTATCACAGCCTGGGTCTCTCTCTCTCTCAACATTGGGAAAACCAAGGTACTCTACCAGCCCTCATCTGCACAAACTACTCTTTGTACTCCACAAATCACCACCAGTGGAGAACCCCTGGAAAATGTGGACCATTTTCCATATCTTGGCAGCCACCTCTCCCAAACAGCCAGCACTGACACCGAAATTGAATACAGGATCCGTTCTGCCAGCACATCCTTTGGAAGACTACTCAAATGAGTCTTCAATGATAAGGATCTGCAAACAGGCAACAAGATCTTGGTTTACAAGGCAGTTGTCATCCCCACCCTTCTCTATGGGTGTGAGACCTGGATAACCTAGAGATGACATCTTAAGCGTCTGGAGTGGTTCCAGCAGTGCTGCCTCAGGAGGATTCACAGGATCATCTGGGAAGACTGACACACTCTGCAGCCAACATCAGCAGTATAGAAGTGCAGGTCATGAAACACCAGCTCCACTGGGCTGGCCATCATGTAAGTATGCCTGACACTCGCCTCCCACAGCAAGCACTCTTCTCTCAGTTAAGGCAGGGAAGAAGGGCTCGTGGAGGGCAGTGGAAGTATTTCAAAGACATATTGAAAGTACACCTTAAAAAGAAAGGCATCAACCAAACACACTGGGAGGACTCGGTGCACCACATCATACACCATACACCAGTGGTTCTCAAACTTGGGCCGCCGCTTGTTCAGGGAAAGCCCCTGGCAGGCTGGGCTGGTTTGTTTACCTACCGCGTCTGCAGGTTCGGCCGATTGTGGCTCCCACTGGCTGCAGTTCACTGCTCCAGGCCAATGGGGGCTGCAGAAAGGGCAGCCAGCATGTCCCTCAGCCAGCGCTGCTTCCTGCAGCCTCCATTGGCCTGGAGCGGCGAACCGCGGCCAGTGGGAGCTGCGATCAGCTGAACCTGCGGATGCGGCAGGTAAACAAACCAGCCCAGCCCGCCAGAGGCTTTCCCTGAACAAGCGGCAGCCCAAGTTTGAGAACCACTGCCATACACCACACCACACACCAAGCCACAGCTCACTTTGAGGAGAACAGACATGCTCATGAGACAGAGAAGCGACAAAGGAGGAAGGAAAGGGCACACAACAGTCCAGCCAACTACTATGTCTCCTCCAAGATTACACATGTCACTTTTGTGGGAAAATCTGCAGGGCACGAATTGGGCTCCTGAGCCACTTAAAAGCCCACCAAAAAACCCCTTTGGCAGACATCATCCTCACATCGAGGGATAGCCGAAGAAGAAGATGAAAGATAAAAATGGTATCCTAGGCCCAGATTGTCTCATTCCCCTACTTATAGCCTTCCACCCTGGGAAAACCCATGATACAGGCTCTTGGGGGAGAAAACAGTGATGCTTCCTTCACCTATTCCAATGGAAGTGGTACGGAGTTCAGCCACCAAGGCCAGTGGATGTCTCAAGTTCTGTGCAGACATGGAGAATCTGCCGGAGACATAGGGCTATCCTGCTGCCCCACCAGCTATGCAGCTTTTGGAGCTATGCTGTTTGGACTCTCAGCCTGTGACTGCCCCAGAAGCCCCCGTAGGGGTTAGCAACAGTCACAGTGCAGAATGTACTCTGCAGGAAAGTTATCTCTAAGCTGTATTCAGTTTCCTGCAGATTCCTCGGGCAGTTATAAGAGGCAATGCCACCCCACTCCCTTCAGGCAGTTCCCACAGGTGACTCTCCATGGGGATTCAGTGAAGGAGGATGTGGGGGCTGCAAGTGCAGCTTCCCATTCTGTGAAGGCAGGAGTAGACCCAAACACTGTGGAGCCCTCTGCACAAGAGATTTGGGAGAACGGTTCCTCTCAAGAGAGAAAAGGCTGTGTCCCATAACTACTGTAAGCCAGCAAAGTCCCAAAAAAGTAGATTTGATTTAAACAACAGTGTGGGAAGTAATTAGCACAAATGACAGCTTAATAACTTTTAATATAGGTGAGTGTTATTCAAAAGATTTGATTCTGTGAGCTGACTTCTGCAGTAGCTTTTTTCCCAGGGACAGTAGCTTTGCATACCACTGTGTGTTTGTCTAGATGTGGATTTACAGGTTATGCTGCAGTTGGGCCCTCTGGTTTTCAAATCATATTGACATTCACTTGTCAGTACATGCCTGACCAAGTTGCAGTCCAGATTAGGAAACATTTGTTTATGCCTCAAAATCCCAAACACACATCTTTCTAGTTCTGTTCTCAGTGCTGAGCTTCATGCCCCTCCAACTCACACTGCTTCCTGGTACAAATTTGATTAGAAGCAGCATGAAATGTCATTCGGCTGGCCCCTGGGAAGTTGGACCCAAAAATAACAGCCAAAAAAAGCAGCCTTTTGATTAAACCTTCAATTGCCAAAAATACACATGCACACAAAACACCACAAGTCAGAAATCCTAAGTATAAGTCTGTCTTGCTCTCACTGAAGTCAATGGGTCTCTTGCCATTGGCTTCAATGGCAGCAGAAGCAGGTTCCTTGAGCCCTATTCTTATCTCACACCTGTTTTACATTGATGTAACTCCATTGATTTCTGTGATGTTACTCTGGATTTACATCAGCATAACCGAGAGCAGAATCAGGCCCTATATATACAGCACAGGAGCAGCTGATCTGTTGGATAGGTAACAAGCAGTTTCAAATATTCTAAATATATCCTGTGCTCTGTCCTGAGTTTTCTGGGCTGGAAAGAGCTCAGAGCAGCCTGTCCAATCCTGAGGAGTAGGGAACACTGCTCTGAATGACCCAGAAACACCAACCATGGGCTCCAGAGGGAACCATGTCCAGCTCGATGTAAAAGAATGAGACGGGGGCTTTTGCGTGGGGGATGATCCTGAATGAAACAAATATACACCTAACTATATATACACCTAAAATGTATACCTAAATATACACTTCACTCCCTTTAGCAAATCTACACTGCAGTCATTGAGATCAGTACCTTTCCCTGGGAGTTTTGCCTCTTTACCATAGGATGGGGCCATAAAATTAGTTTGTGTTAATATTGCTATGGCCAATCTAATGTTATTAGCGGGATTTCTTTTGAAAACAAGGCATAAAATGAGCTAGCAAGAGCTAGTATGGTTTTTGGGTGGGTGGTTTTTTGGTTTTGCTTCAGAGAATCAATACAGGGATGGCTGTATTTCTCAGAGTCTCCTGAACTGGCAGTCCCACTTGTGTACTCCCACTTTTTCCTATCCCAAGTTCAAATCCGGAGTTGAAGAAGTGTATAATAAATTGGGGTGGAAACAAGTTTCTATAATGCATTTCAAGGATTACCAAGTCAATTATTGAGAGGATATTTGGAAAGTGATAGAAATAAAAAGAAAGAGTCAGACATTGCATGCTAGGGCACATCCAATTCAAGCAGTGAGTTAGAATTCTCTCTATGGCATACACCATGCATACATGTAGCCTGCAAACCCACAGCAATTCAAAGTAATGTTTTGGTCAGCCAGTGCGGACCCCAAACGTACAGCAGTTTAAGACCAGGATTGCAAGAGGCAGACATCTGCAGAAATTAGAAAGGCATTCTAGGGCTATTATTTAACATTCTACATATGTGAGATACCGAATGAAAGAATGAGAATTATCTTGAAATCCCTGCTAAATCATGCCCTGCTTTCTCAAGGCAATCTCAAGCTTTAGTAGTTCAGACAGATTCTCTAGCTGACAATTAATATTAATGGGTAGATTTCACAATGTGGCATTATCACACTGTGAGATGGGTGGGCATACCATCTGGGTTTTGGCAGGTATTAGATGTAATCAAAGGGATTACTTGGCTCAGGGAGAAATAGAAAACCTCGGGTTTGTTTAGTCTCTTTCTTCTTTTGTCTGGATGCAGCTCTAGGTGTGCTTAACTATTTTCTCCTTGTCCTTTGTTTGTTGTGATGAGCATTTCTGAGTTTACATGGGAAATGAGAGGCATATATACCAACCCAATTGCATTAGTTTGATTCTGGAACAATTTGTCTGTTGTCCTCTCCCCTTCTTTCTCTGTCCGTATTGTTTCAGAATTGATGTTCAGTGTGTTCAGGGTCCCATTTCTAAATGCTTTCTGAGGTTATATAGCGTATTTAAACTCCCAAAGCACTAAATGGGGGGGGGGGGGGGAGAAGCTTCCAAGTCTAACTGAATTGAGGTTATGGAGAGAATGGGTTGCACATACACATACAAGCAGATTTTAGGTAAACCAGAGTCATCATTTTTAGTCCTGTTCTTTTTGCAAAGCAACATGTGTCTCAACAAAACTTTCTAGGTGGGGGGAACCACACACACACGGCAACAAAACACACCGGTGAGGATCAGCAGTTCAATTAGGGGGAGGTTAAGCCTTAAACTTTGCAAGAATTCCATCGATTTGGCAAACCCTTCCTTATTTCTCCAGTCGGCACACCGGCTGATTGTAACTAAGTAATCCTCATCAATCTGCGGTAATGCAGGGCCATGTTTATTGCTGCAGTAGTTAAGTTGTTGTTAATTTTACACTAAACGGTTGTTATGATGATGAATGAGAAGCTGGGTCTGCCACCCAGGGGACTTCAGCCCATGCAGCCAGCAAAGGGAGGTGAAGAGGGTGGAAACCAAGGAGGCGGCTCTGCAACTTTTTTGTAGGGTCTAAAATAAATAGAAAAGAATTGAGATGCTCTTATGGTTTGTATTTGGGATGAGAGGTGCTATGTATATGTAAATATGGTTGGGACTGGATGGTAGGGAGGAGATGAAGACAGAGTATTTCCACCCCCCAGCCCAAGTCCAAACTGACCCAGGAGATCATGGGCTCTGGGCACAAACAGGTTAACATAATTTCTGCTTAAGGGACCCTGTGCTCTCGATTCCTTTGGACAGAAGGTTAAACACTGTTGTGTACTGCTACTGGTAGGTAACAAATCCTAACAACTAATTCCCAGTGCCCAGTCAATCCTGTCCAACCCCAGGCACACGTCTCCTTCCTCCAGTCCTCCCCCATTTCTCCTCCCCCTTCCTTTCTCCCCACACTTCTCCAGCCCTTCACCCCTTTTCTTCACACCCACTAGCTCCCCACTTCTCCCCCCGTAGCAGTCCCAGCTTGGCGAGGTGGCTGAGCTGATCTGCGTTCTGAGGCCCCCCCCCGGCCTCCCCAGCCTCGCCCAGCCCCAGCTCGGCTGAGCGCATGGAGCGAGGCGCGTGACAATGGCTAATGCCTTCCCCGGGGGAGGCTTGACCGCCTCACCGGGAGAGGGAGGAGGGCAGCAGCCGCTTTTTCAGCGCCGCTGGCTTGGCGTCTGCAGGCAGTTGGCGCCATCGTGAGGACAAATCCCGGTACGGCAGGCGCCGAACCTGTTGACCGCAAAACTCTGCTAGTTTAAGAAACAAGCTAACCCCGAATCCGTAGAGGCTGGTTCAGAAAATCAGCGAGTGGGAGGGGGCAGGAATTGGGGTAAATCCTTCAAGCGAAACAGAAGAGAAACACTTACAAAGAAGCAGACACATCAAGAGACAGGTTTCCAAAACAGCTGTGCTCCCATTGAGGCACCAACTTTTATTGAGGTGGCAAAATCAAAGCTCTGATCTTTTAAAGATCTAGCCCCAAAACACCTCTGTCAGTGCGGGGTTGGGTTATTTGGTGTGCAGCAGACATATAAATACTACTCTGACCTTTGGGGAGTTTTCCTCTAACAACAAGGACAGCATCAGGATGGGGGAGGGGGAATAAATACTATCAAAAGCAGAGCCAGCCTTCAGGCTTATCTGCAGGGGAAAGTATTTCCAATATACGTTTTTCTGCTGGAATTATACCGGTGTAACTATACTGAAACTGTGCAGCCACATCACTTTGTTTATGCTGACTTAATTTATTTCCCTGGGGTGTCACATCTCTATGCTTTTTCTGGGCTGATATCCCATGGTGCAATATTTCTCTGGCTAGACTCAGTGTATTCTGGGGGTTACCTACTGGCATCTACTGGAAGTCTGGGACATGGAGTCAAACTCACAAACTCCCATGATTTCTTTCCCAGTGTAGACAAGCCATTAGTAAGGCAAGCAGAGTTAGTTAGGGCCCAACAGTAGCTGTAGCAAATCAAAGTCCAGTTCCATAGAGAGAAAGCAAACAAAGCCCAAATTCCCATCACCACCATAGCAGAGTCCCTCTCTTTAGGAAACCTCTCAGGAGCTTCACTGCTTGGGGTTCTGTATATGGTGGGGGCTGTCGTTGGGAACATTTGTATAGAGGCCCTGCATGAAGTCCATTATCTGTCTGGATTCGTCCTAACAGATTACTTGGGGGCACAGAAGGCTTTATGTGTGATGTGCAAGAATATTAAAGCTATCAGTACAGTCTCCCATGCCAGGTTACAAGATTGCAGGAGTGAAAAATAATTGGGATTGTGGCAGGTTAAGTTGCATTTCCTTGCATCTCATAAGTATGGTTACGGGCATGAATGTACAATTTTCCCAGCCATTATCAGTTGTCTGGGTCAGGTGGCATTGCATTTCCATTTTGTGTCAGTCTCAAATTGATCAAGAAGAACAAAATGTGGCAATTTGAGCTGAGAGGCCCTGGGGGGCAGAGATAATGACAGAGTCCAGGATCTGCTGAGGTCCCCAACGGGTGTTCAAGGACCAGCTCCCAACTGGTGAAATTAGAGGCCAAAGTCAGAATTTGAGCATTCGTAGTTTACCATATATTCTTTTACCCGCCTCCTTCCTCTGTGGCTTTTTTTTTAATGTGTTCACTAAAGGCTTGAAAAAAGAAATCCTCTGTTTATCCATGGCATAGGTACAAAAGAGACATGAGCAGTGCAAGCTTCCCCCATGCTATCCAACCAATACAGTTCAATGCTGACCCAGAGAGAGCTCATCTAAGAGTGAAGTAATAGCTTTTCCCTGTTAAAGCTGCATCCTCTGTTTAAACTACCAATAAGAGCCAAGTGTGGGGATGGTTTTGTGGCTTCGACACTGCACAGTGTCAGAGGTAACAAGAAGAACAGGAGTACTTGTGGCACCTTAGAGACTAACAAATTTATTAGAGCATAAGCTTTCGTGGACTACAGCCCACTTCTTCGGATGCATATAGAATGGAACATATATTGAGGAGATAGATATACACACATACAGAGAGCATAAACAGGTGGGAGTTGTCTTACCAACGCTGAGAGGCCAATTAATTAAGAGAAAAAAAACTTTTGAAGTGATAATCAAGCTAGCCCAGTACAGACAGTTTGATAAGAAGTGTGAGAATACTTACAAGGGGAGATAGATTCAATGTTTGTAATGGCTCAGCCATTGTTACACAGGTAACAAGTGTCAGTTCTTAGCACCTTGTTCAAACCAGCCTTTGAACCTCATGAAACCCATAATTTATGGTGCCCCTTAATTCAGGAGGAACCTGGGAGTGTAAAGCTTTAATTCTAAAAAGGTACATTGGCTGCCTTTTTCCTCACAAAGCCAGCCTTGAAAACATACACTGGCATCACAAGGCTTGAAAATCTGATCCTGGTTTGCCTAAAGATCACAATGGATCTTTAGGCAAACCGGGCCCAAGCCTGGCTTTTGGAGTCTATGAAAATGTCCCTAATTTCTGAGGAGGATCCAAGAATCAGATCAGTTCACAACCCTTAAGACTACTGCTGATAGCACTATGGTCAAGTAAACTCCCTCCCAGTCAGTTGGCTTGGTTCCAATGTCCAGCAGTCAATGTGAGCTCAGTCACTAGGACGCACAGCTCACTATCATTAGAGTCAGTATAGTCATAGAATCATAGAATATCAGGGTTGGAAGGGACCTCAGGAGGTCATCTAGTCCAACCCCCTGCTCAAAGCAGGACCAATTCCCAACTAAGTCATCCCAGCCAGGGCTTTGTCAAGCCTGACCTTAAAAACCTCTAAGGAAGGAGATTCCACCACCTCCCTAGGTAACCCATTCCAGTGCTTCACCACCCTCCTAGTGAAAAAGTTTTTCCTAATATCCAACCTAAACCTCCCCCACTGCAATTTGAGACCATTACTCCTTTACTTGAGACCATTACTTCTGTCGAATTGTGGAAGTCAATGAATGGCTACACAGGTGGTGTTGGAGAGAAGCCTTTGGATTCTTCAACCATGGGATGGTGTTCCAAGAAGGAGGAGTGCTAGGCAGAGAGGAGCTCCACCTAACGAAGAGAGGGAAGAACATCTTCGCAAGCAGGCTGGCTAACCTAGTGAGGAGGGCTTTAAACTAGGTTCACTGGGGGAAGGAGACCAAAGCCCTGAGGTAAGTGGAGAAATGGGATACCGGGAGGAAGCACAAGCAGGAGAGTGCAAGAGGGGAGGATTCCTGACTCAGACTGAGAAAGCGGGACAATCAGCAAGTTATCTAAAGTGCCTATACACAAATGCAAGAAGCCTGGGAAACAAACGGGGAGAACTGGAAGTCCTGGCACAGTCAAGGAACTATGATGTCATTGGAATAACAGAGACTTGGTGGGATAACTCACATGACTGGAGTACTGTCATGGATGGATATAAACTGTTCAGGAAGGACAGGCAGGGCAGAAAAGATGGGGGAGTTGCATTGTATGTAAGAGAGGAGTATGACTGCTCAGAGCTCCAGTATGAAACTGCAGAAAAACCTGAGAGTCTCTGGATTAAGTTTAGAAGTGTGAGCAACAAGGGTGATGTTGTGGTGGGAGTCTGCTATAGACCACCAGACCAGGGGGATGAGGTGGACGAGGCTTTCTTCCGGCAACTAGCAGAAGTTACTAGATCGCAGGCCCTGGTTCTCATGGGAGACTATAATCACCCTGATATCTGCTGGGAGAGCAATACAGTGGTGCACAGACAATCCAGGAAGTTTTTGGAAAGTGTAGGGGACAATTTCCTGGTACAAGTGCTGGAGGAACCAACTAGGGGCAGAGTTCTTCTAGACCTGCTGCTCACAAACCGGGAAGAATTAGTAGGGGAAGCAAAAGTGGATGGGAACCTTGGAGGCAGTGACCATGAGATGGTCGAGTTCAGGATCCGGACACAAGGAAGAAAGGAGAGCAGCAGAATACAGACCCTGGACTTCAGAAAAGCAGACTTTGACTCCCTCAGGCAACTGATGGGCAGGATCCCCTGTGAGAATAACGGGAGGGGGAAAGGAGTCCAGGAGAGCTGGCTATATTTTAAAGAATCCTTATTGAAGTTGCAGGAAAAAACCATCCCAATGTGTAGAAAGAACAGTAAATATGGCAGGCGACCAGCTTGGCTTAACAGTGAAATCCTTGCTGACCTTAAACACAAAAAAGAAGCTTACAAGAAGTGAAAGATTGGACAAATGACCAGGGAGGAGTATAAAAATATTGCTCAGGCATGCAGGAGTGAAATCAGGAAGGCCAAATCACACTTGGAGTTGCAGCTAGCAAGAGATGTTAAGAGTAACAAGAAGGGTTTCTTCAGGTATGTTAGCAACAAGAAGAAAGTAAAGGAAAGTGTGGGCCCCTTACTGAATGAGGGAGGCAATCTAGTAACAGAGGATGTGGAAAAAGCTAATGTACTCAATGATTTTTTTGCCTCTGTCTTCACGAACAAGGTCAGCTCCCAGACTGCTGCACTGGGCAGCACAGTATGGGGAGAAGGTGACCAGTCCTCTGTGGAGAAAGAAGTGGTTCGGGACTATTTAGAAAAGCTGGACGAGCACAAGTCCATGGGGCTGGATGCGCTGCATCCGAGGGTGCTAAAGGAGTTGGCGGATGTGATTGCAGAGCCATTGGCCATTATCTTTGAAAACTCATGGCGATCGGGGAAGGTCTCGGATGACTGGAAAAAGGCTAATGTAGTGCCCATCTTTAAAAAAGGGAAGAAGGAGGATCCGGGGAACTACAGGCCAGTCAGCCTCACCTCAGTCCCTGGAAAAATCATGGAGCAGGTCCTCAAGGAATCAATTCTGAAGCACTTAGAGGAGAGGAAAGTGATCAGGAACAGTCAGCATGGATTCACCAAGGGCAAGTCATGCCTGACTAACCTAATTGCCTTCTATGAGGAGATAACTGGGTCTGTGGATGAGGGGAAAGCAGTGGATGTGTTATTCCTTGACTTTAGCAAAGCTTTTGATACAGTCTCCCACAGTATTCTTGCCAGCAAGTTAAAGAAGTATGGGCTGGATGAATGGACTATAAGGTGAATAGAAAGCTGACTAGACCGTCGGGCTCAATGGGTAGTGATCAACGGCTCCATGTCTAGTTGGCAGCCGGTTTCAAGTGGAGTGCCCCAGGGGTCGGTCCTGGGTCCAGTTTTGTTCAATATCTTCATTAATGAACTGGAGGATGGCGTGGACTGCACTCTCAGCAAGTTTGCAGATTACTCTAAACTGGGAGGAGTGGTAGATACGCTGGAGGGTAGGGACAGGATACAGAGGAACCTAGACAAATTAGAGTATTGGGCCAAAAGAAACCTGATGAGGTTCAACAAGGACAAGTGCAGAGTCCTGCACTTAGGATGGAAGAATCCCATGCATTGTTACAGACTAGGGACCGAATGGCTAGGAAGCAGTTCTGCAGAAAAGGACCTAGGGGTTACAGTGGACGAGAAGCTGGATATGAGTCAACAGTGTGCCCTTGTTGCCAAGAAGGCTAACGGCATTCTGGGCTGTATAAGTAGGGGCATTGCCAGCAGATCGAGGGACGTGATCGTTCCCCTCTATTCGACATTGGTGAGGCCTCATCTGGAGTATTGTGTCCAGTTTTGGGCCCCACACTACAAGAAGGATGTGGAAAAATTGGAAAGAGTCCAGTGGAGGGCAACAAAAATGATTAGGGGGCTGGAGCACATGACTTATGAGGAGAGGCTGAGGGAACTGGGATTGTTTAGTCTGCAGAAGAGAAGAACGAGGGGAGATTTGATAGCTGCTTTCAACTACCTGAACTAGTGGATACGATCCAGAACAAGGGACTCCTAATCCTGGTTCTAATACCAGCTCCCTCAGTGACCTTTGTCAAGACAGTAAGATTTTTGGCTCAGCTTCCCTGTTGCTGGAGCAAGACTATGGAAATTACTAGCAAATGGAACAAAAACAACCCGTAATCTCCCCACTTTCCAAGCTAAATGCAAGACTCACTTGTTAGCCCAAAAACTGTACCCTTCTTCACACCATTACTTTTATATTCCATAATCATTAAGAATAATACCTAGCTCCTATATATCACTTTTCATCAATGTGCTTTAGAAAGGGGGTCACTATCCTTCTTCCTGTTTTACAGATGGGGGAACTGAGGCACAGAGAAGGGAAGTAACTTGCCCAAGGTCATCCAGCAGGCCAGTGACAGAGCGGGGAAGAGAACCCAGGTCTCTCAAATCCCATTAAACAAACCTTAACAACCTGATGTTGCCAGCAAGGACATAAAAGAGAGAGAGAGAGAGAGAGAGACTGTTGTTCTTGCTCTTGCGAGGCACTCCACTACTAAAGTGATGGGTGCCAATGTAAGAACCCAGAGATATAGCTAGTTCTGTTCCTGCCTCTGCCACTGATTTCCTGTGTGACTTCAGGCAAGTCACTAGGGGCTTGATTCTGTTTTTTAGCTGCCAATGGGAATTTTGACACTGATTTCACAAGAGCAGGAGTAGGCTCTTAATTGTTCTCTCTGTCTCAGATTCCCATCTACACAATGGGTATTATAATACTTCCACACCTCACATGGGTGTTGCCGAGCTAAATCCATCAGCGTTTGTGAGGTGCTCAGATAGTATGGGAAAGAGTGTCATAGAAACCCTATGAATGAAACAATAAAGAGGGGTAGAAATCATCAGAATGCCCATAACAGGTCACCAGCTAGAGGCCTAGTGTCCCCCAACCACCAATTTATCAGACAACTGTCCCTTTCAAATCTTTTTAAAAAACATTTGCAATTCTGTGGGACTCCAACACAGGCAGCTGGGCTCCACGTCCACAGCAGGAGGCTGTGTTAGGGTTCCCAGGTGTCCAGTTTTCGACCAAAACACCCGGTTGAAAAGAGACCCTGGTAGCTTCAGTCAGCACCGCTGACCAGGCTGTTAAAAGTCCCATTGGTGGCACAGGGGGGCAGGCAGGCTCCCTGCCCGCTCCATGTGGCTCCCAGGAAGCAGCCAACATGTCCAGCTCCTAGGCGGAGGGGAGGCTACAGGGGCTCTGCGCGCTGCCCCTGCCCCAAGCACCGGCTCCACAGCTCCCATTGGCCAGGAACCGCAGCCAATGGGAGCTGCAGGTGTGGCACCTGCTGTGGGGGGAGCATGCAGAGTCTCCTGGCTGTGCCTCTGCCTAGGAGCCGGATATGCTGGCTGCTTCCTGGGAGCTGCCTGAGGTCAGCGCCACCCAGAGCCCACACCCCAAGTCCTCTCCCACTTCCCAAACCCCTGCCCCAACCCCTGCCCCAGCTCAGAATCCCTCCCAAACCCAAACTCCTTCCCAGAGCCCACAGCCATGTCCCATGCCTCAGCCCCGTACCCCTGCCTGGAGCCACCTCCTGCACCCTGGACCTCTCATTTCTGGCCCCATCCTGGAGCCTGCACCCCCAGCCCAGAGCCCGTACTCCCTTCTACACCCTAATCTCCTGCACCAGCCTAGAGCTCCCCTCCCACACTCCAACCCCCCCTCAGCCTCAAACTGGAGCCCCCTCCTGCACCCAAAATCCCTTATCCCCAGCTCCACCCCAGAGCCCTCACCCTAAGCTGGAGCCTTCACCCCCTCCCTCACCTCAACCCCCTGCCCCAGCCCAGTGAAAATGAGCGAGTGAGCAAGGGTGGGGGACAGTGAGCGAGGATGGATAGAGTGAATGAGGGATGGGGCCTTGGAGAAGGGGTAGGACAAGGGGCAGGTCAAGGGTGTTTGGTTTTCTGCTGTTAGGCCTGGTCTACACTACGACTTTAATTCGGATTTATCAGCTTTAATTCGAATTAACCCTGTAACCGTCCACACAACGACGCTATTTAATTCGATGTAAAGGGCCCTTTAAATCGATTTCTGTACTCCACCCCAACGAGCGGAGTAGTGCCAAAATCGATTTTAGCAATTCGAATTAGGGTTAGTGTGGCCGCAATTCGATGGTATTGGCCTCCGGGAGCTATCCCACAGTGCATCATTGTGACCGCTCTGGACAGCAATCTGAACTCGGATGCACTGGCCAGGTAGACAGGAAAAGCCCCGCGAACATTTGAACTTCATTTCCTGTTTGCCCAGCGTGGAGAGCACAGGTGACCACAGATACCTCATCAGCACAGGTAACCATGCAGGCTGATAATCGAAAAAGAGCACCAGCATGGACCGTGAGGGAGGTACTGGATCTGATCGCTGTATGGGGAGAGGATTCAGTGCTTGCAGAACTTCGTTCTAAAAGACGAAATGCAAAAACTTTTGAAAAAATCTCCAAGGGCATGATGGAGAGAGGCCACAATAGGGACTCTGAGCAGTGCCGCGTGAAAGTCAAGGAGCTCAGACAAGCCTATCAGAAAACAAAGGAGGCAAACGGTCGCTCCGGGTCAGAGCCGCGGACATGCCGCTACTACACCGAGCTGCATGCAATTCTAGGGGGGGCTGCCACCACTACCCCACCTTTGTTCGTGGATTCTGGGTCGGGGATAGTCTCGACGCCTGAGGATTCTGCCGGTGGGGTAGAGGAGGAGGAGGAGGAGGAGGATGAGCTTGCAGAGAGCACACAGCACTCCCTTCTCCCCAACAGCCAGGATCCTTTTCTCACCCTGACTGAAGTACCCTCCCAAGCCTCCCAAGCCAGTACCCAAGACTCTGACCCCATGGAAGGGACCTCAGGTGAGTTTACCTTTTTAAATATAAAACTTGTTTTAAAAGCAAATGGTTTTTAATGATTACTTTGCCTGACTTTGCATTCGCGGTCAGTTCAGCTACTGGAAAAGTCTGTAGCTACTGGAAAAGTCTGTTAACGTGTCTGGGGATGGAGCGGAAATCCTCCAGGGACATCTCAATGAAGCTCTCCTGGAGGTACTCCGAAAGCCTTGCCAGAAGGTTTCTGGGCAGTGCATCTTTATTCCCTCCTCCATGGTAGGACACTTGACCACGCCATGCTTGCAGCAAGTAATCTGGTATCATTGCCTGACAAAGCCTGGCAGCATATGGTCCCGGTGTTTGCTGGCATTCAAGCAACATCCGTTCTTTATCTTGTTGTGTAATCCTCAGGAGAGTGATATCACTCCTGGTAACCTGGTTGAAATACGGGAACTTAATTAAGGGGACAGAGGTGGCCATTCCTACTGGGCTGTTTGCCTGTGGCGGAAAATAAATCCTTCCCTGCAGTTAGCCAAGCGCAGATGGGAAATTGGCCCTGAGTTTTTCGCGTTTGGCTAGCAGGGATCTTCCCTGTTACCAGCCACGCGGTGGGGGGAGGGTATCGTGATCATCCCAGAGAATTCATGGCGGTGGGGGGGGGGGCGGCGGTGGGGGGGGGGGGTAGTTTGGTGCCTGCAGGGATCTTCCCTGATACCAGCCACGCGGTGGGGGGGAGGGGTACAGCGATCATCCCAGAGAATTCATGGCGAGAGGGGGGGGGGGTTAGTTTGTTTTCTGGTGCTGCTGAATGTTAACAGAAAAACCGCAACACTCTACTTGCCTGAAGGGGCTCAGACAAGCCCCACCACACTGCCCCCCCCCCAACTGGCTGAGATTGGCTAGGCTTCTGCAGCACTCTACAAGCTATGCTTGGTATGTGGGAAAGGAGGGCGCAGAAGCTTACCATGGCCGCATGCAAGCCGAATTCTGTTGCCCAGACCTGTGATCTCTAGCAGCAAAGCCACAGGCACTCAGCATTAAGAGGCAAAATGCGACCTTGCACAGAAATCACATGTGCTATGTAATGTGAACAGTGTTGGTCACCGTGAAAGAGTATAAGCATTGTTCTGCAAAATGTAGCTTTTAAAACAATTCTCTCTTTTTTCCCCTCCCTACAGCAGCTGCAAATTCCTCAAGCCTCCCTCCTCCATCCCGAAGGTTATCACAGATAAGGCGTCGTAAGAAGAGAACGCTAGACGAGATGTTTTCGGAAATTATGGAATCCAGCCGCAGTGACAGAGCTCATCTGAATGAGTGGAAGGAAACAGTTTCAAAGTATAGGAAAGAAGTCAGTGAACTTGAGGACAGGAGGGACCAACGTGAGGAGAGGAGGGACCAACGTGAGGAGAGGAGAGACGATCGAGATGAGAGATGGCGGCAGGAAGACCAGAGGATGAAGGATGCAACGCTGGGGCTGCTCCGGCGTCTGGTGGAGGTTCAGGAACGGCTGCTGGAAAACAGACTGCCGCTTCAGCCCCTGTTCCACCCTCCCCCCTCCCCATGTTCCGTATCCTCCTCACCCAGACGTGTAAGAACGCGGGGGGGGAGGCTCCGTACACCTTCCCATTCCACCCCAGTAGACAGCCCAAGCAAAAGGCTGTCATTTTTTTAACCTTTTCTTTGTGGCTTTTTCCTTCCCAGCAATCCTCCTCCCAAATACCACCCGGGTTCCCTCCCTCTTTTTCTAATCTATTAATAAAGAATAAATGATTTTTAAATGATAGTGACTTTATTTGGTTTGAAAGAAAGCTGGGGGAAGGGGCAGGGTGGGTTCCTTACAGAAAATCAGTCAGTAAAGGGTTTTCATGAAGGAGAAACAAACAGATATTTCACACGGTAGCCTGGCCAGCCATGAAACTGGTTTTCAAAGCTTCTCTGATGCACAGCGCTTCATGGTGTGATCTTCTAATCGCCCTGGTGTCTGGCTGCGCGTAATCAGCAGCCAGGCGATTTGCCTCAGCCTCCCACCCCGCCATAAAGGTCTCCCCCTTACTTTCACAGAGATTGTGGAGCACACAGCAAGCAGAAATAACAATGGGGAGATTTCTTTGGCTGAGGTCAGAGCGAGTCAATAATGAACGCCAGCGACCTTTTAAACGGCCAAATGCACATTCTACCACCATTCTGCACTTGCTTAGCCTGTAGTTAAACAGCTCCTGACTCCTGTCCAGGCTGCCTGTGTATGGCTTCATAAGCCATGGCATTAAGGGGTAGGCTGGGTCCCCAAGAATAACTATGGGCATTTCAACATCCCCAACGGTTATTTTCTGGTCCGGAAAGTAAGTCCCTTGCTGCAGCCCTTTAAACAGAGTAGTGTTCCTGAAGATGCGAGCGTCATGAACCCTTCCCGCCCAGCCCGCGTTGATGTTGGTGAAACGTCCCTTGTGATCCACAAGTGCTTGCAGCACCATTGAAAAGTACCCCTTGCGGTTTATGTACTCGGTGGCTTGGTGCTCCGGTGCCAAGATAGGGATATGGGTTCCGTCTATTGCCCCACCACAGTTAGGGAATCCCATTGCAGCAAAACCATCCACTATAGCCTGCACATTTCCCAGAGTCACTAACTTTCGTAGCAGCACCTGAGTGATTGCTTTGGCTACTTGCATCACAGCAGCCCCCACAGTAGATTTGCCCACTCCAAATTGATTCCCGACTGACCGGTAGCTGTCTGGCGTTGCAAGCTTCCACAGGGCTATCGCCACGCGCTTCTCAACTGTGAGGGTTGCTCTCATCTTGGTATTCTGGCGTTTCAGGGCAGGGGACAGCAAGTCACAAAGTTCCATGAAAGTGCCCTTACGCATGCGAAAGTTCCGCAGCCACTGGGAATCGTCCCAGACCTGCAACACTATGCGGTCCCACCAGTCTGTGCTTGTTTCCCTTGCCCAGAATCGGCGTTCCATGGATAGAATCTGCCCCATTAACAACATGATCTCCAAAGCACCGGGGCCTGTGGTTTCACTGAATTCTGTGTCCGTGTCCGTGTCCATGTCCTCATCATGCTTGTCGCTGCGCTGCCGCCGCCGCTGCCTCCTCTCCTCGTTTTTCTGGTCCTGGCTGAGCATAAACTCCACGAGAACGCGCGAGGTGTTTACAATATTCATGAGTGCTGTCTTGACCTCAGCGGGCTCCATGCTTGCCGTGGTATGGAGTCTGCAGTGTTCACCCACCCAGGAAAAAAGGCGCGAAAATGGTTGTCTGCCGTCCGTTGCTTTCATGCAGGGAGGGAGGGAGGGAGGAAGTGAAGCTGTACCCAGAACCACCTGCGACGATGTTTTTTGTCCCATCAGGCACTGGGATCTTAACCCACAATCCCAATGGGCGCGGGAGACTGCGGGAACTATGGGATAGCTATGGAATTGCTACCCACAGTGCAACGGTGCAGAAATCGACGCTAGCCCCGGTACTTGGACGCACACCACCGAATTACTGTGCTAGTGTGGCCGCACTCATTTCGACTTTATACAACCTGTTTCTCAAATCCGAATTATCTAAATTCGGATTAATCCCGTAGTGTAGACATACCCTTAGAAAGTTGGCAACTCTAGGCTGTGTGCATGCTGAGAAGTGCATTTAAAAAGATACACACACTCATGCACATTTTCATGTCTACAGTGAGTCAGTTACATTTTTTACAACCCAAAGAATCATCTCACTAACCCTCTCCAGGTTCTCCAGGCCAGCCCTATACATAGTGATGTGATTACAGTGGGCAGGAATCTCTTATGCTGGAAAAATTATTGTGCAGGCCCACGCAAAATGCTAAGGTTGGTTCTGAAAGCTCAATAGCCCATCAGCAATCCTTAGAGCAATCAAGTTCCCCTCCTATATACTCCTCAAAAGGGGAGGCTACTTTCATAGTAACAGCTAAAATCCAGTCTGGGTAGGCAAGATCCACAAGTCTGAGATTAATGGATAACGGATGAAAAGCATCAGCACGTGTCAGATGGGTAAAGCACTCCATCAGCCAGCCCCTTTTCCACCCTCGCCACCATGGCCTATGTGTTTTTAATACTCCCAGAGAAATGACAACATTTTGACTTCTGCAATTATTTTTGATAGCCACAAATTTGAAATGACCTGTTATGTCCCTTTAAAGATGGACTTAAATGTATTTTAAAATCCCAGACATGGACACCTTTTAGTGCATGCCCAGTGTACAAGTGCAAAGCCTCCAGGACGTGTGAAGATTGATATAGTACACAAAAAAATATGTAGACTAAATTGCAACTACTTGGCTGCTTTGTGCTTGTATGCAGAGCCCACAGTATGAGGTGAAAGCGCACCACCTTGGGGAGAACACCGGAGGCATTGTGCCTCACAGACACACACATCCTTATTGCATCGACGGGGGATATAATAATTTGCAAGATCCCACTCTAAGGTTAAACCAGCTAACCATTTGTATGGTTCCATTTGTCCACTTTCTCTCAGGGGGAGCATCTGACATACAGACCCTGCACTCTCTTGAGCCCCAGAGCTGTTACTAATTATTATGAATTAGGAGCCCTAGGCATGGACCAGGTCCCCATTGTGCTAGGTGCTCAAAACAAAGATGGTCTTTGCAAGCTGCATGGAAACTTTTTAAAGACACCATAATAGAGGCTCAACTTAAATGTATACCAGAATTTAAAAAAACATAGTAAGAGAACCAAAAAAGACCCACCGTGGTTAAACATCAAGGAAAAGAAGCAGTGAGAGGCAAAAACGTATTCTTTAAAAAGTGGAAGATAAATCCTGATGAGAAAAATAGAAAAGAGCATAAACTCTGGCAAATGAAGTGTAAAAATATAATTAGAAAGACCAAAAAAGAATTTGAAGAACAGCTAGCCAAAGACTCCAAAAGCAATAGCAATTTTTTTTTAAATACATCAGAAGCAGAAAGCCTGCTAAACAACCAGTGGGTCCACTGGACGGTCAAGATGCTAAAGAGCACTCAAAGATGATAAGTCCATTGTGGAGAAACTAAATGAATTCTTTGCATCAGTCTTCACTGTTGAAGATGTGAGGGAGATTCCCAAACCTGAGCCATTCTTTTTGGGTGACAGATCCGAGGAACTTTCCCAATGAGGTGTCATTAGAGGAGGTTTTGAAACAAATTGATAAACTAAATAGTAATAAGTCTCCAGGACCTGATGGCATTCACCCAAGAGTTCTGAAGGAACTCAAATGTGAAATTGCAGAACTACTAACTGTAGTCTGTAACCTATCATTTAAATCAGCTTCTCCAAATGACTGGAGGATAGCTAATGTGACGCCAAATTTTAAAAAGGGCTCCAGAGGTGACCCTGACAACTACAGGCCAGTAAGCCTCACTTCAGTACCAGGCAAAATGGGATCTGTACTGGGCCCAGTCCTATTTAACATATTCATAAACGATCTGGAAAAAGGGGTAAACTGTGAGGTGGCAAAATTTGCAGATGATACAAAACTACTGAAGATAGGTAAGTCCCAGGCAGACTGTGAAGAGCTACAAAAGGATCTCACAAAACTGGGTGACTAAATGGCAGATGAAATTTAATGTTGATAAATGCAAAGTAATGCACATTGGAAAACATAATCCTAACTATACATATACAATGATGGGGTCTAAATTAGCTGTTTCCACTCAAGAAAGAGATCTTGGAGTCATTGTGGATAGTTCTCTGAATACATCCACTCAATGTGCAGCGGCAGTCAAAAAAGCGAACAAAATGTTGGGAATCATCAAGAAAGGGATAGATAATAAGACAGAAAATATCATATTGCCTCTATATAAATCCATGGTATGCCCACACCTTGAATTCTGCATGCAGATGTGGTCGTCCCATCTCAAAAAAGATATATTGGAATTGGAAAAGGTTCAGAAAAGGGCAACAAAAATGATTAGGGGTATAGAACAGCTTCCATATGAGGAGAGATGAATAAGACTGGGACTTTTCAGCTTGGAAAAGAGGCGACTAAGGGGGGATATGATAGAGGTCTATACAATCATGAGTGGTATAGAGAAAGTAAATAAGGAAGTGTTATTTACTCCTTCTCATAATACAAGAACAAGAGGCCACCAAATGAAATTAATAGGTAGCAGGTTTAAAACAAACACAAGAAAGTATTTTTTCTCATAACGCACTGTCAGCCTCTGGAACTCCTTGCCACAGGGTGTTGTGAAGGCCAATACTATAATGGGGCTCAAAAGGGAGCTAGATAGATTCATGGAAGATAGGTCAATCAATGGCCATTAGCCAGGATGGGCAGGAATTGTGTCCCTAGCCTCTGTTTGCCAGAAGCTGGGATTAGGTGACAGGGCATGGATCACTTGGTGATAACCTGTCTGTTCATTCCCTTTGGGGCACCTGCCGTTGGTCACTGTCAGAGGACAGGATACTGGGCTTGAAGGACCTTTGGTCTGACCCAGTATGGCCATTCATAAGAACGTAAGAACATAAGGTCCCTGCCTCGAAGAGTTCACAATCTAAGTGATGTAGGAGTCCTGTGCAAAGGGTGAGGTGGAGAATCCTTTCTTCCTTCTGCTTTAGGACTATCTGCAATCTAACCCACTGTAAACAGATAAGCATGTAGTCAATCCTTGCATTAATAATTAGTGAATAATAAAGTAGTTGAAAACTAGTTCTTCTTCTACTGAACCTGGCAGGACCTGCGTTCAGTGTTTTTCATTTTACCTAATTCAGTTGCTAACCCCAAAAGCAATGCAAGGAATGCAGCTCTCTACTCTGTTTACGCACTCACCAGGCCTGAACAGCAGCGGAACAAATACAGAGCCCCTATCCTGCTTCCACTGCATCTTTCAAATGTATTTAGCTGTATGCTATCTACATCATTTTATTTTGTTATTAAGAAGAGAGGCAGCATGATCTAGTGATTAAATGTGGTTAAGTGTTGAGTCGAGATATGGCATTGACTTGCAATATGACTTTGCACAATCAATCGTGCAGTGCCTCACTTTCCTGATCAGTAAAATTATTATGTCCATGGCAGTTTACGGACATTGCTGTGCATTGCCACTTTGGTGCTGTGCAGACATGTATGAAGATAGGGTGCCCGATTCATGGCTACCCTATGATCGTTTTGCACTAGCTAAGCTTCCCCCCAGAAATACCCACAGTACATGATGTGTCTGTGCCCCAGTGCAAGAGCCTCTGGGAAGGGGACATTCAGTATGTGTCCCGGGTGTTCCTATGCCTCAGGTATTCATTAGCTGCTGCAAGGCCCATAGAGCCATGACAACCTGGGGCACAGGTTAGGGTATCCTTCATGGCAATTCTGACCTGTGCCCAGGCCAGACTGGCCAATGGCAGCCTCAGGATAGGGGAGCGCAAGCTGCCTCTTTTGGTCCCTGCACTGGAGCAGGGAATGAATTGGGGCCAAGGTCCGTGCTCAAAAGAGTCTACAGTCCAAATTAGATGGGAAGATCCATACAAAGGAAGGGGGAAAGGAAAGCACCATCAAACCAAAGTGACTAAGCAATTATGCTTGGCACACATCTTGTTACTGGGGGTAATAATACCCCTCTACCTGACATGAGTGCTGGGAGTCTTAATTCATGGATGCTTATAAAGCACATTGACATCTGCATATGGAAGGCCTTCCAGGCATGCACAACATCTGTATTATTAAAACATACAAAAACCAATTCACTGATAAGTGTGTTCAGAAACTAAAGGCCAGATTCTCCACTGACCTGGGGTCGTTGTTTACACCTGAGCAGCTGAGAATGGCAGAGCCTTATACCCACTTTGCACTAGTGTAAATAGCTAATACAGAAGGTGCAAGGCAACCGAGAATCTAGCCCAGTGTGTCTTATCCAGGCTATCTGCCAGTCATCAGTGTTTCTCCCAATGTCTTATGTTTCCTCTCAATAGCATCTAACCATGGAACAAGGCATAGCAATATATCCCCATCACATACTTTCCTCTATAGTATAGACAGACATACAAGAAGGGAAGGGTGGCTAGTAAGTGACCTCTCAGATTATTTAGAAAGGTCCCAGTGTACTTTTGTGCAATTTTCTTCTCACTTCCCTGTCCCCTCTTTGTCTGAAATGGCAGGTAACGTGAGCAGGAGCGGTGTGCAAATTGATTTGGAGCCGATCGATGACTTGGTGTTCGGCTCTGGCCAGCTGCTGTGTCACTGATTGCCTCCAAATCGATTCACACACCATTCCTGCTCAGCACACCTGCCATTTCAGATGGAGAGGGAACAATGAAGTGAGAAGAAAATTATGTGTTTGTTAGACACCCTTGCCCCCCTCTACCTCCACCCTCAACAGAAGCAGAGGGACCTGGAGATCTTTTGCTATTATTTGTAGAAAGCTCCAGGAGATAAATTAGCAGAAAAAAACAGAGATCACAGACCCCTAGTCATGTGACAAGAATGGCCTACAACAGAGCTCAGGGAGCCAAAGCTGCTGCCTGCAATGGGTCTTCATAACAGAGGTGTAGTAGCAGAAATATGAAGCCGGAGTCTCAGGTGCTCCATTGCCATCAAAGGAACTAGGCTGATTTACAACAGCCAAGAATCTGGCCCATGGAGTAAATAAGGCTCAGATCATCACTGACTTGCACCTCACCTAATCATTTACGCCTGTGCAGAATGAGTGTACAGCCATTCCCGTGTGGTAGTGATTTATACTTACCTTGTAACAGTGTTGGTGACAACACAAAAGACAGAGAGTCTCAAGCCCACAGTCTGCATACATGTTGTCCAAGAGTCTATCTAATACCCTGTTCTAGCTCAGAAAGGATTTGCAGAGATGTGCCTCTGGGACTGCTTACACTTATCCAGAGCAGGCCTCCAGGTCAGGTGGAGGAGTCTGGTCACCTACCAGGACACTGGCCCTTCTGGAACACAGTAATTTGGCTGGTGGAGCCTTCAGGAACAGGCATGTGTTGCTGCTCTGGGCTGAAGGATGGCTGCAACTTTTCTTCTCTGAAACTAGGCAGGTGCAGATCTCCTGGTCAGCTCCTTTTAGCATTAGCATTAGCGATACCAATGATGGTAAAAGGTCATCTCTCAGGTCTGCAATGGCTAGCTGACACGTTCCTCTCAGGCTGGGAGCCAGTGTGACTGCTGCTCTCTTCCTGATAGCAGGGCTGGTTTTCCCCAGGTCAGGGGTTTGTTGCAGCCAGAGTTTGGTGTGGCTGCTATGGAACTGCTCTCTTTCCTCTCAAGATGGCTCCTGCAAATGGAGGTGGCCAAACTTAGTAGATGCTTCTGAAAAACTGACTGCCTGTGACTTGCCCAAGGCAATAGAGCAAGGCAGCAGTACAACTTGAATTAGAATACCTGAATATTTGGCTTCAAGCCCTGCCTTTCAGTCCCTTGGCCCATGTAAGACAGCTGTTCTGGTGGGCTTCTACACTCCAAAAGGCATAGGAAAAGTTCACTCTGCAAACAAGCTGTTATTTATTGCTTTGGCTTTTGGTAGGTCTCTTTGCTGTTGTCATATTGGACAAGTTTCTTGTCTGCCCATGAAAGCATTAGTGTCGGAAATGCAGCCAGCAGGCAAGAGTGCCAGTGAAAAGAATGACTTTTGGGGAGTCACACAGGCCTCAGTTGGAATGGATGGTTTCAGACTTTTTTTAGAAGATGGTCGGTTTACACATGTGTTTGGAGGTCATTAGGGATTTCTCTCTGGCCCTGCCTTCAGTCCCTTTGCCCTGATCATTTCACCCCACTCTTTTAAATCCCTCCAGCTGCTTCCCCGTTTCACCACATCAATTACAAGCTTCTTGTCCTCAGCTTCAAGGCCCATCACAACCCCTCTCCTCCCTACTTATCCACATTTGTCTCTTATCGTATCACCCCAGCCTCCTCAGCTCTGCCATTGGTGCCACCTCGTCCTCGCATTTATCAGCATCACACAAACGTCCCACGCCTTCTTCTTCTTCACTACCCCATGTGAATGGAATGCCCTCCTGAAACTGATCTGTAAGGCACTATTCTATGCTCCTTCATATTCTTCCTCCAGACCCAGTTTTTCTGTGATGCCTGCTAGAAACTGGCGAATTAATAATGGAGAGAATGTTGGCATGCTGGGTTCAGCTGATATGTGTTAATTTAATTTTTAAAATTAAAGGACAAGTCTTTCAACAGTGATTAGTGAGTCAGGGCATCTCAGTTTTGGGGTGACCAGCTTGAGAAATGTGCTGAGTGCCTACCTTTTGAAAATCCAGCTACTTTAAGATATCTCTAGTTGGACACCCCAAAACTGATGCACCCAAAATCACTGTTGAAAAACCACAGCTATAGCAGATATTTTTAAAAGTATAAACTATATAAAAATTGTACTTATTTTGAGTGGATCCTTTTCCTCCACTCCTTGTTATGTTGCTTATGTTCTTAGGCCCTGATCCCACAAACATTTAAGCATATACTTAGCTTTATGCACAAGACTCATAGACTTTAAGGTCAGAAGGGACCATTATGATCATCTGGTCTGACCCCCTGCATGATGCAGGCCACAAAGCCGTCCCTACCCTTTCCCTTGACTCTGCTGTTGAAGTCCCCAAATCCTGTGGCTTAGAGACTTCAATTGGCAGAGAATCCTCCTGCTAGCGATCCCTGCCCCATGCTGCGGAGGAAGGCGAAAAACCTCCAGGGCCTCTGCCAATCTACCCTGGAGGAAAATTCATTCCCGACCCCAAATATGGCGATCAGTAAAACCCCGAGCATGTAGGCAAGAGTCTCCAGCCTGACCCTTGTTAGCCATTATACTATTTACCTGCCATGGCACGGTATTCCTTTGACTAAAATCACGTTATCCCATTAAACCATTCCCTCCATAAACTTATCTAGCTTAATCTTAAAACCAGACAGGTCCTTCGCCCCCACCGTTTCCCTCGGAAGGCTGTTCCAATATTTCACCCCTCTGACGGTCAGAAACCTTCGTCTAATTTCAAGCCTAAACTTCCCCACAGCCAGTTTATATCCATTCGTTCTCGTGTCCACATTAGTACTGAGCTGGAATAATTCCTCTCCCTCCCTGGTATTTATCCCTCTGATATATTTAAAGAGAGCAATCATATCCCCCCTCAGCCTTCGTTTGGTCAGGCTAAACAACCCTAGCTCCTCTAGTCTCCTTTCATACGACAGGTTTTCCATTCCTCTGATCATCCTAGTGGCCCTTCTCTGTACCCGTTCCAGTTTGAGTTCATCTTTTTTAAACATGGGAGACCAGAACTGCACACAGTACTCCAAATGAGACAAGCCCCATTAAACTCAATGTGTAAAGTTGAGCACATGCTCACATGTCTGGAGGATTGGAACCTTAGATACTAAGCTCTTTGGGACAGAGGCTGTGTCTTCCTGTGTGTGTGAGCAGTGCCTGGCAAATTGTGGGTACTACTGGAACACAATAAATAAATAAGAATTGGGTACACTATGAGTGCTTAACAAACAAATAATAATAATCCCTAATGATCAACATTATCTTTAGTGGTTCTCAAAAATGGGTTGTGGACTCATGATTTCAGCCTTCACAAAGTACCCATGTATGTGTAAGCTTTGAAAGGGTTTACTCTTTCAAGACAATTCTTCCTCTGGGTTTTCTTTGAGCTTTGTGGATGGCAGCAGGGGAGGGGCCAGAAGAGACTGACAAACAGCAGCCATTTTGGAAGGAGGTTGACAGACTGACAGAAAGATCCTGAGGGATTCTGACACAAAGGTTTGACAGCGAGCCTAAGGGTTCTGTTTCCAGTAGGCAGAGCCGTCCTTAGGATTTATGAGGCCCTACGCAGTATTATTAAACTGGTGCCTCTATGCCCGATGGCTGCCCGGGCTCGCAGCCCAGGGGGGAGGGACAAGGCAGCAAAGGATACTGAGCTGCCCGGCCCGCCTCACGGCGGCAGAGAATCACTGTTCCCCGCAGAGATCCCCATACCTTCTCCCTCATGCAGAATGCATGGTGCCGATGCATTTGGCTCTGTGAATACGGCCCCTGCCTAAGGAGACTGCAGTGGCACACGGGTGTGCGGAAGCCGACCCACTCTTACTTGCTGTCTTGGGCGGTGGGTGAAGCTGCTGCTCGGGGAGGCTAGCTCCCCAGCCCACCTGTGACCCCCACCCATACTCCACTCCTGCTCTGCCCCAGGCCCCGCCCCACTCTGCCCAAACCCCACCCTCTCCCTCCTCTCTTCCCTTCCCCACTCTGCACAACCCCTTACAGCCAAATCCCTGAATCCAAATGAAGCAAATTACATTTGAAAAAACCACTCTTCTGCAATTTCATTCTAAAGAAAATGGAACATGTTTTGCACTGCATGCCAGAAGATGAAGACTGGACATGCAGAAGGTATCTAATTAAAAGCAATAAACTTGGGAATAAAAAATGTCAGTCACGGGTTTTTTTATATACTCTGAAGTTTGTCATACAACATTAAATATTATGGAATACATGATGCAGCTCTTCTCTGTTTTACATTTTCTTAATCAGTATTTCTGAGCTGGTTTTATATTTTAAATGTACTCTTAAGCCTTCATAAAGTAATCATTCCAGATTACTACATATTTAACTCACTGAAACAAAGACATTATTTTAAATTAATCAGTCACAGAGGTTTAGTGTGTTCATAACAATGTTCATTGCTTTTAAAAAAAAGGGAACACTAATTTACTTTGTGTGATCTTCATAACAATAGACATGTTTATGAAATTTCACCAACTTTAAAAAATATGTTTCAGGGGGAGGGATAGCTCAGTGGTTTGAGCATTGGCCTGTTAAATCCAGAGTTGAGAGTTCAATCCTTGAAGGGGGGATTTGGGGATTTAGTTAGGGATTGGTCCTGCTTTGAGCAGGGGGTTGGACTAGATGACCTCCTGAGGTCCCTTCCAACCCTGATATTCTATGATTCTAAAGATTTTAGGCATAACAAAGGATTTTATATTTTACTAAGGTACTGATGTTGCTAGAGGGTTCTCTTAAAACTAAGAACAGGTGTACTTGTGGCACCTTAGAGACTAACAAATTTATTAGAGCATAAGCTTTCGTGGACTACAGCCCACTTCTTTGGATGCATCCGAAGAAGTGGGCTGTAGTCCACGAAAGCTTATGCTCTAATAAATTTGTTAGTCTCTAAGGTGCCACAAGTACTCCTGTTCTTCTTTTTGCGGATACAGACTAACACGGCTGCTACTCTGAAACCTCTTAAAACTAGTTCATCAAATAGTCAGAAGTAAAGAAAAGGAAACTCATTTGTCCAACTATCTGGCAAGAAAGGGATGTGGTCTCTTTAAGGGCCCTCTTCAAGGATTTTTTAGAGAGGTGATTTTATCATCTTTGGCAAGACATTAATGAAATATTTTTAAAGCAAATTTTAAACTAAGGTCCTGTAGACTAACATGTTCTGAGTAAATATTACAGTCATGCACAACTATTTTTGTCAGTAAATTCAGAAACTGACAGTATATACCTGGGGGTTGGCAAATGCCTGTTAAATGGCTTCATTACCACTTGAAAGGCTCTTTAATAGTTTCAATGTTGTGCTAATAGGTCTGGCAGGCTGGAGGCTTTTTCACTCTTAAGTTACTAGATCCCCTCTGGAGTAAGAGGCACCAGGCTACAGCACTACCTGTGGGAGCCTGCAGGAAGGGTCAGAACAGGGATAGGAAGAGGTGGAAGGTTGGACACTAAGACCCAGGAGTGCCCCAAATTTTCGGGTGCCCTACGCAGCTGCGTATGCCTAAGGAGGGCCCTGCCAGTAGGGTACCACTGTGCACAGGTACCAGCTTGCTCCTTGCCCCAGGGGTGCTCAACCCCCACTTTGCCCCAGGCTCCGCCCCCACTTCCACCCCTTCACCCTGCCTCTTCCTGCTACCTCTTCCCACCCAGTTCCAACCCCTCCCCATAGCTCCTCCTGCACTCCGCAGAACAGCTGATTCTGGCAGGCGGGAGGCACTGGGAGGAGTTGATTGGCAGGGCCACTGATAGGTTGAAGGCGCTGGGGGGAGGAGGGGGGAGGAGCTGGCTGCCGGTTGCTTAGCCCTGGAGCATCCATGGAGTCGGTGTCTATGGCACTATGCATAACAAATGGACACGGCACCAGACCCTGCCTGCAAAATCTCAGACATATCTCCACTGCTCCAATAATAAACACCCCCCACAACATGCCTATCACACTGTGTGGTGTACCTCATCCAGTGCACTAAATGCCCCGAGAACAATTACGTGGGTAAAACCAGGCAATCTCTACACTCTCAACTGAACTCACACAAGAAAATGATAAAAGACAAAAACACCTTATCACCTGTGGGTGACCATGTTTCACAAAGCGATCACTCCCTATCTGATGTATCAGTCCTCGTCTTCAAAGGAAACCTGCACAACACTTTCAAAAGATGAGCCTGGGCGTTTAAATTTATTGCTCTGCTAGTTACATCATGGACGGAACAGAGACACTTGATTTATGGCTTATTACAACTATCTGTAACACACTAAACCCTCTTTTTGTCCTGTGACTTCAGCAGTGTTAACGGGCCACTCTACCTCAAATGGTCCCTTACAATATGTGCTAACTACTTATGCTAAACAATCTGTACCACCTTGTATTTAGCTGTGACATCTGAGGCCTTGGCTACACTTGCGAGTTACAGCGCTGTAAAGGCTCCCCCAGCGCTGTAACTCACTCTCCGTCCACACTGGCAAGGCATTTGCAGCGCTGTATCTCCGTGGTTGCAGTGCTGCATGTACTCCACCTCTCCAAGAGGAATAGCAAGTATTGCACTGCCGCTGCAGCGCCGCGGCGCCAGTGTGGCAGCCCAATGCGCTGTGAATGGCCTCCAGAATTATTCGGCAGTATCCCACAATGCCTTTTCTAGCCACTCTGGTCATCAGTTCAAACTCTACTGCCCTGGCCTCAGGTAACCAACCATGTGACCCACCCTTTACATTCCCCGGGAATTTTAAAAATCCCCTTCCTGTTTGCTCAGCCCGGCATGGTGTGGAGTGCTATCAGCGAAACTTTCCAGGTGACCATGCCTCCACGCGCCAAGCGAGCCCCAGCATGGAGCAATGGCAAGTTGCTGGACCTCATCAGTGTTTGGGGGGAGGAAGCTGTACAGTCCCAGCTGTGCTTCAGCCGTAGGAATTACGATACCTTCGGGATGGTATCAAAGGACATGATGGAAAGGGGCCATGACCGGGATGCCCTGCAGTGCAGGATTAAAGTGAAGGAGCCGCGGAGTGCCTACCGCAAAGCCCGTGACGCAAACGGCCGGTCGGCAAGGCCGGCTCTAGGTTTTTTGCCGCCCCAAGCAAAAACGTTTTTGGCTGCCCCCCACCCCAACCCTGGGCTCTCCCCCCCCACCCCCTGCGGCCGCCCCAGCGCTGGGCTTCCCCCCACCAGCGCTGACACTGCCCGCTTCCCCCTTGCCTCCAGCCGGTCCGGCGCTGGCAGGGTTGGGGTAAGCAGCGGGGTTCCCAGGTCGCACCTCAGCCCAGGGTCCCTCCAGTCAGGGCTCCCGCCTCCAGGACCGGCCAGGACCCAGGAGGGCAGAGACGGGGGACCGCCCCGGCAGGGAGCTGAAGAGCCAGGGCAGGGCAGCCCCAGAGGGAGCAGAGCCCTGGAGAGTGGGACGTGGGCCCCGCACAGCAGCGCCCCGCCCTCTATGGCCCTGCTCCTGCTGCTGCTCCTGGCCACCCTGCCACAGTCCCTGGGTGGCTCTGGCCGCTTCGCCCAGCCCCGGCTGCGGTGCTAGGGGTGGGCCGCCCTGTGGCACCTGCAGGCGTCTCCGTGTGCCCCGAGCCCGAGTGTCCCGCGCTCGGAGCCCGCCTGGCCATAAGGTGCAGGCGTTGCTCCCCAACGCAAACCGCAGCGGCCCCAGGGTGCCCCCGGTGCAGTGCTGCTGCTGCCAGGGCCGGCTCTAGTCTTTTGCCACCCAAGTGCCAAAAAAAAAAAAAAAAAAAAAAAAGCCTGGCTGGAATGCCGCCCCTAGAAATGTGCTGCCCCAAGCACCTGCTTGGTTTGCTGGTGCCTGGAGCCGGCCCTGCGGCTCGGGTGCTCCCCCCGCGACCTGCCGATTCTACAAAGAGCTGGATGCGATACTTGGGGTTAACCCCACCTCCACTCCAAGCACCACCACGGACACTTCAGAGCCGGTGTGGGGGAGAGGAGGAGGAATAGAAGGAGGAGGAGGAGGAAAACGGGAGTGATGGTGGTGGGCCAGATGGAGACACCCCGGAATCCCTGGAGCCATACAGCCAGGAGCTCTTCTCGAGCCAGGAGGAAGGTAGCCAGTCACAGCAGCCGGTACTTGGCAGAGGACAAACAGAAGAGCAGGTTCCCGGTAAGCAGTTTTTTTGCGGGGGAAGGAATTTTTTCGGTGCGTGCTCTTTGGGAGAGGAGGGTTAGGCATGCATGCCTAGATGCGGAATAGTGCATTGATGTGGTTAATCACATCGTGGTAATCAGCCTCGGTAATCTCCTCGAATGTCACATCCAGAACATGTGCAATGCGCTTGCGCAGGTTTATTTGGAGAGCCACCGTGGTCCTTGTCCCAGCCTGGCTAACGTGTCCGCGCCACTGTGCCGCGAGGGGCGGGGGGACCATTGCTGCACACAGGCAAGCTGCATATGGGCCAGGGCGGGAGCCGCATTGCAATAGAATACCCTCCCTTGCTTCCCAGGTCACCCTCAGCAGCGAGATATCTTCCAGGACGAACTCCTGTGGAAAATGTTGGGACAGTGTTCAGTGTAGGTGTCCCCTGAAGCTGTTGGCTCTCCCCAAGGCACAGAAACCCAGAGGACAGTGCAGCCCTGAAACAATTAGTCCCCCTTACTCACCATTTTGAGGCTCCCGTGGGATGTGTGTGCTCTGTTTCGGATGGGAAAATTATGCTATTGTGTAGACCCTGTGTGTTTTCTACTCCTTAAGTGTGGGGGGAATCACTACTCTGTCTGGTATAAACAATGCTGTCTCTGTTAAATGTTGCATTTTGCCTATACAGCTGCATCAACCTTGAGACCTCAGCCGTCCCTCTTATCGCCTGCTCAGAGACTGCAAAGACTCAGGAAGAGACCGCGAAAAAGCAAAGAAGACATGCTGCAAGAAGTGATGCGGCAATCTATTAAAGAGAATGAGAAAGCACAGAACTGGAGGGAGAGAGAAAGCAGGATCCACCAGGAAAATGCAGCGCACCGGCGGCAAAGCACCGCGCACTGGCAGCAAAGTGCTGATAGGCTCATAAGCATCCTGGAGCGCCAAGCAGACACTATCCAGGAGCTGGCAGCCATGCAGAAAGAGGAGCAGTACCGCAAACGCCACCCCCCCTACAGCCCTTGTCCCAAAACTCTTTCCGTTGTGCCCCACTGTCACCTCCAACCCACTTTCCCAAACTTCCATGTTCTTCATGCCACCCGCTGCCTCCAACACCAGTATCTTCACCACCCAGCCCTGAAAACGACCCTTACCCTCTGCACTCAGCCCCCATCACCATGCAGTATAGCTGTCCTGAAGTGCAGCACTCACTGCACAGCACACCAGACATGACATACGCGAATCTGTGATTGTACTGTTCCCCATTCCACCCCCTTGTTTCTTTTCAATAAATAATTTTTTTTTTCTTTTCAATAAATGGATTTTTTGGCTTTGAAAACATTCTTTATCATTGCATAAAGTAAAAGACTCCTTAGCCCAGGAAATAAACAGGCACTGCAAGTCTGCTTGTCTACTTAGCAAACACTGATTCCTAAAGATTGGAACTACTGCACTTCACTCCCGTGCAGGGCACCAGATATCACTGCTGCTTTTCAGCCTCAAATTGCTCCCTCAAGGCATCCCTAATCCTTGCACTCCCACGCTGGGCCCCTGTAATAGCCCTGCTCTCTGGCTGTGCAAATTCAGCCTCCAGGTGTTGAACCTCAGAGGTCCATGCCTGAGTGAAGCTTCACAAATATTATGGAGGGCACAGCACGCGGATATAACTGCGGGGATGCTGTTTTCGGCCAAGTCCAGCTTCCCATACAGAGATCGCCAGCGGGCCTTTAAACAGCCATAGGCACACTCCACAGTCATTCGGCACCGGCTCAGCCTGTAGTTGAACCATTCCTTGCTGCTGTCAAGGCTCCCTGTGTAGGGTTTCATGAGCCACGGCATTAATGGGTAAGCGGGATCTCCAAGGATCACAATGGGCATTTCAACTTCCCCTACCGTGATCTTCCGCTCTGGGAAAAAAGTCCCAGCCTGCATCTTCCTGAACAGCCAAGTGTTCCGAAAGATGCATGAGTCATGCACCTTTCCGGGCCAGCCTGTGTTAATGTCAATGAAACGCCCATGGTGATCCACAAGCGCCTGGAGAACCATAGAGAAATACCCCTTCCGATTAACGTACTCGGATCCTAGGTGGGGTGGTGCCAGAATAGGAATGTGCGTCCCATCTATCGCCCCTCCACAGTTAGGGAACCCCATTTGTGCAAAGCCATCCACTATTTCCTGCACGTTAACCAGAGTCACGGTTCTTCTGAATAGGATGTGATTAATGGCCTTGCAAACTTGCATCAACACGATTCCAACGGTTGACTTTCCCACTCCAAACTGGTTTGCGACCGACCGGTAGCTGTCTGGAGTTGCCAGCTTCTAGATTGCAATAGCCACCTGCTTCTCCACTGGCAGGGCAGCTCTCAATCTCGTGTCCTTGCGCCACAGGGTGGGGGCAAGCTCCTCACACAGTCCCATGAAAGTGGCTTTTCTCATCCGAAAGTTCTGTAGCCACTGCTCGTCATCCCAGACTTCCATGACGATGTGATTCCACCATTCGGTGCTTGTTTCCCGAGCCCAAAAGCGGCATTCCATGGTGCTGAGCATGTCCATGAATGCCACAAGCAATTTCATGTCGTACGCATTACGCGGCTCGATAGCATCGTCGGACTCCTCACCCTCACTCTCACTGTCACTTTGGATCTTAAGGAATAGTTCGACAGCCAAACGTGATGTGCTGGCGAGACTTGTCAGCATACGCCTCAGCAGTTTGGACTCCATTTCCCGCAGACAGATCGCGTTGCACAGAAACCGTTGAAAGATGGCGCTGAAGGTGGACGGAAACAAAGGGATTTCTGGGATGTGAAGCGATGCATCACGGGGCATTGGGACAGGACCCAGAATCCCCCGCACCCACGCCCCCTTCCCACAACCCACAGCGCCAGAATGGGAAAAGGTGCTCTGTGGGATAGCTGCCCATAATGCACCGCTCCCAATAGAGCTGCAATTGCCACAAATGTGGCCACGACAGTGCGCTGGGCAGCTGTCAGTGTGGACAGACTGCAGCGCTTTCCCTATTCAGCTGCACGAAATCATGTTTAACTCACAGCGCTGTACATCTGCAAGTGTAGCCAAGGCCTGAGTATCTTTCCCAGACCTGCAGAAGAGCTGCAATGTGTGGCTCAAAAGCTTGTCTCTCTCTCCAGCAGAAGTTGGTCCAGTAAGAGTTATTATCTCATCCACCTTGTCTCTATCATTGTATTGAGATTCATGTTTGTGGGTATTATATGTTCATGTACATTTTATTTTTAAAAGATATTTAGTCCAGCCAGCTGAGAAACATTTCACCTCATCTATAGCTATAATTTAATTGAAGGCCGAGAGCTGAACATCCAGGAAGAGTATTATCTTCTCCAAACCTAAGGATGAGGAGAGCAGGGTTACAGGTGTGCAAACATGACTGTTCATAGATTTGCCACTACTCCATCGACATAAAGGGAATAGGGTATAGGGAACAGGGTATATGGAAAGGTAGTATGTTGAGCACTGGTGTGAATGCGAAATTAATATGCTAGTTTCTAACTTGGCCCAAACATCCTACATACTTTGTACTAGACTTTGGATCTAGTTAGCATGTGTGATAAATAATGTATGGGTTCGACAGTATTTTTGTTATGCACTCCACAGAAGAGCCATTTATACTGTGTGATGTTCCATGAACTACTTTCTGTATGTTGTTTTTTGCTTCTGGTACTAGAAAGGAGATAGTTCGTCCAAAATGAAACAAAAGTATCTTACAACATTAAAATTCCAAATAACTTTAGAAACAGAAAATAGATCCCTTTTAAAAGTATTAATCCCATCAAATAATGTTGTGTTGAGTTTATGTTGAATTCAGTTCAAAACAAGGTTCAGAGTGAAAAGGGTCCATTTTATGCAACAGAAGAAAGCAAATCTGGCTAGCTGGATTAGGAAGGCTTGTTAAACAGAAGGATCTGGCTATCTCCTAAGGGAGACCTGGGTCATCAAAAGTATCTCCCTGCATTTTTTCTGAGTCTAGAAAGGAGGAGAGCTTGGTGGACTGGCAACCTCCACAACCAGCAGCACTCTCTTGAACAATCCTGCTACCTTCAGAAGGAGGGAACAGGCTGCCAGCAACCTCTATCCAAAAAATATCTGCTGCGGTAGAGCCCGGTGGCTGTCTCTACCTCCTGTGCATCTTGTAATATGTAGATTTAGAACGTAATGGGACATCAAAAAGAAATTCCTGTGCAGTCCTACTTTTGTTGTGAAGACAGAGTAAGCAGAGCTGTCTGTAAAGATTAAGGCTGTCCCTCAGAAGGGAAAGGAATCATGTGAGGACTTTCAGACAGCATGTTGAAAAACAGCATGCCCCAGAAATCAGTTTTGTTTTGAATACTGAGCAAAAAAAGGAGACATGTTAGTTTTAATATTAGAGTGGAGCTGAGTTTTCATTTGTTAATTTTAAATAACAATAAAATTGGATAATACAGAAATCTCTCTCTCTCTATTGACATGCCTCTATGTCTACCACATATCTATTTCTCTCTATTAGGCCAGATCGATGCACAAACATTGTACTGCTTTAATTAAACCAGTATAGTTAAAGTGGTGGATGCAGTTGTATGGATATCAGTTTAGCTATCCTATAGGAAAGGGGAATAGGCTATGCTGGTACAGGGTGCCTCCATCTAGGTATAGCTGTATCCACACTAGGGGTTATCTCTGTTTAACAATTTTGGTAGAAAAATCACACCACTAACCAAAAATATTAAACCAGTATAAAAACTCTGCAGATCAGGCCTCAGAAATGAGCAAATAATTAGAAAAAATAATTTGCTCAATGAATTTAGCCTTTTTCGGCTTGTAGAATGCCAATGAGCAATTGCAATATCCTTGAATGTATTCATTATTCAACTTTATTTAATGATTTTTTGTTAGATATTTTTCTTCCTCCATGTACTGATCATGAACAGTTTACTCTAGGTATTTGATAATTTATATACTGCTACTACATAGCACTTACATTATGCTTTCCATTTTCAAAATAATGTGCAAACAGTAATTAGGAATTGCTCAATATTTGAAATTGATGGTTAGCTCTCATTGGTCACATAAGTCACATGGTATTTTTCTATTCCCTCAATGAATTAGAGTAATTGAGAGGGCTTGAATGATGTCAATCCATTGCTTAAAGTTATATACATGTTTAAGTATGTTGTTGAACTGGCACCCATATGAGCACACATATGGCTATTTTGTCCATATATCTTTTTCTTATGTGGCCTCGTCACCATAGTATTTGAGTGCCTTTTGCCAGAAAATATCCATTTTTCATCTACAAACGTAAGAGACAAAAGCACAAGGAATCCACAGTACACAACTAGGTCATTTTTTTCTGCCATCTAAAGAGTATATATGGGGAACACACTTTTCAAACTTGGGAACCTAAAGTTGGGCATCTGAGCACTCAGATTTGCATATAGGCACCTAGCACATACGTGATTTCCCAAGTGCTCATTTATGCCTGAAATGCAAGATTTGAGGCATCTCATTTAGAAAACCAGATTTGAAAATTAAACCCATAGTATCTGACATAAAAATATTCATGTCACCACAGGCTACATACATGTTGTTAATGTGCACAGACTTTTTTTTTTTTTTTTTTTTTTTTTTGAAATCTAAAAATTAGGAACGGATGTCAGGAGTGCAAGAACATAAGCATTATAGATCCTGCCACAGTATATTTCCCAATACAATATAACTGCAAACATATGTAATGAAACTGCTGACTCATTACTGGTTACTGTTCTCGTCCTCCTGAATGACCTGGAGGGAAAAGGTTGGGCCATATGACATTTTGGACATTTTAGATGAGCAGAGACTAGAAGGGGAAGTGTCCTCCCAGAAGCACAGAGAATCAAAAACAGGGAGAGAGGCACATAGCTTGTGTCTTGAGCAGTATGCTGAAGGCAGTAGCTTGGAAGCTGGCCATGAAAAGGAGTCAGGCAGCAGGCCGCAACAGATGGCCTCAAATAGAGCCAGGACAGCTGGAGCTAGGAGGAGCAGCCCTTAAAGAGCTCCAGAATCTGATCTGGAGTTGGAGAGCTAGCAGCAGAAGTAAAATCCTATCTTACTGAAGCCTGTACACAAGACAAGCTGCCTTACCAACCACAATGTGGAAATGACCCTAACATGATGACCAGGTGATGTCCAGATAGCTGGAGGTGGAGCAAGACTAGGCCTGAGAGACCAAGGATCTAAGATTATTTTCATCAGAAGTGTCAAACTCATAGCCAAATTCAGCCGGTGTGACATATTTTGGGGCCTACCTGGTGTATTCAGATGCTGTAGCTTCTCAATTATTTTTTTAAAAATATGTTTCCAGTTCTCATAAATGTGAAGAAAAGCTTATAAACATAAGCAGAGTGTAAACCAATGCAGTGATGTCTACCTGAGTCACAGACAACCTGAAGGAAGGACTGAGAGGTGTAAACTCCTCCAGCTACTTTGGAATGTTTACACATAAGCTTAATACGGATACTTTCAATGTCAACATTAACTATTTCTTTGCTGATCATTTGAGCAGAGGGAGTGGGAAAGCAGTGGCCCCCTCCGGGGGGTTGAATTTGGGATTTGCTATAGGGAAATAAATAGAAAGAAGAAAAAAAGATAAAGACAGAGACGAGGGAAAGAAGCAGAGAAAGGTGGATGGGGAAGGAAATGAAACAAAGGGGAGGGAAAATGCAGTGGTCCTAAAAGGCAGCATATTTTCCTAGTTGCTTCCTAAAGGCCATAACTCACCATTGATCTTTGTGAGCCCCTTCCATTGACATCAGTGGCAGTTCCTTTGTGGACTGAGGGGAGAATAGAGTCCTTAGTTTATACCCTGCCTCACAGATCATAAGTAAAAATGGAAGTTGGTCTTCTCCACTGAATGAGTTTGACACAACTGATTTAGCAAGATCTTGGAGTTACTGAACCAGGGCCGGTGCTTCCATTTAGGCGACCTAGGCAGTCGCCTAGGGTGCCAGGATTTGGGAGGGCGGCAATTCGGTGGCGGGGGGTCCTTCCGCGCTCCGGGTCTTCGGCGGCAATTCTGTGGCGGGTCCTTCACTCGCTCCGGGAGCGCTGAAGGACCCCCCACCACAGAATTGCCGATGACGACCGGGAGCTGGGAAGGACCCCCGCCTAGGGTGCCAAAAACCCTGGCGCCGCTCTTGTACTGAACCAATGGAAATCTGGGGTGTCCTTCTGTTGTGTCCTATCATTGGACTGCTGCTTGGGTGAAGTTTGGAAATTTTCTGTACCTTTCTCTCTAATTGCTAACTACCAAGACTTGTAGCTAGGATATTTGCACCCTTTCTTTTCTGCCAAGTCTAGTCAAGAAGTCTCCTTCATTTATTAGATGTGTGTGAGTGTTTAGATGGTACAGGCTTTAGCCTTTGATGGGTTTCCATTAGAGTCTGGAGTGTCTACAATACGTCTCAGAACTCATGGGGCACATATCATGCTACCAAACATCTAAAAGGGATTGGTGTACCACAGCACTGGAATTGAACTCGAACTGCTAGCCCTGGTTAAAAACACACTTTTTTTTTAAAGACATACCCACAGTGAAGACAAGGTGGTGGGGAGCAGGAGGGGAAGAAGGAGAGAAGCACTGTCAGACACATATTCAAAAGTATGGATCTTTCCATTAAGTTATGTCATTTTTGCATTATTTCATAATTAGACAGTATTGAGCAGGTTTTGCTACTTTTAGCAATCTAGTTAAAAAAGCAAAAGAATAAAACAAAAGCAAATTCAGGTGAAACATGCAATTTACATTCTAAAAACTAAACTATTTGGGGTTTAGATAGTGAAAAATGTTACTATTTTTGCTGTTAGTGACATTTATGACTGGAATGAGTTAACATGCATTGTCATTTGCACAACGTAAATTGTTCTCCATCATTCAGTGGTCTGCACATGCTCAGATCTCAGACTGAAGAAGGACTGTTTCATATCTGCATTACTAAGGAGAAGGACCTCTGGAAGCTCAGAGCTCCTGGGGCCAAGTAGGGGAAACAGAAAATTATGATGTCGACTTTTCCAGAATGCCTTTCTACCAAAAATTCATTGAGTTTCTTGAAGAAACTATCAAGAAATTGGGGTGGAAATTGGGTTTAAATGGTATTTAGAATTTTACTCTTGGGGTTGTTCATGTTTAACCCTAAAAGCACTCTCCCAACTAATAACACCTCTGTTCAGAAGAAGGTATGGCAATCATAAATAGTACTAATACTTTGTTATTTTAAAGCCACTTCCATCTTAGGATCTCAAAGCACTTTACAAACATTAATGAATTAAGCCTTGAAAAAAAATTCTCAGCTTTCAGAGAGGGGATCTACGACAATGTGTCCAACATCACAATGCAACTGTGTGGTAAAGCAGGAAACAGGACCCAGATCTCTTGATTCCTGTCCCTATCCTGCTGCTGCTTTTCACAGTGCAGCAATATTAATGTGAACTCTTACACAGTCTGGCAAAAGCTGAGCGACATGAGGTGGGGACGATCAGTTTGGATTTGCAATGACAGCAACAAGATGTAGTCTGATCCCCACTCTCTAGGAATCCAGGGAGGCAGTGGGGGTAGAAAAGTACACAGGAAAATCTAACAGCAAAGGGTAAAGGTCAAACTGTGTGTGACAGATAGTTCTGGAGTAGGGAAACTCTGAAAGATTTTGTGATTCTTGTTTAAAAACCCACAATTCTTTCCTGGGTGTCTGGCTGGTGAGTCTTGCCCACATGCTCAGGGTTTAGCTGATCGCCATATTTGGGATCGGGAAGGAATTTTTATTCCAGGGCAGATTGGCAGAGGCCCTGGGGGTTTTTCACCTTCCTCTGCAGCATGGAACATGGGTGGATTCTCTGCACCTTGAAGTCTTTAAACCACAAGTTGAGGACTTCAATAGCTCAGACATAGGTTAGGGGTTTGTTACAGGAGTGGGTGGGTGCGATTCTGTGGCCTGTGTTGTGCAGGAGGTCAGACTAGAAGACCATAATGGTCCCTTCTGACCTTGAAGTCTATGAGTCTATGAGAACAGGAAGAACACATCCTATAATTTCAACAACTTCAGACCTTAAAAAACGCATGCATGTCTGGCTTCCTCCAGAGACTGCTCTAATGTACACTTCACTGCGATGGCTCCCTGGCAGTTGTGGTGCAGTGATCACTCAGAGCTTAACATGCTTGCAAGAGCTCTGCTTTATTCTGTGTCTGGTTGGAACTGGCTGTTCTGCTGAGAATATCAACAAGAGCTTCACAGCACCCCGCCCAGACTTCTCTGTCTGGGAAGGTCAGTCTTAATGACACAGCCCCGAAGACCACAGCACCATTCCACAACATGCTCCAGTCACACACCTTTCCTTCCTCAGCATGCCCACTTCAGCTGTGGGGAGGGCATGACATACAGTCTCAATGTCTCCCTGGTGACCCAGTCCACCACCTCTCTGTGCCAAAATCTAGCACACCAGCCGTAAAATTCAGGATAGACTCCAAACCTTCAGAAAATCCATCTCAGTGGCTAAGGAACCTCCAGGCTGCATCTCTCATTTACCTGGACTTTACTCAAAAGTGCTATATTTGTATTGCCCATTTTTTTCCTCCTAATCTTTCTGGATTACCTTATATTTCTTACAAAGCTCACTCAATACACTAAAGAAGTTGTTGGAGCAGACCTTCTTGACCCTTTCCCAGTTGCCTTTTTCTTTGGTCCCTGCTTACCTCCTTCTCCTTTATATTTTGTCCTCAACTTCTTTCTATTCACTGTCACACAGTGCTGCCTCCAAAGGGCCAATCTAGCAGCATAGCATGGCACCAGCCGAGAAAAGCAGTAGCAGTGACTACAACAAGGGAGGATGATAACAATTATAAGCCAGTTTTATAGATGGAGAGTTGTATAAATGGACTATGTCACAACTGTATTAAAGAGCTGGATATATTTACATGTGATAAAAGTGAATCCATTATTACACTTGTCTGTAATGAGGTAAGCATTATCTTGTAGAAATAAAATTCAAATATCTTTATGCAATCACCCTAATACACACTATTCCTTATAATTTTCCTTTCAAATAGGACATTTAATTTTATTTTTCAAAGGTAGTAATTAGTAATAAGACTTTCATCAATGTATAGTCTATTTTCCAGCATTGTCTATACTCAGGGATCTCTATTACTGCAGAAAACACATCTATTTTTACCTCTCATTTCAGGACAGGTGTAGCTGTCACTTAAAGAACTTTAATTAAGATGGATCCATTGTGATTTCAGTGTAGTTTTTGTCTGAGCTTGATAAATTTATCACAGACAGCCTTAACAATACATAACGAGTTATATCTGCACTTTCTGCAAGTGTATGCAATTAATTTCCTATTTGTGAAAGGTAATAGAAAATGAAATATTGTTGCTTGTTTAATGCAGAGGCAGGTGTAATGAATGGGCTCTGGCAAACAGTAGTCAAAGTATGTTAACCTGCATCTGGAAATCTCGCCTCCCTCCCCACCCTCCCCGCACCAAATTTTAGAGCTGAGGATAATTCACTTCTTCCTTTTTGTCTTGCTGATATGGCACACAGCAGTGAAGGGGGTGGGGAGGACTTTTGCTCAGATAAAACGAGAAGCAGCGGCATTCAAACCTTGAACATAATAGGATAGATGGTAGGTCCTTCTTGCCAATTTTGTTTTCCATCAGCTGGAAGGGTCCCTGCACTTCAGTGGTCACAAAAGGCCACATGTAGGGATTTTTGTTGTTGTTGTTATTGTTGTTGTTTTTTTTGGGGGGGGGGGGTTGTTTTTTTAAAGATGGGCCCTCCCCCACTTATTCTTCTTCCTCAGTATTCCCAGGAGGGAACCGGATTTTCAACAGAAGTCAGGCTGTCAAAAGCTAGGTAAAAGCCCTGACTGTGGATGAGGCTACCAACAGCTCCCACTTCCTCCATAATTCCCCCATTACATGAGAAGAGGATGCTTATATCCTGCCCTTCTTCCCAACATACCTTGCTGTGGAGGCCTACAAATCCCAGTAGCCCCTTGAACTATATTTCCAGGGAATCCTTCAGAATGAGAGCAGAGCCTTGTGCTACCCACATGTCAGGGCTCCAGGCCTGGGCTTTAGACAGAGTCAGAAGCTTGGCCTCTCTCTCAAACTACAAACTGCCACCCTGGGATTATTTAATGGGCTGAGGGGTTGTCTCTTGTGCCCCTGGGTTCTGTTTTTGCAGTATAACCCCTGGCACAGGGTAGTATGGACCCAGGGAATTCTCTCCTCAGTCTTAAAGGGCTACTATATCCCTATTAGAATCTTCAACAAAGCTACCAGCAAAGGGTCTCAGCCGCCTACTATGTACCTGGATAGAAAACCCCTTGCATTCCCCGATACCAGCACACAATATATGATCTGCTGGAGCAGGGAGGTCAGAGACCTCCCTGGGCCTTTTATGTGGGCAGTGAAGTCCCCTCCCTGGAAACAAATTCCAGCTCACTTTGTTGCCTTCTGGTCTCACTACTGCAATTGAATGGCCCATTATCAACAGCTCATATGGGGTCAGGGAGGAGAAGAGTCAATCCCTTACCCTTCTTAAGGCAAGCAGCTGTATTACAGTAGATAGCTTCTCAATGAGGGTGTTACAACAGTATTATTATGTATAAGGTCATATTTAGAAATTAAGAGAGCTCATTTTCAGGAAGTGCTTGATGAGAGAAGGCTGTAAATGTGGAGGAAGGAATAACACCTGAATGTTTCAGTGTCCTGACTTTTTCTCTTTAAGCTCATGTGATGGCTCCTCTCTTGGCCAGCACACCAAGGTCTGAAGCAGGATCCTCCGAGCTCAAAGCATGAGCTGCTACATCCTGAGCAAAAGAGCCAAGCTCCATGATCAGCTTTGAGGGCAACTTGGAACACACACTCACCAGTAGGTTACACTTGCCTACAGAATATGGCATCAGAAGTGAGTCAGCTCCTGAAGGTATGTGAAATCAGAAACAAAGAGTGGGGGGAGGAAGACAGGGGACACAATAATCATGGCAGCATGATTTCTGATCCCTATCCCCAAGCAGATGGGCATGAAAGGGGGTGTGTTTAGCACTTGGATGTTCCTTAGAACACAGAGGGAAAACTACAACATTGCAACAGGAATGAATAAAAAGGAAAGCAAAATAAGAGCAGCCACGCTATTAGTTGTAATTGGCAAGGGCTGCTGTGCGCTCCAGCAGCATCTGGCTAGGTCAGCAGCAGACCAGGAGGACTCGTGTAAAATCACAGAAGTGCTCCACAAGCATTTTCAACCCACAAAAAATGCCATATACGAAAGGTCTGTTTTCAACGAGTGTAATCTGAATCTGGAGAAATAGTAGATCAGTATATTGCCAAATGGTGCAAAGTGACTGACTCATTAATATCAAATCTTAACAGATGAACTAATTCAGGCTAGGCTGGTAACTGGGATGAAAGATGCAGGAGCTCGAAGGAGAATGCTCAGGGAGCCCACACTAACTACCAAGTGCTATGGATGGCAAAACCAGAGAAAAAGCTCACATCAACTGCAGATAATAAGTGGCACAGATACAGAGATAATTCACCAAGTAACTCAAAAAAAGCATGAAAATACAAGTAAAAGTACACCACAACTAATGCAAAAGGAAATGCACAAATTACAAAACAGAGACACACAAAATTCAACCTCTGGGTGCTGGGGAGAAAAATGTTATAACAGAAAACGTCCCGCATAAGGGTCAAAATAGGTAGGGCTGGTAACTCCCATTGGCCGGGAACAGCAAACCGCGGCCACTGGGAGCTGCGAGCAGCCGTACCTGTGGACACTCAGGTAAACAAAGCGTCTCGCAGCCCGCCAGGGGCTTACCCTGAACAAGCCACGAACCAAGTTCGGGAACCCCTGGTGTGGTGGATATAAAGGTTCCAAACTTGCTGATGAACCATGTGGGTGTCAATATAATGCAACATAATAAAATGTTTGTGTTTTTTAGTTTCTTTTTTTAAAAACCTAGGAAATTACACATACAAAATCTACATTAAAAGAACATTATTGAGATTACAAAGTCAAGTACTCAAAAGTTAGGAAATGCCAGAATTAAGGTTGCCTGTGCAATTGCAATTTGGCTCCCTTGTGTGTATACATTATGACATAATCTTTAATTACATTATCATATACTATTTTTTCCACAGGACTCCTGTTTCATTCAGTGCCCAGGATGGATCTGCTCTGGGGATGAATCAGTGTTGTGTAGTAAAGCAGACTGTTGACTGTAAGATCCCTGCCTTAATTGTTACAGAAGTAGGAAGGTATGTAGGGAACGAGGCAGGGGCTGGCAGAAAGAGAAAGGATGGTCTCCCGGTTAAGGCAGTTGAATGCTGCCCTGAAGAATTGGATTCCATCCTTGCGTATGCCACAGAGTTTCCACATGATGCTAAGCAAGTCACTTAAAGTCACAGCATTACTGAGGTGGTCACAAATTGTGTGTTCCTCATTTTTGTGGGTGCGTGACTTGAGACCCAAGAGTCTGATTTGCAGAACTGCCTGAGCACTCATAACTGCAACTGAAGTCAATGTGCTTTGCACATATAAAGTACTAAGTACTCTGAAAAATCAGGTCCTAGGCACTCAAATTGAACATCCAAAATGAGTGACTACTTTTGACCTTAATTTCTCTGTGCCTCACCTCCCCATCTGTAAAATAGGGATAATAGCACCCCCTCACCTCACTGGGGTGTTGCAAAGATAAATTCATTAATGTATGTGAAGCATTCAGATACTATAGTGATGAGCATCATATAGTAGACACATAAGGAAAACAAAAGCAGAGCAGACAATGCACAGTGGCATCCCTGCAGCAAAGCTGATAAAAAGATTACCAAGCCATTTTGAAGGACTGGGATATCTTGTAGGCATGCTGCATTTGGAAATAGATAAAACAATCCAGCAAGTACAACACCTGCCTCACAGAGTACCCATTGCATTATGAGAAAAAATAATGGGAGCAATAAAGCAAATGGAAAAAGAGGGCATCATTGCTAATGTCACAGAGCCCACAAGCTGGATAAGCAGCATGGTAGCCAGTGAGAAGCCAGGCAAGCTGTACATTTTTGTAGACCCAAGCAATTAAAGAAAGCACTAAAAAGAGAGCTCACTATCAAGTGCCTACAATTGAAGAAATATTACCTGACTTGGCAAAAGCAAAAATATTCTCAGTACTTGATGCCAAAGACAGATATTGGCAAGTGCTTCTGGATAAGGAAAGCAGCTACTTCACCACATTCTGGACACCAGCAGGTAGATACTGATGGTTGAGAATGCTGTTTGGACTCAAACCTGTGGTGGAAATATATTAATACTGCCAGCTAAACATACTAGCAGGACTTGAAGGGAACAGCATCATAGATGATGACATTCTGGTGTACAGACACAGTGACAGCATGGCAGAAGCTTTGGCAGATCACAACCACAACCTCATCTGCCTGCTAGAAAGAGCCAAGGAAGTACATCTAAAAATAAATAAGAGATGGGACTGGGAGAATCACTCCTACAAAAGAGAGAGCTGGTAGCTTCGTGTCAAGGTCCCTATTACCAACAGAACAAAGATATGCTTAAATTTAAAAGGAATGTCTTGTAGCTGTGTTTACATGTGAAAAATTTGACCAATATGTTCAAGGATGAGAAGCCATTCAAGTAGAAAGTGTCCATTAACTATTAGACAACATTTTTAAAAGCCACTGCTTGCTAGTGGCCCCAAACTGCCTTCAGCCCATGCTACTGAAACTGCAGTTGTAACTTAGACATATGCTACAAGAAAGAGACTGAGATATACATAACTGACTTCTTATCCAGAGCTTGTAGCATGAAAATATGGCAACTGAACAAGAATCAGACCCTCAACCTGATAGAAATATGGAAAACACAGAAAGACAGAGAAAGCGTCAACCAAGCCAGTTCTGTGCCAGTTTTAAGAATCTGAGAACAAACTAGACAAGACAGAAATTTACAAGTGTTCACATCCATCTTTCTGTCAGGATGGCCATCCACCGGGGAGAAGTCACACCCGCTTCTTAAGAATACTGGCACTATTAACATAACATAAGAACATAAGAAGGGCCGTACTGGGTCAGACCAAAGGTCCATCCAGCCCAGTATTCTGTCTACTGACAGTGGCCAATGCCAGGTGCCCCAGAGGGAGTGAACCTAACAGGTAATGAACAAGTTATCTCTCTCCTGTCGTCCATCACCAACCTCTGACAAACAGATACAAACCAAGCGTCCCAGACACCATCATATATAAAAGCAGTCAAATCATAACACCCAGATCATTAACAGAAATTCTCTCAAGAATACATCAGAGCCATTCTGAATAGAAGCCTGTATCTGGAAAGCCAGAGACTCTGTATACTGACCAGATTTGACCAAGATATCAGAAACCTGGTAAGCAATTGAGATATCTGAATGTAGGCCAAGCAGCCAAAAGAGACAATGAAAATACACAGTATTCCCAATAGACCTTGGAGCAAAGTAGGAATGGATCTTTCCATTCAAACCACACAAACTGCATCATTATTATAGTCTACTTTTCAGAATTCTGGGAACTAGACAAATTGTTAGACACTACCACAGCGATCATCATAGAAAAAGCAATGAAGTATTGCAGCAGGTGTGGTGTCCCAAACTGTGTAACTTGAGACAACAGATCCCACTTCACTCGCAGTGAGTTTGTGCAATTTACTCAGGAATAGAATTTCAGTCATATCATATCATCACCATACCACAGCCAGTGACATGGCAACATCAAATTGGCATTTAAAATGGCTAAAACTATTAAATAAAGCTGCTATCACTGGTTGAGTGTCTAGGAGTACAGTAGGACACCAAGGCTATATGGCACTCTCATAATCAGTGGGTGAGATGCCCTCAGTTAAAGAGGAAGTTAAGTCTTCAGCCAGCATTTCACTTTTCCCCCTTACCACCATCATCCTTTGCGTTGAGTTTTGGCCATTTGCTCTTCATTCACATGTTTTTCTTACTCAGGCAAATGTGGTGATGGCTCTGTCCTCCTTTGTCTAAAGATGTAGACTGGTTCTTGTCAATGTTTTCCTGGCACTGAAGTCCCTAATGTCTCAGGACCCGCCCTAGAGGTTTGACATATATATTGAAAATTACTCATTTCCAGAACTAAATTTGACACTTTCAGGCAGGAACCACAACAGGACCCATCTTTTCAACAGCTTGAAAAAGTAACCCTAGAAGGAAATTCAACAGAAAAAAAGCCCAGATGTCTTCCAACATTTAGTGGAACCATCAAGATGAAATTAATGCATATGATGGGATTCTATACAAAGGACATTAGGTCATAATAGCACAGTGTGATGTTGAAAATAATGGCTAAGCATTACCCACAGTGCTCATCTGAATATAGAATAGTGTTAGAACAGAACCAGACGTGTCTTATACTGATCAGATATGATGTTCTCATAAAGTATCCAAGTGTGAAATCTGCAGTAAACACAGAAGCTAGAATGGAAAAGAGCCACAGAAACCACGAGATTCATGCCTGCCCTTGGTCCAAGATTGGTGCAGAGCTATTAGAATTTAAAAGGAAAGATTAACTCTTATTATTGGACCACCAGTCATATTTTTTTTCAAATTGAGCTGTTGCACAACACATCAAGTAAAATTAAATTCAATTAATATATCTATCATCTCAAGTCAAAAAGAATACATGCATTGTTTAATTTGATAGCTTACAGCCCTTTTTCCTCTGTAGAGAAGTGAAGTGTGCATTGTAAATGGCTTGTCTCATTTTTGTAAAGTCCAGCCACGTGGAAGTTTGTGTAGAAGGCTGGTATTGTATGAGAGTCTCCAGTTCTGAGAGCTCATTCTTGATCTTCTCCTGTCTGCTGTACAGGATGCTGATCAGGTGGTTCCTCAGTTTCTTTGAGAGTGTGTGGCACAGTCTCTCACCATACTCTGTGTAGTATGTTGATTGCAATGGATTTTTTACCTTCAGTCCTTTTGGTATGATGTCCATCTGTTTGCATTTGGAGAGGAAGATGATGTCTGTCTATATCTGTGCAAGTTTTTTGTTGAGGTTGATGGATTTCCACTCCATACGGCTAAATTTAGTGCCTTGCATGGTGTCAAGTATCAGGGGGTAGCCGTGTTAGTCTGTATCTACAAAAACAACAAGGAGTCTGGTGGCACCTTAAAGACTAACATCCGAAGAAGTGAGGTTTTAACTCACGAAAGCTTATGCCCAAATAAATCTGTTAGTCTTTAAGGTGCCACCAGACTCCTTGTTGTTTTTGTAGATACAGACTAACACGGCTACCCCCTGATGTTTAATTTGAAGAAATTATTAGAAACTTTCTGATAAGGGCAGTCATTTTGTAAGCAGATGACATAAGGGCTGATTCCGTACACATACACAACTTCTCTGCTGCTCACACAATGAGTCATAAGGTAGTTCTTAAGTGCTGAGTAGAGAGGGAAATTGTAACCTGTTCTGCACTTCAGTCTCAGACCCTGAACTTGAGGTAGCAAGCCCCAAACACCTTCCTGAGACCACTTCCTCTTTTGTGGTAAAACAAAATTTCTGCTTCTCTCTTCCTTCCTCCTTCTTTGAGACAGAGCAAGAGTAAAGTGGGTTGGAAACAGCCACAGTCTTTAAAATGCTTCCTCTTCTACACAGGAGAAAGTAGAGCCTTTAAACTAGCAACAACAACACAGTCTCAAAACAAACAGAGATCCTGTCTTTACTGGGATTTTTTTGCACTGCTGTGTGCTTTGCACAAAAGATGTGATTTGCCCTAGTGTGGCTTACCCCAGTAAGCTCCCAGAGTTAGTTACAACAGGGCAAGCTGCATTTTACCCCAGTATAGTGTGTCTCCATTAATTACACCAGTGTACTTTTCCCTGGTCTAGACAAGTTTGCAGTCTTTAAACTAAACAGACTTATGCTGAAGTTAGTTGCATCATCTTTCTGAGGAGCCAACCATCTCCAGTCCAGCCACTGGGATGCTTAGCTACTCCCAGCTCCTTGCTTCCTGAACAGAATCTTCAGAAAATGAGTACCCTCCTTTCATACATGCTGTGATCTGCAGTGAAACAGTTAACAATCTTGCCATCTATATTCTGGATAGGCTTCAGAGTTAACAGCCCATTTTGTTTCTCAGAACTTCAAGCTTCTTTGCTGCCATCGCTGTGTCAATTTACAATCAGTTCACATTCTTAAGAGTATCTTCATGATCATAAGGGCTTACGGTAAATGGAGTTTGCCAGCAAAGAAGCCAACAGCCCTTAATGTTTAAAAAAAGGAATGCTTAGATTCTGGATAACAAAATGGCAGCCACCAGGGCAGCTCTGCTTATGTACTAAAGCCCTGTATGACAAATCCTTATTATACTTTGTGACAGGTACCATCTTTCTGTTCTGTGTTTGTACAATGGCTAGTACAATGGCGTCCTGGAGGGCTCCTATGAGCTATTACAATAAATAAATAATATATTTTTTTAAAGTTGTACATATCCACTAACCCTTTTTTTGAATTGATAATCAGTTTTGTTTTCCTTGCCCCCACTTTCCAAGCTCGACATCTTACATTAAGTGGATAGACTAATGACTCAGGAAATTTCATTTAAAAAAATAAGTCATTTTTTAATTATCGGGGTGCAAAAAGGTATGGAAATAATCAAACATGTTTTATTATTTGTAGAGGACCATAAGTGTGCATAGTGCTTTCCAGAGAAGTACAAAAGACAAGTTCTTGACCCCAAGGATCTTACAGTTTAATTCAAACATGCCAGTGTGGGAGCTAGGTCTCAGAGTATGGATGGACAAAGGACGCAGAAGTGACAGATCATGAGCTTTGCTTATGCTGCATATACTTCTGAGTTCCTTTTTTAGGAGTGGGCAGGGGGCTCTGCATGCCTTGAAAATAGCTGCTTTCAAGCTGAGCTACTACATGCCTGGTTTCACCTCCTCATGTTTTTGGTTTTTATTTACATCTCAAGTAATAAACTCCTGCAAATAGGAGGATTGTAATGAAAAGATTGACTGATTCTTAGCTCTAGTAGAACAAAACCTGTCAGTAAAATTCTTTGTCAGGTTATAAGGACATTAGGGAGAAGTAGGGGAAATATTTCATTAATTTTTATTTCCACAATTTGTGTGACATTCATCTTCAGGAAGTATGATAAGTTACACAAACACCCACAGTTGTCCACCTAAAATTAGTCATTTTGAAACTCATATGCTGCTATGTTACGGCCACAAATATAGAAGAATAATGTTGGCAGAGTGTCAGTGGGTAATATAAGATGTGTTGAGCGCAAACAAGGAAGGCAAGTAATCAAAGTGTTTACGTGACTTGAGTGAAGGGGGGGAAAATGGCAATTTCATTTCAAATACATCTAGAACTTTCTCATTAGGCCATGAAACACACAGGTATTAATCATGAAAATAAATGTTCCTTGCCCTTAGGTACAACACAGTTCTTACACAAGAGAAATGACCAATACAACTCTTTCTCTCATCAAATTACTGAAGATTAAATGCATTTTAAAACAATATCCTAGGTGTATTATACATTTAGCTACTTAAGAAGAGACTTTTGTAAGGATCCCCATTTATTATTTTGAAAAGCAATGCTAGTTGCTGCCAATAATTAAGCACAGTCCTGTTCATGTCTCACTTATTTTATAGGCTTTGGAGCTGAAGATTCTATGGCTAGTAGCCAGTCACCCTATTGTTAACTTGAATTTATCTTTGAAAAAGTTTGGATAGCTACAAAATGAATCAGCGGCAATGTCAGACGGTGTCTTTCAGAAAGGTTTGGTGCTTTTTTATGCTAGTCTATGGAGGGGTGGAGAAGGAAATAAGAAGGAAACACAAGGATTTTATATCTGTTATTTTGATTTGGTAATAGGGCTGAGACACTAAGACAAAGGCCCCGATCCTGCAAGCATTTACATACATACTCACTTTTATGTACATGAGTAACACACTGAAACCATAAAGAAGTGGAAAGTCATTTTCGACCCACCAGTTAATGAGGTTTGACTTCTGCTGGAGTACTCACGTGTGTAAAGCTAAGCAGCTGTGTATTTGCTGGATTGGGGCAACATGTAGTTCATGTATTGATTTATGTGCCGGCGCCAACCTCCACCACTGAAGTCAGTGGGACTCCGTGCAGTCATAGCTTTACACTCACATCCCACATGGTGCCTTAGCTTGTCAAAATCATGAGAGCCAATCTCCTGAATTCTTTGCTGCTGCCTCAGTTCCAGGATTGCCAACCCCCAAGCATGAGTCAGGCCTTGCAAAAATCATGTGATTTTTAAAAAATCCTGGTTTTAAAAAAAATAAATTTTAGATTTTGATTTAGTTCCTCGTTTTTTAACTGTGGGGCAAAAATCTGACCCTGGTGAAGTCAATGGCAGAACTCCCATTGACTTCAATGGGATCAGGATTTTACACTTGGGGTATATTTGTGGCATGTTTTCAAGATTTTCTCCTCAATTATGAGGGTAAGAAATGTACTGTTTTTGAAATGAAAACGGAGGTTATCACATAACCCCATGACACCAGGAGCTGGACACTAAATATAGCAAGATTTGTAATGAAATCATAAAAGTTGGTAACAATGCCAGTCTAAAACTCATTTGATTGTAGTCTAGTTAGGCTGAAGTATCATGCATACAAGATATCCAGAAGAGTAGGTATTTTGCCTTTTTAAAATGTTTTCAAATATTTCCTACATACATTAGATCAAGTTCTACTTTCAGATACACCATTGTAAATAAGGAGTAACTCGAAAGAAGCGAAGGTATTCAGATATGCATTGGTGCAACTCAGAGGAGCATTTGGCCTGTATGGTATAAATACGACAAGGTGGATGTTTTAACAAAGATAATAAATCCATGTCTGAAAGTTTCAGTCCAAGGGTTTCTCTAAAATCACAGCTTTTATATGAACAGGTTAGTAAATATGGCAAAGTTTATAATTAGGTCTTACTCATGGTCAAGTCAATTGCAACAGTTCAGCTGCTCTGTAACAATGTCTTTAATTTTAATTCAAGCAAATAAAACTAGTTCCTTGCCACTTTGTGTCCTAATCCCACCAAATCCCTTAAGTAAACCAGGGTTGGGTCAGCTCAGTACTTTGATGGGAGGCCTCCAAGGAACATTTAGGGCTTGATCCAAAGCCCATAGAAGTGAATAGGAGCGTCTCCTTTGACTCTGAAGGATTTTGGCTCAGGTCTCTAGATGAATGCTTCAGGTACTGGTAGTAGTGATTACTAAGTAGGTGGCACTCTTCTATAGGAAAAAATGCCCCAGCTTGGTGTATACAGAAATGATGATGATGATGCCATCAGCTTTCTAGCAAGATGTTAAATTGAGGTCCGAGACTGCTTGCAGTGAGAATAGCAATAAATCATAATAATTCATAAATACCTAGATTATATACATTAAAGTTTACATGCACTTTTCAAAAGATTAGCAATACTAATCCTAGCTAAATTCCAACTGGGGTATTTATATTTCACCCTCTCCAAAGTCTCCCTGTCATCAGGCCTGTATCTCTTCCTAGCCTAAATTGCAGCGTAGCACTGCAGTGCACCATTAGACACTTGCTTTCTTTCAACTAGGTATTAGGTGACGGGCTCATTCTATCCAGTTTGTAATGTACTTTGGGTGGAAAACCACTATAGAAATGAAGACTCGTTATCACTAAAGAACATAGCAGTGGTGTTATTCTGTATGGTCCTTTCGTTAGTGTTTTCAGCCATGTTGCGCCGGCTGTATTAAGGAAATGGTCAAGAAAAATTAATAGGGAAACAAAAGAAACACTATAGCCAAAATCCCCCATAATGTAAGATTGTTCAGCTATGGATGCATGAAACTTTCTGATGAACTGTAAGAGCAAGCTGTATGATGAACTATAATTAATTCTAAAGCTAATTCATATGCCTGTGCAGTACTAAAATCTAAACTTGCTATTCCTCAAGGATTTCCATTTTTGTTAACACTTTAACTAAGGACAAAAAAATTTAAAAGACATTAAAACGATTATCTGTTGCTAAATTACACAGTATATGGAATGTAAATGTGATCACAGCACACTTCAATTCTTATAACAATAAACTATTCTGTTTTCCTCCCCCCTGACATTTACAACATTCATTTGGAAGAGCAGGATATACCTTACAGAGATTAGTGATAAATCATGTATTTTTAATGAATATCAATAGGAGAAACCCCATGACATAGCCCACCATCTAATTTGATTAAACTGTGCTTAAGGCAACACTACTTCTCTGGCTAGGGAATAGCTCTATAATGACTTTGTGAGCATTATTGCAGGCTGTTTTAATGATTTAATGAACTGCCTCTATATTTAGTTCAATAGCCTTAAAATGATTAGTGTTTAAGAAAAATTAGCTCACTTTGATTTGATTCTAGTTGATGGTAAGTTTAAATAACCTAACCCTTCAAAACACAGTGGAAATTTTTTTTCCCCTAGAATCATAGCCAGCTAACTGCTAGAAAACATTATGGCAATCATTAATAACGGTTCATTTATGTTTAGCTACAGTACATGGGATGACATATTCATCCCACAAGATGGGCGGCAGTGGCATATATTATATTGCATTTTATAATTTTCCTATGTATTTTTCATGTGAAAAATGAAGAAAAGAACAATCACTGTCTGCCTATTTGATGTGAAAAATATTATTCATCTTTAGGCCACACACACTCAGAATTTTAACTTGGGGGTCCCAAGCACATTTCCTCTTTCCAGTGATACCTGTGAAGAAACTTCCCAGCAAGGAAAAGGAGGGTTTCCAAAAGACCTTATGTGGTTGACTTGGCAGGGAGGTGACTAGGTGTATAATGATTTGCTTGTCAGGCACTGTGCTATCAGGATATGCTTTGTTGACTGGCATCTCCAGCATGTAAAAAGACATCATCCCATGGAGGTGAAAAAAAAAATTGAAAAAATGTCAAAGTAAGCAAAATAGCCTTGTCCTAGAAGTACATTTTATTTCAGTTCAATTACTCCTAGTACCATTACTCCCGTTACTATTACTGCTGCAAGGCAATGTGGCCAATTGGCTAAAGCACTAGCCTGAGAGCTAGGTTCAATTCCCAGCTTTGCCAGTGACCTTGGTCAAGTCATGTCATTGGTCCAGGCCTCAGTTTCCCCATCTGACCTCCTTTGTAAAGACCTTTTGGGTCTATGGATGAAAATTGCTATATCATATTATTATTATTACCACAAAAACACTGCAGGAGTGAGAAGATCTAACATACACCTAGCATATTTTCTAAGAAGTTGAGTCTTCATCTTAAACTTAACCATAAAATATCTTTAAAAACTACATTAATTTGTCTAACTCATGCCACAAGGTACACTCTTCTGGAAGCCATTCCCACTTGAAGCCTAAGGGCTCCAACAGAGCCTGTGAGATTTAACTTCCACTGAAAAGCAAACCACTACCATAGGAAACTGGGCATCTGAGTGCACACGAGCACCTTTTCTCAATGGTCTTTTGTAAGGTAGTCAGGTGACATTGTTGCAATACTGTAACAATTCAGTGTGATGGTGAGCTATATGATTTTCTGGGAGACTGCTAGCTCTTTTATAGGTCCCTACATTTACTCCCCTATCTTTTTGCCTTAGCCCTCAAATGGCCAAATCAGTAGCTATCGTCTAGACTTTTTCTTCATCTGTCGCTCTAGTATGAGAGATGTACTGAGCTGTTTTATATACTCTGTATTACAGAGCAAATTCTTGCCCCACTGAAGTAAAGGCAGAAATCCCATTGATTTCACTAGAACAGGAGTCCGCCCTAAGTACAGGCTTGCTATGGTCTTCCTGGTGCTGTCATTCTTTTACTTTATTTATCAGAAAATGTTGTTCTACTTCACGTTCTCAACTTTTTGCACAGGGATAAATGCTAATGTGAAATACACACAGAAATTGAGATAATTTACCTCTAAATCGTTAACAGCTTCCAAGCTGGAATACACAATGGGTGTGTTTGGGCGGAAAGATCTCCCTCACCAGTGAGCCATATGTATCTGGTACTTAATAAAGTTCCACTCATATAGGCATTCTGTTGAAAACTGCTACTGTCATTTAGTTTCCCAAACAAATGGGAATACAAACCATTTATGTTTTGTTGTGATCTTAGAAATAGACCAGATTCTGCTGCTGTTAGATTGCACAAGCGGCAATGCTGCACATGCAAGTTTGCAGTTTTATGACCCAGCTTTAGATGTTCTCACAGCCATGCTCTAGAAACAGGTCCTGGATGGGCAGTAAGACCCCCCCTCTTTGGAGGTCACCATGAGTGGGATGATACACCCTTTCCCTCAACCTCTTTCACATACAGCATGATATATGTGCCTCAAGTTCAGAGGCAAACATAGATGACACTCCAGACTCTAGGCCTTATAGACTCCAGATACTGGTGGGTTTGCAGTAAACACGCAAACAGCTAATAATAAGAAAAGGGGCTTTACTACGACTAGCAGTAAAGAAAAGGTGCAAATAATCTAGGTGCAAAGGACCAAATTCACCACTGGCATAAATTCCCTCTACTCTGTTGATGTCAGTGCAGTTGCATCAGCTGTCACAAACTGTGAATTTAAGCCAAAATCCTAGGGGTCCAGTCTGAATCCCACTGAAGACAATAGAAGTTTTCCATTGACTTTAATGGGAGCAAGATCAGGCCCTTAGGTGCAGTAGCTTCTAAATAAACCCCTCTAGCCAGGCAGTATCCCAATATGATATCCCTGCATCAAATTACATTGTCCCTCGGTTCTGGTACCCAAGATGCTGACCCTTTCCCCTCAGCTGTTGTCACCTGACTTCTCCATAGGTTTTGACTGTTTGACCTAACATGCCCTACTTGCAGCAGCTGGGCTGCCTTCCCTCAGCCTAGCTCTACATAAAACCATCTCGTGGTGGACCTATTCCACCCCATCACAGGACTGTTCATCTAATTCCACTGAGTTCCTTTCCTCTTTCTGAGTATTGCACCAGCTCATGGTCACTTCCCCAGTCTTACAGCAGCTGCTCCATCTGCCCCCAGGCTTACCCAGCTACTACCTATCAGGCTTTGTAACCTGGCCTCATCTCTGCAACTGAGCTTCCAGGCCACTGCCTCCAGTCACCTGCTCATATAGTGCCTTCTCGCTGTCCTTCCAAATCACTTTTCCTGTTCACTAGAGACATCACATTGCCTCCTATTGGCCAGCTAGTCACTTGAGTCCCTCCTCCCTATCTGACTTGTAAGGACTCATCATCACCTTCTCTGTTGACAGATCTGATCAATGTCAGGCTTCATTTTTCACTCTGCAAGAATGACATATGCCTTAGAGCACATGTTGGAAACTGGAATGTCCATTCTGCAGGATCGTCCAACTTTTCACAATTTGTTTTTGCTCCAAATCGGAATAAAAAGCCAAAATTTCCTGAAAAATGAAAATTCTGAAAAAAATTTAGATTTGAAACTACTGAAATGTTTCCTTTCAATAATGTCGGATTGTTTTGTTTCAATAACGTCAAATGCTTTGTTTTTAGAATGTTGAAACAATATAATATAAAATATTACATATATTATATTGTATTATATTAAATATAAACCTGCAATATGTTACCATTAATTTTACTATAATATTAAAGTCAAAATGAAATGAATCAAAATAATAAAGTTTAAATTAAATATTTTTACCTTATCAAAATGAAACAAGAAAGTCAAAAGGATTTATTTTGACTTTCTCCCATCAAAAATGTCATTGAAATCGGCACATACCTATGACAATTTTTATTTTGACTAACTGCATTTTCTGACGGAAAACCATTCCATCAAAAAATTTTCATTTGTAATGTGCCTGAAATGTGTATAATTGACAAAGTTTCTAAGTACAATATATTAACCCTATCTGATATTTTATCTCTAGTCATTCCTGAGAGTTTCCTGTGAGCTTAAGATCATTCATTTCAATGGACAGTAGCATCCTGGAAAGTCAAGCCTTCGATAGATAAGAATTCACATATAGAAAATCATCTGAGACGCTGAGGACCTCAAGCTATTTGGTAACTAGAGCAGTTCATGAAGCAACAACTCTAGTTCTTTATCTCAGCAGCATGGTAATAAAATACACATATAGGCTTTGATCCTGCCCAGTGCAGGTGTGAAGAATTGCATGTTTAAGTACACGGTAAAAAGGGATGTGCAGGTAAGGTTGCAGAGGGGAACCAGATCCTGTGTTAATAAGAGCACTGCTTCACGGCCACCAAATTACATCTAGTAGCAGGATGTTCAAAAGGAAAAAAGTGCTACTAGCTGGGATTACCCAGGGCTGAACATAGCCCATGGTCTTCTAATAAGGAGAAACCAACAGAACACAAAAAGGCTAATAAAAATCAAAGTTAACTCTGATGCTCATTTACAACTAACACAGAATATGTGCTTAGTTAAACTATCCCCATCACACATTTTCTCCAGCAAATAATAAATATTTTTCCAAACACTCTGATGTACACTTTGCAAAAGTTTGATGCTAGTGTACAAATATTTTCACTCCTCCCATATATTTAAGTCCTTCCCTTATTTTGGATTCTTGATTCATAATTCCTCTAATAATATAATTGCTACATTTGCCCTTAACATATTTACACAAAGCCTGTACCAAAGAGTTCAGGCACTTCATGTGAAGGAGAAGCATTTTGTTCCTACACTTATTCCAGCGTTCCTCATTTTTCCAGCTCATTTCACTCCTTTACTCCTGTTTTATGCATATTGAACTCCAATCTCATCTTAGCTGTGCCACCACAGTTACACTACGTCTAACTTGAAAAATATATTTTAGCTTAAAGTCTTTTCATTTATACAACCCTCCAAATCTTTTTTTTTTTTTTGGCAAGTATCCTACTCTTAAACTCCAAGTGCTGATCTTATTGTCCCCCGCCTCTCCTCCCAGCATTTAGAAATACATGATTTTGGGGCGCCTGTTTGCACACGAATGCTCATTGTTTTCTAGGATTACAGTGAAACCTGCCTTTGAACTAATTTTTTCTCTTGATTGATCGCTGCTGCAATGTGTCTGCAGTATAGCTCTCTAATGCATATATTTCAAGCACTGACTGCCCCGCACCTACTCTGCAGATAGACTTGATTAATGTAAAGCTTTATTTTTCAGTCAGCATGAATTACATGTATCTAAAACATGGTTTCTAAATGCATTTCTGACCGCAAGGAATCCAGCTCTTCTAGCAAGGGTCCAACTGTAGAAATCAAACCTTCTGGTACAGTTTGATAAAACATACTTTTTTAAAATGCAGGGTTCTTGATAGCTAGCTTTCCTTTGGCTGTCCATACATTATCACAAAATTGTCTCCGTCTGGGGCTGTGTGCACTCCACCCTTAGCAAGGGGAGCAAGGAGTCTCATGTGGGGGAGAAAAAATGCCCACCCTGTTCCAAAGGGAGTGTGTGGAGGGCAGGGCTTAGAACAAGGCCTCACTAAGAAAGTGCTTTAAGAGGGATCAGACTCTGCTCTGGGTATGGGCCTCCCCACCGGGCCAAAGGGCACTGAGGGTGGGAGACTCTGAACTCAGTCTGCTTTGGTCTCATGGGACTGTCGTAGTGTTCCCTGTAGAAACAGGTGCAGATGTTGGGAGTTAACCCCTTTGGGGGACTGGAATAAAACTTTGCTCAGTAGCTACTCCTGTGCTGTGACTCACTGTAGGAATTCCGAAGACACCCGGCCCCGGCCCCACTACTCCCAAAGTCCCCTCTTCAGACATCAGTAAGTGTATGTCCATCAGCTAGTGGTGTTCTGTTGAAGGTGAAGCTGTCACCTTCAGCCCCCAACTAAAACCTCTCCAGCGCATCATCAGAGATCTACAACCTATCCTGAAAGATGATCCTTTACTCTCACAGATCTTGGGAGACAGACCTGTCCTCGCTTACAGACAACCCCCCAACCTAAAGCAAATACTCACCAGCAACCACACATCACTGAACAAAACCACGAACCCAGGAAGCTATCCTTGTAACAAACCCCGATGCCAACTCTGTCCACATATCTATTCAAGTGACATCATCACAGGACCTAATCACATCAGCCATACCATCAGGGGCTCGTTCACCTGCACATCTACCAATGTGATATATGCCATCATGTGCCAGCAATGCCCCTCTGCCATGTACATTGGCCAAACAGGACAGTCTCTATGCAAAAGAATTAATGGACACAAATCTGACATCAGGAATCATAATACTCAAAAACCAGTGGGAGAACACTTTAACCTGTCTGGTCATTCAGTGACAGACCTGCGGGTGGCTATATTACAACAGAAAAACTTCAAAAACAGACTCCAACGAGAGACTGCTGAGCTGGAATTGATATGCAAACTAGACACAATCAACAAAGGATTGAATAAGGACTGGGAATGGCTGAGCCATTACAAACATTGAATCTATCTCCCCTTGTAAGTATTCTCACACTTCTTATCAAACTGTCTGTACTGGGCTATCTTGATTATCACTTCAAAAGTTTTTTTTCTCTTACTTAATTGGTCTCTCAGAGTTGGTAAGACAACTCCCACCTGTTTATGCTCTCTGTATGTGTGTATATATATCTCCTCAATATATGTTCCATTCTATATGCATCCGAAGAAGTGGGCTGTAGTCCACGAAAGCTTATGCTCTAATAAATCTGTTAGTCTCTAAGGTGCCACAAGTACTCCTGTTCTTTTTGTGGATACAGACTAACACGGCTGCTACTCTGAAACCTGTTAATAGAGAGAGTGTCTTGAGGATCACCTCCCCTCCCATTCACAATGGCGCAGACCACCTCCCATCCCAATCACAACGGCATAACATCCCTCTGGCAATTGTTCGGGGGGAGAAGTAACATTAGAAAAGTACTTAATGTATTTGTAGCTGTCTTGGATACAAAGCTAGCATCTGGAAACAAAAAGAAGAAGGCAGCTGCATATAACCAGTCAGCTCTCCATGGTCTCTTCTGCAGACCATTGGCATCTACAGACTACAGTTCGGGAACTAGTGCCATAAGGCAAGGCCCATGTGTAATTTTTGAGTGCATTTACTGCAGTAGTGTATGTAAATTGGTCATTTGCATGTGAAATTACTTTAAACCTATTTGTGCACATATTTATGCCTGATTTGTGCATACAGTTGTGACATTTGCACATACAAAAGTAGGTACCCAAATGACTGCACAGATGTGCCTGGATCTCAGGTTTCACTTTATGACTCTCAGGCCTTCAGAACTTTTAGTCCCTTATGCTTCATGATGTTTCAAGACTGAATGAAACTGGTTCCACCAAAACACCTTTCATCTCTTTTCCTTCACTCCATTTAAAGAGAGTTTTCCTCCCATCTTTCCTTTTCTCACTCCAGACTCTCTTCCTCCCAGCTCCCATATGAATTTGTGTCATCCTCATGCTCCTGAGTTCCTGATTTTCCCTTCAAATGATCCAGACCAAACCTGTTACCCAATTCCTGAGGACAGCCTAAAATGAAGAGTATAGTTGCAGTCAGCCATGTGCTTTATCACCACCTGCTGGTCTGCCTTCAATACACCAGTGAGCCGAGCCCCTTTGTCCGCAGGACCCAGAATCCAAGGGTCTTGTCTTAATTTACCATTTAGTAATTTTAAAGACTGTACTAGCCACTAGCCAGTTCAGTAACATACCCACAGTTTTTTCCAGATAACACACTTATCTTTTATGCTTTCTGGCACCGTTATTAGTCTCCTTTTCTCTACAGGAGCCTTAGTAAGTCTTTGCATGTAGCCAAAATAACTTTTTTATTCTTCTTCCTCTTTCTAGTAAAACACTGTTCTGAAAAGTAATGGGTGTAATATATCTTGTCCTACAGTTTTTGTCTTGCTACAATATTTTCTTTGGGACTATTTTGATAGAGAAATAGAACTTTAAAGTGGTAAGATAAAACTCTTCCTGAGGATTACATTATTTAAGTACTGGAGAACTACTGAGTTAATCAAGGAGTCAGTGGGTATTGATCAACATCAGGGGACTCAGCTGTAGGGATATGTCTGGACAGATATTGCTGTCCGAGATCCTAAAAGAAAGAATGTGGTTAGTTTAAACCAGAGAGGAGTCTACTGGTTTAGCAATTACTTACATATCTCAGAACATGATCTGGGAGTGGCTGGTGGAATCACTGTTGCAGGAAAGTGGGCAGGAGCTGATGGCTCCTGGAGAGAGTGGTAATTTTCCTGCTCCATACTTTGGCCTTGTACCTAAAAAAACACATGGCTTGAGGACACATAACCTAAGGTCAGCATAATTTCCAGTATTAAACAGTTACAGCTGTTGCAGATTTCCTAATTCCAACTTACAGGAGGCTGTGAAATTGCTTGTTTAAATTCATGAAGATCCAGGAATAAAAATGTAGATTTAAAAAACTGTAAAAATTGCACTGGACTGTACAGTCTAAAATTGTGATTTTGTGTATTTCAGTGGAATTACAACAGGACTGTCCTTGTATTATGATGTGTTTCCCATTGCTTTTAAACAGAATCACACATACAGAAGGATCCAGGAATAAAAATAAGAGAAACATTTATTCGTTCAAGGCTGACCTATTTTGTTCAGGTCATCCTCAATTACTTCTTGTTGGCCAGACAAGCAAACCTGTTATTTGACGATGCACCATGATCCAAGATAATAAACTTTATCATGCTAGGGTCATGAGAAAATGGCCAAGGGTACAGTTTGCTAACCTTCACCAGATAATTTTTCACAGTTATCATCTAAGCTCTGTAAAAGCACAAAAGATATCCTATCTTGGAGCTCAGTTTATTATAAGGTGTGGGTGAGAATCCCTATAAAAGCACTTACTAAGTAACTGTTGCGTGTTCTTCTGCACAGAAAGTCAAATCAGTAAGACATCTTTTTGACACTGTAAGACTCAGGAATAAAAGGACAGTCTCCTAAAGGAGAGTAGCACATTATTTATCAGTCCACTCTGCTTTTCCCTTCCTTGCCACCCACCTGCTCTCTCCACAAAAAAGGCTTCACTGCTTCATTTGCTATTTTCTTATTATTTTTTTTTTTTACACGTTAGTTACTTCAGATTAATAGTCCACATAATGACAGGTTTCAGAGTAGCAGCCGTGTTAGTCTGTATCCGCAAAAAGAAGAACAGGAGTACTTGTGGCACCTTAGAGACTAACAAATTTATTAGAGCATAAGCTTTCATCCGAAGAAGTGGGCTGTAGTCCACGAAAGCTTATGCTCTAATAAATTTGTTAGTCTCTAAGGTGCCACAAGTACTCCTGTTCTTCTTAGTCCACATAATGTTACTTGAAAATAGAGATGAGCCTGAGCCAAGAAGTTCAGATCTAGATCCAAATTTTCCCATCATTTTGGAATGTTTCAATTCAGGATTTTGATCTGGGGCTAGCTAGGAAATTTTGACTCATCTTTGAATGTCCCAAAAGTTCATAGATGTCAAATTAGAGTTTTCGATTCAGGCCCACCTCTGACTTGAAATACTAACTGTCCTCAGTTTCATTATGGACAAAATAATAAGCTAAATTCACATTCACTTCTAGTGTAACTCCATAGACTTCAAGACTGATATACACTGCTCGCTTCTGTCTTTCTCTGAATGTTCTTGATAGTCCAAGATTTTGTGGTCCACAAGATCATGTGTTTTAAATAGAGACCAATAGACCTCAGGGATGTTTACTGCTAAATTGAAGCGTAGCCTGGCAATAAAGTTCTACACGGTCTTGGAATAGAATAGCAAAACTCCTGGGCCAGATTCTCTTTAACTCTAAGGCATCTTTACATCACTCTAGCAGTCACCCTTTTCACTGCTTGCACGTCCATTAATATACATGAAAACCAGGCCCATTGAATCATTTTTTGAGACCTCAAGTATTGTTGAACAGCCAAACTTAGCATGGCAAAGTTCATTGCTGGCTGAAATTAAAGTAGGAAATTGTTAATGAAGAGTTGTATGCTGAGTTTTCTTCACAGTTCCGCTGTTCTCTACAAGCATGTGGCACATCCTTATTATAGTCATTATTAGTATCGTGATAGTGTAACACCGGCAGCGGGAGGCGGGATTGAACTTGGGATCTCTGGAGCTTAGTGCATGAGCCTCTACAGCCTGAGCTAAAAGCCAACTGCCTGTTAGCTAAGGCTGTAGAGCAGACTCATTTAACTCTCTCTCTCTCTAAGTGGTCTCAGTGTCACTAGATGGGACAGAACACGACACCCAGGAGGTGTGTGGGTTACAATAGCACCCAAGGGTCTCAGTCAGGATTAAGGCCCCATTGTGCTGTGCGCTGTACCACCATAGAAGAGAGACAATCCTTGCCCTGAAGACTGGCTACAAAGTGTAAGCAAAGGGGCCAGTGCTCTGAGGCACTGAGCTCCCTCCACTTCCATCAAGGTAAAGGAGTTGGGGATGCTCAGCCTTTCACAGGAGGCATGCAGCACCTCACTTTGGTACAATAGTACAGCATCGGATCATCTATGGCTCCTTATCTCACTGCAGTTTCACAAATCTGGGTTAATTCTTTTTAAAGGGTCACTTCTATCTGTATGGGTTATTCCCTTGTTGTAATAGACTTTTCAGTAGTGTGGGGAACCAATGGAGGTTTCAGTTACTCTTGTATCAATTTTCGTATCACAGAAGCTCATAATGCTGCTCTATAGTGAGCTTGAAACAAGCTCTCTGCAGTTACAATGTTTTGTGGAGCTGTAGCTGGCATTACCAAGATGGCTTGGATTGCGTGAATTTACCATTGATTGTAGACTTCCTGGATGTACTGCTTATTTGATGCAGTGCTGCTGCACAGACAACCATGGTTTTCACATATTTCCTGTTTAGATCTGGCGATAATAAATAATTAATTCGGAGAGTCTATGGCAATCATTTTTCTTATGTTCATGAAAATTGTCAGGGAGACCACTGCAAATGTGCACAGTAATTGGTAGTTAGATGCCTAACTATTTGGTCTGCAGTAGAGTGTCCTGACAGCAAGTATGAAAAATTGGGATGGCGGTGGGGGTGTGGTAATAGGCACCTGTATAAGAAAAAGCCCCAAATATCAGAACTGTCCCTATAAAATCAGGACATCTTGTCACCCTAATCTGCATATGCAAATCCAAGCTTCCTAAGCAAACAAATACTTATGCCCCCAAATATGTGAAGTCCATGTGGGTTGAGAGTGCTAAGCAGTTTGCAGGAGGCATTTGACATCTCTCCATATCAGGCCTTAAAATACTTGTGAAATTTCCCCTCTCAGAAGCAGTTAACTTTATACAATCCTTAGCTCCAAATCATCCTGTGGCTGGAGTTGATAATTTAAGTCCTTAAGTGACAAGTTTTCAAATGATCTCAGGCCTGCTTCTAAACTTACATATAGTTTTTGGTTTCAGAGGGGTAGCCGTGTTAGTCTGTATCAGCAAAAACAATGAGGAGTCCTTGTGGCACCTTAGAGACTAAAATATTTATTTAGGCATAAGCTTTCGTGGGCTAAAACCCACTTCATCAGCTGCATGGAGTGAAAAATACAGTAGGCAGGTATAAATATACAGCACATGAAAAGATGGGATTTGCCTTACCAAGTGTGGGGTCAGTGCTAACGAGGCCAGTTCAATCAGGGTGGATGTGAAATGGACATATTTTGAGACAGATATGTGTGGTTGCTGCCCAGGACTGGATCAGATTAAATGCCATTCCCAACAGTTGACAAGAAGGGGTGAATATCAACAGAGGGAAAATTACTTTTTGTAGTGCTAACAAGGCCAAGTCAATCAGGGTGGATGTGGCACATTCCCAACAGTTGACAAGAATGTATGAGTATGAACAGAAGGAACATTACTTTTTGTAGTGACCCAGCCACTCCCAGTCTTTATTTATGCCGAATTTGATGGTGTCAAGTTTGCAAATTAATTTTAGTTCTGCAGATTCTCGTTGAAGTCTGTTTTTGAAGGTTTTTTTGTTAAAGAATGGCCACTTTTAAGTCTGTTATTGAGTGTCCAGGGAGACTGAAGTGCTCTCCTACTGGTTTTTGAATGTTACAATTCTTGATGTCTGATTTGTGTTCATTTATTCTTTTGCGTAGAGACTGTCCAGTTTGGCCAATGTACATGGCAAAGGGGCATTGCTGGCACATGGTGGCATATATCACATTGGTAGATGTGCAGGTGAATGAGCCCCTGATGGTGTGGCTGATGTGGTTAGGTCCTATGATGGTGTCCCTTGAATAGATATGTGGACAGAGTTGGCGACGGAGTTTGTTGCAGGGATTGGCTCCTGGGTTAGTGTTTCTGTTGTGTGGTGTGTAGTTGCTGGTGAGTATTTGCTTCAGGTTGGGGGCCTGTCTGTAAGCGAGGATTGGCCTGTCTTCCAAGGTCTGTGAGAGTGAGGGATTGTCCTTCAGGATAGGTTGTAGATACCTGATGATGCACTGGAGAGGTTTTAGTTGGGGGCTGTAGGTGATGGCTAGTAGTGTTCTGTTACTTTCTTCGTCGGGCCTGTCCTGTAGTAGGTGACTTCTGGGTACCCTTCTGGCTCTGTCAATCTGTTTCTTCACTTCCTCAGGTGGGTGCTGTCGTTTTAAGAACGCTTGATAGAGCTCCTGTAGGTGTTTGTCTCTGTCTGAGGGATTGGAGCAAATGCGGTTGTATCTTTGGGCTTGGCCGTAGACAATGGATCATGTGATGTGGTCTGGATGAAAGCTGGAGGCATGTGGGTGAGTATAGCGGTCAGGAGGTTTCCGGTATAGGGTGGTGTTTATATGACCATCGCTTATTTGCACTGTAGTGTCCAGGAAGTGGATCTCTTATCATTTTTGGGCATCTAAGTATTTGTGAACACCTAGGTTTGTGCATGCTCATGAGGTTGTTATACACCTAACTATGTAGACAAAGGGATCTTCATTTAGGACCTGATCCAAAGCCCAGGGACATCAATGAGAGTCTTTCCTTTGACATCAGTGAGCTGTGGATAAGACCAATCATCACAAAATCTAAACTGGAAGTAAGTGGAAAGCCATGGTCATTTGTGCTGCCACACAGTGATGAGTTAGCAGTATATCCAGGAACTCCATAGTCAATGGTAAATTCAAGCAATCCAAGGCATCTCAGTAATGCCAGCTACAGCTCAATAAAACAATTACAGAGAGACAGCTGTACTGTTTCAAACTCACTATCACTTATAGAACAGAATCACACCATGAACTTCAGTGATAAGAAAAGTGATAAAACAGCAGCTAAAATCACCAATAGTTCATGGCGCCACAGAAAAGTGTGTGTCTCTCTAATATCCTGGGATCGACATGGCTTCAACTACACTGCATACAAGAGTATAACACAGACAGAGGGAAGTGACGGTTTAAAGAGAATGAACGAAGACTTGTGAAACTGCAGTTTGCCATAAGTGGAGAAACCTAGGTTAATTTCAAGAACAGACTAAATATCTTTCAGACAAATTTACACCTGAGGCCTCATTCCCCTCTGCCTTGTTCCTTGTGTAGTCATTTAGACTTAGCATTTTTAGGGTTACCATACATCCGTTTCTTCCCGGACATGTCCGGCTTTTCAGCAATCAAACCCCCGTCCGGGGGGAATTGCCAAAAAGCTGAACATGTCCGGAAAAATGCCGTCCGGGCACTTCCCCTCCCGCGGTGGCTCTGCTCCTCCCCTGACTCTTCGGCTCTGTTTAAGAGCCGAGCGCTACGGGCTTTGGGCAGCCCCCATGCCTCCGGACCCTGCGCCGCCAGAGCCCGGGAAGGGAAGTGCCCGATCCGGGGGCGCAGGGTCCGGAGGCATAGGGGCTGCCCAAAGCCCAAGCACTACTGACTTGACGGTTTGCCGGGCAGCCTCCAGACCCTGCGCCCCCAGCTGGGCGCTTCCCCTCCCGGGCTCCAGCTGCGCTGGGGAAGCGCCAGCCGGGGGCGCAGGGTCTGGGGGCTGCCCGGCAAACCGTGAAGCCGGTAGCGCTCGGGCAGCCCTTTTTGCGTAGCTGGGAGTGGGAGGGTGCGGAGTTAGGGCGGGGCCAGGGGGTCCTCTTTCTTTTATTTGTTAACTATGGTAACCCTAATTTAAATACATGCTTACCTTTAAGCACACAAGTGTTTTTGTTTGTTTGTTTGTTTGTTTTAATGGAGATATCCTATCTCCTAGAACTGAAAGGGACCTTGAAAGGTCATTGAGTCCAGCCCCCTGCCTTCACTAGCAGGACCAAGTACTAATTTTGCCCCAGATCCCTAAGTGGCCCCCTTGAGGATTGAACTCACAACCCTGGGTTTAGCAGGCCAATGCTCAAACCACTGAGCTATGCCTCCCCTTGAGTTGTTCCACTGAAGTCTACTTATTTGCTTATAGGTAAGTACACACAAATGCTTTATTGGATCAGGGCTCAGCACCTAGTAGAACTGAGCCCTAACTAGCCAAATGTGCAAACTGTGGAAGTGATGTCTAGCTTAGGGTACTAGCAAAAAGGACCGGAGACTCACAAAAAGTAGCTGTGCAATAAAGGAGCTCTCTGATTGAATCAATTGAAGCATTTAATCTGATCCAGTTCTGTGCAGCAACCATACATATCTGTCTCAAAATATGTCCCTTTCACAATGCAAAAAAAAGCAAACAAAAAAACCAGCTTATGGCCTTTATATTGTTAAATATCTTAACAGTATATGCCAGTAAATGTATTCTCAATATGAAATTTTTTGAGTGTTATTTTTTCAATTGCTACCGAAGACAGATTCATATTTTAAAAAACTCAGTGCAATGAATTATCATTTGTCTTGAGACACCCACTGATTCGTACTGAAGTAAAACCACACACCTGGGCATCATCTGACCCAAAACAAACTGGCAATCTTTGTATTTATATCCTGCTGCAGTCAACCTGAAGGAGCACCATCTGGTGAAAGGAAGTACAAAACAGCCATGAAATGGAGGAGGATTTTTTTTTTTTTAATGCAGCAGTCAGTAATCCTGAAAATGATCACATTAGGTGGGAAAAAGGAGGTCTTTAGGGCAGCATCCTAGCATGTATATGCTCATGCTCCGAGCCATGGAAGAGCCCTATCTGTCTCACCTCTGCATTTCCTACAGTAAACATACATACATATGCCACAGTACATTTTTCATCTACTCATTTAAAAAAAATTGGTTATCTTAACTATAATTCCTTTTCATTTGTCTGTGTTTTATTTCAATTCTATTCTAGCTACTGGTCTGGATAGATTATACTTAATGGCTTTCCCTATTATATTTTCAGGTTTTCATTTTTTATAATCCTTTGTTTTGTTTTTCCTTCTCATTTTGACTCAACTCCCTTTTCAAGTTTTAATCCCTTGGGCCTGATTCTCTACAGCCTTGCAACTTGGGTGACTATTTACAGCTGTGCAAAGTGAATATAGAGTAACCCAATGAAAAGTTACACCTTACAACTTCTGTTGCTTTTCTTACCAAACTTCATGTTCCACTGCACTTAATCAAATGTGTAAAATAACAGAATCTGGGTTGGAATAAAAGTGGATTTTTTTTTAAACACAATGGTAACATTTTAAAATCCGAGTGTAGACAGGGAAAGTCATAGTTTTAACACATTTTAGCTGAATGAGGTGAACCCCTAGGTGAGGGAGAGAAAAATGAAGACATACATGCAAGATGAAACTATATGATCTCAGATAAGCTTTTAAAGGAGAAATACAGATCATATACTCATACTCCACCCACAATACTAATGGCTACACATATGAATCATTTTACATATATATGATTACCTGATCTACTTATATGGGTAATATCTAGTCAGTATTTTCTTCTCTAGCTAGAATAAAAAATAGTACGAATACCTTGATCCTACTTGTGTTCTGACTCCCGTAAATAAGGTGTGGCCGCAGTGAAGTCATTGAGATTACACCAGACTCAGACTTCTTATGTATAGCTACCATGCAGTGGCAACAGGAGGTGATGACAATTCATACAGCTGATAGTGGCCCCCAAAATGTTCTTCCTGGGTCTTTCTCCTGCCTCTTCTCTCTAGGCAGCAAAAGGCTGGATCACTAGGCAAACCTGCACACATTACAATGAAGCCATCAAACTGGTATGGATTAATGTAAATTGGTAACCAAACCGATAAACTTTTTCATTAATTGATGCACTCTGGATAAACCTTACATCAGGTCAGATAGATAAAGTCCACAAAAGGAGAAATTAGATTAGTCTTTGAACTAATTTTGATATTTGATATTCCATCTGTTCTATTTGCATTGGCTAAAGACTCTGTCCACTCAGGCAATTTATAATGGTTATCTAAGTGAATATAACTCTAAATGTAACAATTTATTTTATGGCCTATTTTTCATTTGTCTGAAAAAGCAAGGATGCCCCCTTTTGACAACTTTAAATGTTTTCCATATAATGCCAGGAGAGAGAGCAGTAGGTATACTTTCCTTTAAAAAAACAATGTTGTTTGCTTAGCAAACATTCTATTCCCCAGCAGATTAGGGTTTAATCTCCAGGTTTCTTAAAACCATATGGAGAACTTTGCCAGTTAAGATGCACATAAAGAGGAGATTGTCTAAAATTACTTGTGGCAGGTAACAAGGACTGTAAAAACACTCTCAAATCAATGGAGACAAAAGACGTGTTGGGAGATAGAGCATCCTCTGATTAATAGATAATGGGCCAATACTGCTGTCTGGTATATCTATGTATCAGAGGAGTAGCCGTGTTGGTCTACCTTACAAGTGGAGAACCAGTGTTGACAAGGTCAATTCAGTCAGAGTGGATGTGGTTCACTCCCAATAATTGATCAGGAGATGTCAATACCAAGAGAGGGAAAATTGCTTTTGTAGTGAGCCAGCCACTCCCAGGCCCTTTTCAAGCCCAAATTAATGGTGTTAAATTTGCAAATGAATTGTAGCTCTGCAGTTTCTCTTTGAAGTCTGTTTTTGAAGTTTTTTTGTTGAAGGATAACTACTTGTAAATCTGTTATTAAATGTCCAGGGAGATTGAAGTGTTCTCCTACTGGCTTTTGTAGGTTACCATTCCTGGTGTCTGATTTGTGTCCATTTATTCTTTTACGTAGAGACTGTCCGGTTTGGCTAATGTACATGGCAGAAGGGCATTGCTGGCACATGATGGCATATATATCACATTAGTAGATGTGCAGGTGAATGAGCCCCTGATGGTGTGGGGCTGATATGGTTAGGTCCTCTGATGTTGTTTTTGTGGCTACAGACTAGCACGGCTACCCCTCTGATACTTGGCACCATGCAAGGCACTGAATTTAGCCGTATGAAGTGGAAATCCATCAACTTCATGAAAAAACTCGCACACATACAGACAGACATCATCTTCCTCTCCAAGTGCAAACAGATGGACATTATACCAAATGGACTGAAGGTAAAAAATCCATTGCAGTCGACATACTACACTGACTATGGTGAGAGATTGTGCCACACGCTCTCAAAGAAACTGAGGAACCACCTGATCTACATCCTGTACAGCAAACAGGAGAAGATCAAGAATGAGCTCTCAAAACTGGAGACGCTCATACAAAACCAACCTTCCACACAGCTGGTTGTTTACAATAGAGTTATTGGGTCAAATAAATGTACTCCCCCTCTTCAACTATGCAAGGTGTAATGAAACATCTGAAGGAGCTACTCCAACATCTACATCAAAGTTTGTAGCATTTATACTGTTGATGACGAAAGGTGAAAGCTGTGGGCTGCTTCAGGTCCATTTGAAATTGTCATGATATTGAACCTAGTTTATAATAACAATTGAATATATACTGAATCTGAAGCCAATTTTGAACACAAACATCTCTGCAAAATTCAAGTCCATTCAACCCCTCTCCAAAAAACAGAATGTTTGTGAGAAGCCTTGTAATATTGCTTGAGGCTTAATTGGGTATGGACTTGCCCAGGTCCATAACTGTTTCTCCAGGGGAGACCATAGTACCTAGGGTACTTTTGCCATCCCTTCCTGCTCCTACCGTGCATCCATCTTCTCTTCTAGGCCCATGCCATCGAGGGGCTAGTATAACTCCCATTGTTCCCCAGGCTGGCTTCAACCAATTTCATTTAAACAAATTCTCCGTACAAGGCTCACAGGACTGCAACTTAGTTTTCCAGCTAAGACTCATGGCAGCTAATATTTATTTATGTATTTATTTTAATTAAGATTCAAAAATTGTCCTAAATAAATGAACACAAATTATAATAACTTAGTGACTTTCATCCAGAAGAATTCCAAAGAGATTTACAAAGTGATTACAAAGTAGTTTGTTCAGAACCTCACACCTAGCATCCTGAACCCTAGTCAGGAGACCTTGGGTTCTGTTCACAATCCCAGCTCTACCGCTGTTGTGTACCCTTAGGCAAGTCAATTCATCTCTCTGTTCCAGTTTCCCCACCTGTAAAATGAGGTTAATTATACTTACCTTCCTTTGTAAACCACATTAAGATCTATGGATAAAAAGCACTATATCAGAACTAAGTATTATTGTATATTACTTCTAGAGAAAAACACAGCAGCTGTTTAACAATGTGTAGCAACACTACACAACCATTTTATGATAGAAAGTGCAGAATCCTTTGGCCAATTGAAATAAAGGGAATTGTAGGCAAGCAGAATGGCATAACTTTGGTCAGTCACTAGGGCTAACATCCCTACAGTTTTTACTTCAGTTTCACATCTACTTGGCCTCCATACACAGCTGTAATTCATCATTACTGATCCTTTTCACTGATCCTGAAGTTCTTACTCTACCCTTACTCAGGCCTACCTCAGGCAAAGTCAGTGGGACTTTTGCCTGAAAAACGAAGGAAGGATTGCAGGAGTTGGCCCATTGTTTATTATTTTTTATCTAGATCCTTAAGAGTCTGTATCACACACACAAGTGCATACAGCCAGCCAGGAGAGAACTCCCCAACCACAGGCCCATTCATTAGGCCTGCCATGAGCAGCACGCTGGGTGCAGAGCCAGGAGGGTGGTAGGAGGAGTGCAGTGCTACATACATCCTGCTGGGGGCTACTTCAGCCCCAACGGCAGCCCAGAATTGGGAGGGTGCAAAGTTGTCTTGGGGCTCCCAAAAGGCATATGACAAAATCTAATTCTATACTTTTTATCCTAAAGAAATGAAGTCTCCTTTTGCAATGCTTGAGAGAGTGAAAAATAGCTTCACTGTTGCTTCCTGGCTTTTGAATTTCAGGTCAATAAGTGGGTTTCCTGGGCCAGCAATTCCACCTACAATATTGTTTTTGAGGTGCATTGCTGCATTCACCAGGGTCACTATGACCTGTTGCAACCCAGCTACTACATTTTCAAAGAGTTGCATGGCTATTTAGCCACACATGTCCCATTAAAGTCAAATTGTCTTAGATCAAAAAATCATTGTGTGTCTAATTACCCGTGCAACTCCCAGAGAAATTGTAAGAGACTATATTTATGTTATATTCTCACTTTTCCCTTAACGGAGCCAAAGATTTATCAACTCATTTCTTTCTTGAGCAAACTAAGTTTTCATGCATGTTTTCATTAGCATGTCATTCACTACTAGTGCCGGCCTTGACAATTTTTCATTAGCAGCACTGGCCTGACAATTTAAAAATTCTACCCTTCACTGTACTAGGTATCTTGGTCTAGATCATCAGCTGGTGTAAACGGTCAATGGAACTATGCTGATTTACACAAGCTGAGGATCTGGCCCATTATTTCTAAGCAAGGAAGAGACGTAACAAAAAATAACCAGATTCTCTATCCTGTCTAACATTTATCCAAACAGTGTCATTATAATAGCCCACATCCAACAGAGCTGCTTCTTCCAAGTGCTATATCAGCACAAATATCAGGTGAAACCCGATAACAGAAAATTAATTCAAGACCCTTTCCCAGAGGTATTTTCTGTGTTGTCATTGTAAGGAATCTCAGTCTGCTTCAATAGAGAAGTATTTGCTATTCTGTGAGCAAATTAAGGCCCTGCAGTTAAAGGAGGTCACCTTTCCTAAAGGTTCTCCATCCATCATCTAAGGGTCAGATCCTATATGGCCCTAAGCATAACCTGAGAAATGCTGAGTGCCCTCCTCTGGAAATCTCAGTTAAAGCAAATAAGCACTCAGCCTCTTTTAGGATCGGGTTCTAACATACAGATATGACTGGCTAAATCCAATAGCCACAAAAACCAAACTTCAGAGTTCATTATTTATTTACTTTACCTTGATTTGATTTAATATATAGTTAGATTTTTTAAAATGTCTCTTCCAATGCTCTAGACCACAGGTTCTCAAACTGGGAGGCATGCCGGGGGAAGAGGGGTTGAGATGCTTCAGGGGAAAAAATGTGTTGCGCACATTTTACCCACAGCAATAAATAACAAAGCTGATTCCTCCAGACATATCAGCTCCTCAAATGGCACTGTGCATTTGATCCTAGATGGTGCTATGCATTTTGACAGATTTCTGTTAAGCTTGCATACCATTATACAAAATTGTTGCCCTCTATACGTTAATCCGTTTGCTACGATGTGGTGTGCACATTTAATTGTAAGTGTAGGGATATTAAAGAAGGTACTAACAGTGATTCCCCCAAGTGACAGTGACCCCCTCATAATTTGTCCCCCACACTTTAAAATCCAACAGTTTCACCAAGTACAAAAATCTCTTGGGTCTTCTGTTAAAACTTGTAAGCTACTGTCTGTAGAAACCATTGATTATATCTATCCTGTGAAAGATACTTTATTACTATGTAAAACTTACGAACAAGTTAATTGACTTTGTTCTTGAAGTAATTGATACAATGTAAACAAACACTATAAGCTGTTAAATGACTTTCACTTCATTCAACGGCTCCTAGGACAGACCCCCACCCTCTGTGATTAAAGAGCCGGGAGTCTCAAATGGATTAGCACACACCCCGAAAGTGGTGGAGACAGTAAATTAAAATATGGTTAAGATATAGAATGTATACTGATGAATGCTTGATGTACATGAATGGTTAGGGAGGTGCCAGCCTAGAAAGGGAGTATCCATCGGCTGAAGAATGTGTCAAGTGGACCACCAAACAACCCCCTGAGGGTAAACTGGGATCCACCCCATCCTGGAAGGATGAGAAACACAAACTTTGGACAGTTTGGAGCCACCAGGAATGTGTCCAGGAATGTGCCATTTGCTGATTGAGTCAGCAACAGCAGAATGAAACAGCTCCCATAGACTAACAGAGGAATTAATTCCTATAAGAATGGACTCTCAAGACTGATGACTTTGAGTCTCTGGTTCTGCTGCCAACCTCTAGGAGCATCAGGTGCATCTGACACAGACTCGGCTCCATCCTCATGACCAAGATACCTGGCCAGTAACTTGGCATGAGCAACTTCTAGGCTGGTAACTATAACACCTATACAGAACTTGAATGAATGATTGTGTGAATGAATCTGTGTGTGTGTGTGTGTAAGGAATAAATAGTGATAGGAATAAGTAGTCGAACAACGTTGTTTACTTTTATCTTTTGCTTTATCATTATATTTACAATAAATGTGCATCTTTGCCTTATCCCTCTTAATAAGATCCTGCTGGTTTTTATTCTATTGGTATAACATAAGCACTGAGCACAACCACAGTTTTGCTTTTGCTCTTATTACAATGGATCCTTGGCTCTGTTTGAATCAATGCCTTACTGTTTTTAATAGTTAGTAAGAGTTGTGTGTTCATTTTTTTTCAGTATATGTACTTGTGTAGTGGGGGTGGGGGAATAAACTACTACAGACACACAGAAGGGGGACACGAACAAATCAGTTTGAGAACCACTTGTCTAGATTCATCTACTAACATTATAAAAATATACATAGGAAGTAGGCTCTAGAGTTCCTAAATAGGAAGGTCCTCCTAAAATCCCACAGCTTAAAAACCCTCAGCATTGCAAAACAACGTGCCTTTCCCATCAACCTCACCCACTTTTAATCCCTCTTGCTCCCAATAGACCTGAGAGCTTTAGTTGTAGTGGAACCTGGAGGAAATAAATTCAGGTTAACTGCAATTCCAATCTTGATGTGGACTCATACACCCCACGCCAAACTTCAGCAGGGCATTCGTTTTTGTGGTTTTCAGTTTAGACCTATCTTTAAATTCCTGGTTCTACAGGTCCTTATATATAGATAGATATATATTGACTTCCTTATGCTACCCAGGCCTTTAGCAGCTTTAAGTGGTTTGTATTTGTTCCCTCACTTCCCTAATACTGCTATAAGAGGTTTTACCCTTCTCTTTCCTAAATATTGTTCACATTTATACTTAGTTTGGTTTCTGGTTTCCTAAAGTAGGGCTGTATTCAGAGATAATAATCACTTGATAGATTTAGAAAATTAATTTAAATCATTTTAGCCTTTTTAGAGCTCCAAGAACATTCACGGCTATGCTTCTCTGACCACTCTTTTCATTATTAAGTAGCTTAGGGATGAGATTATTCTTTGACTTAGAGACTATATTATTGGCAGCAAGTTCCAAGGAGATCCTCTCTTTTCATATTCAGTGTGTTTAGCATTCACTATCAGCTCTGGGATTTACTGCAAACTCAGAAAAGTCTGTTCTCATATTTTGTCAAAGATTAGAAATTTTAGGTTTTTCTATAGACATAATGAATTGGATTCTAGACATCTCTTTATCACAAATGAACTCTGCTTTGCTGAAATTAAACTCGTAATATTTTGAAAATTCTCAAGATCATCTAGTCAGTATCAAAGGGATTGAATCAGTGGCTGCGCAAGCTGCACTTATTATGCCCCTCTGTTTACCAGAAAAGAAATGGTTACCTACCCCTCATAACTGTTGTTCTTCAAGATGTGTTGCTCACATCCATTCCAATTAGGTGTGCGCGCATCACATGCACGATTGTCGGAAGGTTTTTCCTCTAGCGGTACCTGCCGGGTTGGCTGTGGAGCTCCCTGGAGTGGCGCCTTTATGGCAGTTTATATAGGTCCCTGCCGATTCGCCGCCTGCTCAGTTCCTTCTTGTTGGAATACTCCAACAGAGGGGTAGGAGGGTGGGTATTGGAATGGACATGAGCAACACATCTCGAAGAACAACAGTTACGAGAGGTAGGTAACCGTTTTTTCTTCTTCAAGGGCTTGCTCATGTCCATTCCAATTAGGTGACTCCCAAGCCGTACTCTTGGAGGAGGGGTCAGAGTTCATCTGGTTGCAGATTGCAGCACTGCCCTGCCAAATGCTGCGTCATCTCTGGACTGTTGCGAAATTGCATAATGCGAGGGGAAGGTATGGATAAAGGCCCAGGTGGCTGCTCTGCATATATCCTGAATGGGTACTTGAGCTATGAGAGTGGCAGTTGTAGAGCATGCCATCAATGTCGGGGCCGGAATCTTGGCCAAGTTGTAGCAAGTCCTGATGCACGACATGATCCAGGATGATATACATTGGGAGGAGATCGGAAGCCCTTTCATCCTCTCTGCAACAGCAATGAAGAGCTGTGGGGACTTCCGAAACAGCTTTGTGCACTCGATATAGAAAGCCAGGGTGCGTCTCACATCCAAGGAATGAAGCATGTGATCTCTGTTATTGGCATGCGGCTTGGGAAAAAACACTAGTAGGAAAAATGTCCTGATTTATGTGGAATTGAGAGACTACCTTAGGGAGAAACGTGGGGCCTGGGCCTAGTTGCAGCTTGTCTTTATAAAAGACAGTGTAAGGGGGCTCAGATGTCAGTGCCTTGAGTTCGGAGACCCTTCTGGCTAAGGTGATGGCCATGAGGAAAGCTACCTTCCAAGATAGGTAGAGCAAGGAACATGTCGCCATGGGCTCAAAGAGGGGGCGGAGGTACCCATAATCCTGGCGAGGACTAGATTGAGGTCCCAAGGAGGAAGAGGCTGCCTCACCTGAGGATACAGTCTATCAAGCCCCTTGAGGAAGCAGCTTACCATCGGGTTTCCAAAGACCGACCTACCCTCCACCCCTGGGTGAAAAGCAGAGACGGCGGCCAAGTGAACCCTGATCGAAGAGGTCTCCAACCCCTGCCATTTCAAGTCAAGCAGATAGTTCAAAATAAATGGGATCTAGGCTCGTGGTGCAGGAGTACCCTTCTGCATAGGCCAAATCAATAACCACTTCCACTTGGCGAGGTAAGTGGCTCGAGTAGAGGACTTCCTGCTTCCGAGAAGGACCTCCTGAACTGAGTTGGAGCATTGAAGTTCAGACTGGTTTAACCCTGGAGCTTCCACGCTGAGAGGTGGAGGGACTCCAGGTTGGGATGTTGTAACCTGCCGTGGTCTTGTGTGATGAGGTCCGGGAACAGAGGAAGGGCTACGGGCCTGTCCACTGATAAGTCCAACAGCATGGTGAACCAGTGTTGGCAGGTCCATGCCGGCGCTATGAGGATCAATGAGGCCCTGTCCAGGCAGACTTTGAGGAGGACCCTATGTATGAGAGGGAAGGGTGGAAATGTGTAGAGCAGGTGATTCACCCAAGACAGGTGAAACGCATCCGTGATGGAACCTGGGCTGTGGTTCAGGAAGGAGCAGAAGCGCTGAAACTTCCTGTTGCTCCATGTCGCGAATAGGTCCAAGTGGGGAAAGCCCCACCTCCAGAAGATGTCCAGGGTGATATCCACTCACATACAGCAGATATGACGCCTCCAGGTGGATGGAATAGGCGACGCAGAAGTCCCACAGGTTGAGGGCTTCCTGGCACTGGGGAGAAGAGCGAGCACCACCCTATATAGAGTATCGCTGTGGTGTTGTCCGTCAGTACTGACACACAGTTGCCTTGAAGATGAGCTTGGAATGCCTGGCATGCCAGATGGACCGCCTTCAACTCTCTGACATTGATATACAGCGATAATTCTGCCTGGGACCACCTGCCCTGTGTCCTGATAGTGCCCAGGTGTGCTCCCACCCAAGCACCAAGGCGTCCGTGACTAACTCTAGTGAGGGCTGTGGTTTGACAACGGGTACTCCCCCGCAGACCACCCGAGCCTGCAACCACAAACCAAGGGACTCTAGAGCCTGAGAGGGAAGTGTGACTATTTTGTCCAGAGAGTCCTGACTGGGCTTGTATACCTGTGCCAGCCACATTTGTAGGCGACGGAGACGCAACCTGGCATGCAGGTCGCAATATGCCTCAAGAGTTTCTGGCAGTGGTTGGGGGGAATCAGCGGAGGTTCTTGATAATGTCCCTGAGAGCTTGGAAGTGGGCCTTGGGCAGGGATGCCCTGACTTGCGTGGAGTCCAGGAGAGCCCTAATGAATTCTATCCTCTGCATTGGGGTCAGTGTGAACTTGGGAATGTTCAGCATGAGGCCCAACCTGAGAAAGGTTGCACGAGTGAGGGCCAGGTGCTCCTCCACTTGTGCTTGCGACCTGGCCTTGATGAGCCAGTCATCCAGGTATGGGAAGACTTAGACCCGATGTTTGCGGAAGAAGACCACCATGACGACCATGCATTTTGTGAATACCCAAGGGGCCTCTGCGAGCCCGAATGGGAGCACTGTAAACTGGTAGTGCTGGACGTTGACCACAAACTGGAGAAATCATCTGTGGGACTGGATGATGGAGATGTGGAAGTATGCGTCCTTCAAGTCAAGGGTGGTATACCAGTCCTGCGGATCCAGGGAAGGAATGATGGAGGCCAGAGAGACCAAGCAAAACTTCGCTTTCTTTATGAATACATTGAAGTCTCGCACATCTAGGATAGCTCTGAGACTGCCCTTGGCCTTGGGGATGAGGAAGTGTCTGGAGTAGAACCCTTTTCCCCTGAACTCCTGAGGAACCTCATCTATCGCCCTGAGAGCGAGGAGCGATTGCACCGCCTGTAAAAGGAGTTGCTTATGAGAGGGGTCCCTGAAGAGGGACGGGGAAGGGGGATGGGAGGGCAAGAACAGAATTGAATAGAATATCCCACCTCTACCATGCTCAGTACCCAGCAATCTGAGGTAATCTGGTCCCAGGCATGACAGAACTGGGACAGACGGTTCACAAAGGGGGGGAGAAGGATCCGGGAGATGGACTGGTGCTCCGTCCTCGGGCACACCTTCAAAAATTAGGCTTAGGGCCAGGAGGCTGTTTGGACAAACCATGGCCCTGATAAGAGGGGGATCTTGATGGCCTCCTCCTGTTGTTCCTGCCCCTCTTTTGACTGAAGTCCTGCATCATGCTCCCCAAGTAGAAGTGCTGGGGAAGCTGGGACTTGAAGGGCTTCCTCTGCGGAGCTGGGGTGTGGATTCCCAGGGACTTAAGGGTTGCCCTAAAATCCTTCAGACTGTGTAGCCGTGAGTCTGTCTGCTCTGCAAAAAGACCAGCACAGTCGAAGGGGAGGTCCTGGATGGTATTCTGGACCTCCACAGGAAGGCCCAACACCAGAAGCCTGAGCTTCTGCGCATAGTAATCGCGGTGGCCACGTCCACGTAGCTGAGTCCACCGAGTCCAGGGCCACTCGGAGGGAGGTCCGAGCCACCACTTTACCCTCCTGGAGTATTGTGGTGAACTCCGAACTGGAGTCCGTGGGCAACAATGCCAGGAACTTGGACAGGGAGGCCCAGGAGTTGTAACCGTACCGGCTAAGCACTGCATTCTGATGGGCCCACCAGTAGAATACACCTTGCAATCAAAGAGGTCCAGCTTCTTGGGCTCCTTGGAGCTTTGGAGTGGGACCCGGCTGTCCTTGTTGTTCCTTGCAATTGTCAGCATCCACCACCAATGTGCCCGACTGAGGATAGATGAAGAGGTGCTCGTACCCCTTCTGTAGAACAAAATATCGGTGTTCTACCCCTCTAGCTGTTGGTGGGATAGAGGCTGGATTCTGCCAGAGAACCTTAGTTGTATTTACAATAGTCTTAGTAAGAGGAAGGGCCACCCTAGAGGGCCCCTCAAGAGTCAGGATATCAAACATTGGGTGTGAATCCTCTGTGACCTCCTCAGCCTGTAGGTTCAAGTTTTGTGACACACACCAAAGGAGCTCCTGATGGACCCTGGTGTCTACTGCTGGCAGAGAGGTAGTCATTCCTGCCACCGCCTCATTGGGCGAGGAGGAAGAAGTTGCCCGGGGAGGGATTGGGTCCTCTTGCCCTTCCGAATCTCCCTGATGGTCACCGGGGCAGTTTCAGGTGCATCAGCTATAGGTGTCCTTCCTTGCACCGAGGGTGGGTGAAAACAGCTCCCATCTGAGGATTGGATTGTCCCAGGTTTTCCTCTGGGGATGCAGCTCACACTCCTAGATCCCTTAAGACCCATGTGGCCAACGGGGTCCCGAGGCCACTGAAGTTGCCCTCGAGCCCAGTCCCTGGACCTGATGGGGTCCAGTAGGGCCACTGCACTGACTTCTGCCACTGGGGAGGCCTTGACACCGTTGGCACCGGTTGGGGTGCATTGCTTTTCGAGCGGTGCCGGGAACAGTGCTGGGATTTAGAGCGGTACCGGGGGTAGGAGTCCACTTCCGACTCAGAGGAGTACTTAGATGCAGACCAAGGCGTAGCAGAAACCGATGGTGCCGGAGATCAGTGCCGCAGCAAGGATGAGTGATGACCCATCATCACGGGTTTGCTCTTATGTCTGATGGAGACGGAACCATCATCAGTGCCGTCATTGTCAGAGCCATCGATGTCGGCACCGTGGTAGGTGGTGGTGCCCGGGGATTGAGCCGTCATGGCGATCAGATCCCATGCCACTTGGAATGTGTCTGGTGTGGAAGGAAGATTGAGGTCTTCTCCCTCCCAGTCCTCCGGCATGGGAGAGTCCACCCACACTGAACTCGACAGCACCCCTGTCATGGCTGGAGTCGATGGCTGCTGGACTTGGAGGCCAGGTTTGGGGTGTCCCAACACAGGATGCACCTCACTGGTGTGCCATGCCAGCGAGCGGCCCCTGTCTGCCTTCTTCTTTTTATGTGGCACTGGCGATTGTGAACGGTGCCTCAAGGTGGAGCTGGGCCTTGGGGCTGGGGAGTGGTGCTGATGCTCCATACTGGAGTCCTTTCTCGGTGCCAAGGGTTCCCACGCCGGTGCACTGAGGCTGCCAGTGCCATGGGAGAAGTGCAAATTTCACTAGGAGGAGCTTCAGGTGAGAGTCCATCTCCTTCTTTGTTCTGGGCTTAAAGCCCCTGCAAATCTTGCACCTATCCACCAGATGACCCTCCCCGAGGCACTTGAGGCAGGAGTCATGCAGATCGGAACGTGGCATAGGCTTCAGACATGTCTCACAGGGCTTAAAGCCTTGGGACTGGGGCATGCCCCGGTCTGGGGGAAAGGGAATAGGGGAAAATCCCCCAGCTAAGTACTATTCAACTAATTAACACTAATGGGTAACTAACTAACTATTTACAACAACTATTCGAAGAAAGACCGCTAAGTAGGCACTTGCGATACAACAGAGAGTCTTGTGGCACCTTTAAGACTAACAGACGCATATACGAAGTGGGTATTCACCCACGAAAGCTTATGCTCCAATACATCTGTTAGTCTTAAAGGTGCCACAGGACCCTCTGTTGCTTTTTACAGATCCAGACTAACACAGCTACCCCTCTAATACTTGCAATACAGAAGACCGAGCTGCTCCAACAACCATCACTAGCAGTAAGAAGGAACTGAGCAGGCGGGTTCGGCAGGGACCTATATACACCCATAAAGGCAGGGACCTATATACACCGCCATAAAGGCACCACTCCAGGGGGCTCCACAGCCAACCCAACAAGTACCGCTAGAGGAAAAACCTTCCGACAATCATGCACATTGCATGCGCACACCTAATTGGAATGGACATGAACAAGCACTCGAAGCAGAACTTAAGGCTTATCTACTGACAGCCAGGAAACATTCACTAAACTGGAAATGTGCAGTATAGCCGTTACACACAAGTATGCAGTTTGTAAAGGTAAAATCTGAATAGTTCCCATGTTTTCACTTTTTTTTTCTAGTCCTATACATCAGGTTAGGGTGCTGTTTTGAATGGGGTTAGTTACAGTAGAGTGTGGAATTAGAAAACCTGAAAACCTATCAATCCTAAGTATAAGCAAACTTGACTAATTAACAATTTTTGTCATCTTCTTAGATACTCCATTGGTGGTATGCATATAGAGGGAGTGTAGAATGAATCCACATCAATTTCAGATCTAGATATGAAGATATGGTACCAGAGAAAAATGTCTCCCAACCTACATTTCTGAAAAAGAAAAGGCATTAGATTTTTTCCCCCAGGAGTTAAAATCTGAAAGATTTTTTTTTTTAAATCAAAAATACTTTACTTATCTGCATCATGTACGGACAGTCCAACTTTAGATCTCTTTGCTGTGAAAGGGCTTATGCACTGGACAACTGTACTTTTTGAGCTCTCTCTTTATTCTGCATCAGTTGTACAAATCTAGACTGTCTCTAGAACAGGGGTGGGGCAAACTTTGGCCCGGGGGCTGCATCTGGCCCTCCAGAAATTATAATCTGGTCCTCGAGCTCCCACCAGGGAGCAGGGTCCGAAGCTTGCCCGCTCTGGCGCTTCAGCTGGGGAGCAGGGTCAGGGGCTTGCCCCACTCCACGTGGCTCCTAGAAGCAGCGGCATGTCCCTCCTCCGGCTCCTATACATAGAGGCAGCCAGGGGGCTCCACACGCTGCCCCCACCCCAAGCGCCGCCTCCGCAGCTCCCATTGGTCGCGACTCTGCATAGAAACCAGAGGGGGGACATGCCGCTGCTTCTGGGAGCTGCTTGAGGTAAGTGCCACCTGGAGCCTGCAACCCTGACCCCTTCCTGTGCTCCAACCCCCTGCCCCAGCCCTGATCCGCCTCCCGCCCTCCAAACCCTTCGGTCCAAGCCCGGAGCACCCTCCTGTACCACCAACCCCTCCTCCCCAGTCCCACCCTAGACCCCTCACCCTTCCTGTACCCCAACCCCCAATTTCGTGAGCATTCATGGCCTGCCCTACAATTTCCATATCCAGATGTGGCCCTCAGGCCAAAAAGTTTGCCCACCCCTGCTCTAGAGGGATGGAACTGAATACGTGGTTGCTGAGATTCAAGGCAGCAAATTAGTAGCTCCTGTTCTGTTTCTGTATTAACAGTAAATATTACTTCAATCCCAACCAATAGGAGAGGTTTTAAGACAAAACCTTCTATAGTGCTACAAAAGCTATACGAGGGAAGACTTTTTTTTTTAAAAGATGCAAAGAAGAGGGATTTCCCATGTGAACACCTTGCCTCCATGTTATGGAATTTGCATCAATGAGCGAGATATTTGACAAGTTGGCTCTCTTTTTCCTCTGATGAAAAATTGCATCTGTGGGTGTAATTTAGGTCTATTAGATGTCTCGGTACTTAATAGCACTCTACTACTTTGATATCTAAAAATTTACCTAAAATTGTGCCTGCAAGTATTGGCACCACTAAATAGTAGGCACAAACAGGGAGACTCATTTAAGGCCAGGATGAAAATCAGCCTGTATGTTTCTACCTTTCCACTACTACAGACAAGGTCAAATCCTGTAACCTTGAAAGGATCACAAAAGGCCTCAGAACAGCAGAACCTCTACAGTTCTGATGCTGGAAGTTCCCAGCTGTGAAGTCTATCCAGAGGCACTCTGCCCCTGCCATGCTGTACAGAGCAGTATTCCGTAGTAACTCTCCATGCCACTGGGATCAGAGGCAAGTTCAGGAAGCAACAGGTGTGAGGCAATTAGACCACACGCCAAAACCTCCCATGAAGGTAGCGACAGAGGCTGCAGATACTACTGCAACCTTTAGGGTGCATTAACAGCCATGGAAAAGCCTCACAAAGGGTACTCTGCAGTGTGGGGAGCAGAAAATCTTCCAATCTCCCACTGAGAATCCCTGCACTCTTCCCTGTTAATAAGCTTTGCACGGGGCTCAGTATTTGGCCCAAAGTGATTATAAAAATCACGGGGAAAACAAAGATGGATAATGTGTGATGAGTACCCAGATCACGGTTCAGATCTCTAAATCAGGTGTTAATAGACAATCCCCAAGACTTGGAAGAGTTTTCGGTTTTTGAAGTACCTTTGAAGTACTTTGGGGTTCTCTTCAGTAAAAAATCATCCCAATAGAGAGCCACTTGTCTTATTCAGGGAATCATTGCAACTAATGATACACAAACAGCGACAAGATGTATTTGTTATTATTCCCTTTTATTAGCACGCATTCCCTTAGTCCATAGGTGCCACTACATACAGTTAAAAAAGCAAATCAATGATCCATCAAGAGAAGGAAGCTGTGTGTAGTTTGTCAAATAGGATATTGGTGTGGACATGGGCCACATCCACTTACAAATAAACAACACTCCTTTTCCCTGTGCCATACATTCACCTATAGGACACATGGGGATACATGTCTGTTTTTATCCCCTCATGCACAATTGCAGCATCATGTATTTTCAGTGTGTAGCAGTTTTCAGTTACCTTAAATTGACATATCCCTTTATTTTCATGCCTATGTCCATGTAGCTCTTCTGCCAGAATTTGTTCTTCATTAGGGTGCATATGGATTTAGCTATGTAACTCTCTTTAATCCCTGTAAATGCTGGTTGTTTGCACAAGTTATGTAGCAAAGACAGAAAAGTATGTACAAAAAGCAAGTGTTAAAGTGTGACTTTTTAATCTTCTACATGTCCCCAGCCTCACACTATAATAAAACATCCCCAAAGCTTGTCAGAGGAGAACATAATTAAAAACAACTATGTGCAAATTAATTAATACTGTTCCCTAAATATCTGCAAAGAATGAAATATTACTGTATAAAATAGCAAAGTGCAGAGCTGCAAGAGACTTGCCTTTGAACAGTGAACTGAACCATCCCAGGAGGTGCTACCATATCTAGTTCTCATCGATTAAACAACAGCTCCTTATGGAAAACAAAGTGCTTTAAAGATGGAAACCTTATCTACCGACAAATTCCTACTGCATCAAAAAAGAGATTACTTGAAAAACAATAATACAGTACATTGGAAAGCAATGTACAGGCATCTACTCTGCAAACACCTCCCTTTTTATTACATTATCACAGACAGCAAGTATATTAAGTGGAAGCTTTTAGATTAAATTGGAATTGTGTTCCCTAAAAGAAAAAAAGCAAATATACATTATTTAACAGGATGTGGATGGACCAGAATGGTACAAATCTAAATGCGACTGACACATACAGTAGGGATGCACTGAGTTATAGCACCTGAATTCTGTGGGCCCAATTTTCAGGCATACTAAGGCCACTTTACACCATCCCAGTAGTGTAAAGGAGTCTTAAAGTGAGAGTAAATTATATTTATACATCCTCTAATGCCCCCTTTGCATTGCTAGCACAGTGGAAAGTGACCTTAGTGTACATAAAGAATCAGGCCCTATATTTCAGTAGTTCCCTACTTTCTTTTCTGTTGGAGCCCCTCACCCATTGTGAGAGATTGATAGATAGACCCACATTTGCCCAATTCTCCAGCAGGTGTCATGACTGTACATCTTTCTGTCCATTCTCTCTCTTTCCAACCCCTTTCCATTCACATTCTTTTTTCCCTTCACCTCCTTGTTTTTTCTCTCTTTTGACTTCTCTTTTTATTTAATTTTATACTTTTCCTTGGTTGTGGGGGTTATTTTAGCTCCTCTCTCCTGATTGCTCCCCTTAACTGTTATGTCACTCACCAGAAGCCTACGTATTCCTCGGGGAAGGGGATCCACTGGAGCTCTGTGGAGATGGCATACAGGTCCTCCCAGCTGAATGATGTGTTGCAAAGACATAAAGCTTTGAACCTCTGAGCTGCTTCCTAAGGTCTCAGTTTAGCCAAACACTGAAATACATGCCTAACTTCAAGCACATAAGTAATCCCTCCGTGTTGAGGAAAGCACTAAGGCATGTGCATAAATTTAAGCATGTGCTTAAGGGACTTTGCTGACCAAAGATGGGATTGTTCACATGCTTTAAGTAGCTTTATATTCATGAGCTGTTCCTATGACCAGCTGTATAGGGACCAGCCGCAGAAGAAATGTGGGTTGGTGGGTTTCAAAAAGCTGTTCACTGCTTTCCCCAAAGCAGCACATTTGCAGATGACAGTTGGAAATTCATTAGCTCAATATGGTACTTCTGTGATTAGAAGTAGAGTGCAAAAAGTTAAGGTTATTTAGCTTGGAATGGAGAAGTGCAAAGGGGATTTGATTGAGGAATTTAGAATTATGAAGGCCATAGTGAAAATTGATTTGTCTTTCCTTTTTACAATGTTAAATAATACAAGAACAAGAGGACTTTTAATGACGTTAACAGGTAGCACCAATAAAGGGGAATAGTGCTTTTTGCAATGCACAGACAACCCATGGAATTCAATGCCACAGGTAATACAGACTATACTAGGGCTAGAGCTAAAAATCTAAGATAACAAAATTAACAGCTGTGCAAGCCAAAATACCAACAACAACAGGATGCAAATTTCTCCCTAGTACAACATCTGAGATTCAGGATATATGCAGGAATCATGGAGCAATGTGTCCCTTATGTATAGTTTATACCCACTGGCTAGATGCATTTTTGTCCTGCCTTCCTTTGGAGCACCAGGCTACTGCTAGAGGCAGGATACTAACTAGACCAGCAGTTCTCAACCCGTGGGCCGTATATGGCCCAATTAGCACACAGCTGCAGTCCAGTTCAGCTGTGTGCTAAAGGCTGGCCTGCGTGCTGGGGTCCGCAGCGGGGGTCGGGGCAGCCAGTCAGCCCAGTGCAAGAGGGGGTCTGGGGCGGGCAGCCGGCTGGCCCAGCGCAGCGGAGGTCCGGGTTGGGACTGCTTGCCCGCCCAGTGGGGCCTGGGGTCTGAGGCTGCCAGCTGGCCCCACGGGGTCCAGGGTCTGACTGGTGCAGCTGTGCGGCGGGGTTCCGGGGTGGGCAGCCAGCCAGCCCCACATGGTGGGGGTCCAGAGTCAAGGTCCCAGGCTACTGCTGCCCTGCCACCCAGTCCCTGCAGCCCAGGTAACGCATTGTGTAATACGTTGAGAACCACTGAACTAGACTATATATCAAGTCCCTGGTGGACAGGGGGGAGTATAACATACTGGCTATTAGGTCCCTTACTTGTAATGAAAGAAGACACAGTGAAGGTGAACTGTGAAACTTTTACATGGTTGAAAGCACATAGAGGAGCTGCTTTCCTAGTTGCCTACAATGTGCGCTCTGCCCCCTTGACCTCTGCTTATTAGTCATCAAGGCAACCAGGGCCGGCTCCAGGCACCAGCTGAGCAAGCTGGTGCTTGGGGCGGCAGATTGTTGGAGGCCGCATTCTGCCCAATCCTAGGGTGGCACGGCTGCTTTTTTTTTTTTTTTTTTTTTTGTTCTTGTTCCGCTCCAGCGTCCTGCAGGGTAGTCCTCTTCCTTCCCTCCCCGCCGACCGGAGCGGAGCCCTCACAGCAGGCGGCAGGAGGCGGCGCAGCGGGACGGGCCGCGTGGCAGCGCCCCTGCTGTAGCCCTGGCCGCCCACTTCTCTCTCTCTTCTGCCCGCTCCCTTCCCTCCTCTCCCCCCACCAGCCGGTGCCCCTGCACCCGCGCTCCGGCCACGCCGCAGGCTTTTTTTTGTTTTGTTTTTGCTTTGCCGTTCTGGCCGCCCCATTTTTTATTTTTTTTTTTGCTTGGGGCGGCCAAAAAGCCAGAGCCGGCCCTGAAGGCAACAGTGCTATGTTCATGTATACATATTTATATACAAACATGTAAAACAGCTTCAGGATATGCACATAAAACTACGTAACCACATAACCTTATTCTGTAACCGTTTCCTCCCTTCCCAAGTTCCTTGTCACATTGTTTAATAATAATTACACAGGAAATGCATCCCGATTATGTCTATCAGGAGTGGGAGCACAAAATGGAGGCAGACACAAAGGGAACAGCTGGAGTTTGTAGAGCCGGCCTACACTCTTTTGGTCCCCCTGCACCTCCAGCATTGACCAGAAGTGTAAGTAGTTGGTGAATACATGCAGTAAACAACAAAAGCTTTAAAAACCCAGAACAAATATGGAATTTACCTAATAAGAGCTGAGGAAATCTTCTAGGTCAATAGGGCTCCACCTACACAGGTGTCCACCCACAGAGAGCTCATTGTGGGATGAGGGCTATGTCTGTGACTGCCTGCAGGTCGCATCCTCCTGATCACACTGACTATGGGTCCGATTCCAGCTCAGTAATTTCATATCTAACTTTTTATACAAGGAGCATTTATAAGAAGTGCTCATTAGTGATTTAGTGTTTTACATTCAATCAGATACTTGGAAACTATTTTTTATTCACCTGAAGCTTTCCTTTAAATCGTGGGCCAGATCCTGAGCTGATGAAAACTGGCAAACTCGCATTGATTTCCATGGAGCTCTGTTAATTTACACCAACTGAGGATATAGCCCATGGTTTTTCTCAAGGCCCAAGAAACAACCAAGGTACAGCAGGAAGCCAGGGATTTGAGAGTTCCTCACTATGAGTATGTCTGCACTGCAATGTAAGCCAAGTTCATGGACCCTGGGTTTGAAAGCCCAGGGCTTGACTGTCCACACTCATTGGAGACCCCAGGTTAAGAATTTTTGAGCCCAGGTCTCACACCAGGACCCCAGAGTCCACACTGCAGTAGGTAGACCTGAGTCCAACCAATCATATCTGAAGCGACCTAGTGCCCTCCCAAAATGTGGCCACTCTAGCACTTTGTTCATGGTGTTGTGTGGGAAAACTTAACTGTCTCCCCATCAGACCACCCCACATCACAGGAAGATTTTGTAGCCTGCCAGCGCATTTTGTCAAGCCATCATTTTGGTCTGCACAATCCCAGCAATGTGGAGGAATCACCATTTGAAGAATTTCTCTTGCTTGGGCTTTTACTCCTATTTCAGGAAACAGGCAGAACTGAAATGAGATGCTGATGGACCTTTTGGTGGTGTTTTCTGACGGAAAACATGATGGAGCAGGAGGAGGAGGATATAGACATGGAAGATCCCAACTGGCTGATGCCGCTCATGACTCTCAGAATAGCCACAGATGCCCCCTGCATAGACTGGCACTTCTGGAGCAGAGCCAGAAGTGCAGACTGGTGGGATCACATCATCAAGTGGACCTGGGATGACCAGCAGTAGGTCCAGGACTTTCGCATGAAGAAAGCTACATTTCTGGAGCTTTGCGAGCTGTTTGCCCTAACCCTCCAGCATCACAACACACACATGAGGGCAGCCACATCAGACCAGAAGCGAGTTGCTATAAGCATCTGGAAGCTGGCTACTCCAGACTGCCACAGATCCATTGCTAACCAGTTTGATGTTGGGAAGTCAACTGTAGGTAAAGTGGTGGCAGAGGTTCTGAAGTGATGAGGCATGTGATTTATGCAAAAGTGATGGACATAAACAATACTCCTAAAATAATTACTAGCTTTGAGAGAATGGGCTTTACAAACTGCACTATTGATGGGACTCATGTGCCCATGGTTTGGCCTTCTGGGTATAGAGGTATTTGCTTCCCCCAGAGGCAGATTAAGCTTTTGTGGGCTCCTGGGCCAGAGCAAGTGGGGGCCTCTCCCCACCCTTTCTGCCTGCAATCATAGAATCATAGAATCACAGAATATCAGGATTGGAAGGGACCTCAGGAGATCATCTAGTCCAACCCCCTGCTCAAAGCAGGACCAATTCCCAACTAAATCATCCCAGCCAGGGCTTTGTCAAGCCTGACCTTAAAAACCTCTAAGGAAGGAGATACCACCACCTCCCTAGGTAACCCATTCCAGTGCTTCACCACCCTCCTAGTGAAAAAGTTTTTCCTAATATCCAACCTAAACCTCCCCCACTGCAACTTGAGACCATTACTCCTTGTTCTGTCATCTGGTACCACTGAGAACAGTCTAGATCCATCCTCTTTGGAACCCCCTTTCAGGTAGTTGAAAGCAGCTATCAAATCCCCCCCATTCTTCTCTTCTGCAGACTAAACAATCCTAATTCCCTCAGCCTCTCCTCATAAGTCATGTGCTCCAGCCCCCTAATCATTTTTGTTGCCCTCCGCTGGACTCTCCAATTTTTCCACATCCTTCTTGTAGTGTGGGGCCCAAAATTGGACACGGTACTCCAGCTGAGGCCTCACCAATGTCCAATAGAGGGGAATGATCACGTCCCTCGAGCTACTGGTAATGCCCCTACTTATACCGCCCAAAATGTCATTAGTCTTCTTGGCAACAAGGGCACACTGTTGATTCATATCCAGCTTCTCGTCCACTGTAACCCCTAGGTCCTTTTCTGCAGAACTGCTTCTTAGCCATTTGGTCCCTAGTCTGTAACAGTGAATGGGATTCTTCCGTCCTAAGTGCAGAACTCTGCACTTGTCCTTGTTGAACCTCATCAGGTTTCTTTTGGGCCCAATCCTCTAATTTGTCTAGGTCCCTCTGTATCCTATCCCTACCCTCCAGTGTATCTACCACTCCTCCCAGTTTAGTGTCAACTGCAAAGTTGCTGAGAGTGCAGTCTATGCCATCCTCCAGATCATTAACGAAGATATTGAACAAACAGTCCCCCCACACACACACACTCCTGCTGGGGAGCAGAATCGGAGTGCGGGGGCTTCCCCCGCTCCCTGGCAGAAGTGCAAGGCAGGTGAAGCACGGCAAGCCCTGCACACCCCAACCCCACTCCCCAGCAGAAGCACTGGGTGGGGGGAGCAGGGCAAGCCCCCACCCCCTGACTCCATTCCCTGTCAGGAGTGCTGGATGAGTGGATGGAGCGGGTCAGGGTGCGGGGGCGCCCATTTTTCCAGGGCGTCCCAATTGGCTTGGGCCCCTGGGCACGGGCCCCGTTAGCCCAGTGGGTAATCTGCCACTGTATATACCCTGTATTTATCTTTATTATTCAAAATACACATGATAAGATGTGATGTAATGATCACATCATTTGTATTACAAAACTAACAATATTAGAGCGTTGCCAGGCTAGCCAGCTGCCACTAGAACACCTAAACATCAGTAATTAACCCACACCACAACCAGTTATCAAACACAGTGCACAGACCAAATGTTAAACAGTGCAAACTGTGCTGTCAAAAAATCCCCTAATTTTGCATGTCCCCTGGCATGTTCTCCTTTCCCTACCTTATGTGCATAACATGTATTTTGGGCCACTGCACAGATGTGGAGACTTGCTTCAGATCCTAGAAGCTCTGTGGACACAACTGGGTTAATTACAGTGAAGAGTGCACAGAGAATGGCAAATTAAAAATCACAATTTTGTTTAATAATTGCAGACCATTTTGTGGTGCACATTTTCTAAGTTATTTTTGTTGTTCTTATTGATTTTTTTTTTAGCTCTAACATTTTTGAAAGGTAATACACACTAAAAACACTGATAAATGCCTTCAACCTTAACTTGATTTTAACAAAAGATTTTTGTGTTGGATTACATTTGTTTTCTAATTTACTTTTCCCATTGTCATTCCTTCCAAATGAAACATAAGAACAAGTCCCTCTTCTGATTTTGCTGGGAGGTTGTCCACTTCTAATGTAATATCCTCTAACACTAAGGCTACCAGCCATGAGGGATTCAAAGTCATAACTAGCTGTCTATATCTACACAACTTTTAGTTTGTCCTCTCTGCTACCGGTGTTAACCTGTGTCTGAGGCATTACTTTTCCCTGGCCATTAGCAAATTATAAACCCTTTTTACAGAAAACACAGTAATCAAACTGCAGCTGGAGTCAGCGCCATGAATTATTAATACTGCACTATCACTTAGAGCAGGGGTGGGCAAACTTTTTGGCCTGAGGACCACATTGGGGTTGCAAAACTGTATGGAGGGCCGGGTAGGGAAGTCTGTGCCTCCCCAAACAGCCTGGTCCCGCCCCCTGACTGCCCCCCACAGAATCTCCAACCCATCCTACCCCCTCTCCTTCTTGTCCCCTGACCGCTCCCTCCCCGCCCCTAACCACCCCCCAGGGACCCCACCTTCTTCCTGACTGCCCTGACCCCTATCCACACCCCTACCCCCTGACAGGCCCCCTGGGACTCCCACGCCTATCCAACCCCCACCCCTGTTCCCCATCCCTGACTGACCCCCCCCCCCCCCCGAACCTCTGCCCCATCCAAACGCCCCCTGCTCCTTGTCCCCTGACTGCCTCCTGGGACCCCCCACTCCCCACTCCCTTACCATGCTGGAGCCAGCCACGCTACCCGGCAGGAGCGGCAGGCCAGAGCGCGGGCGGCATGGCGTGCTGAGGCTGTGGGGGAGGGAGATCACTAGAGGAGGGCTAGCCTCCCCGGCCTGGACTCAGGAGCCAGGCAGGACAGTTCCGTGGGCTGGATGTGGCCCGTGGACTGTAGTTTGCCCACCTCTGACTTAGGCCTTGGCTACACTGGCGCTGTACAGCGCTGCAACTTGCTGCGCTTAGGGGTGTGAAAACACCCTCCCCCCCCCCCGAGCACAGCGCTGTAAAGCGCCAGTGTAATCAGCGCCTGCAGCGCTGCACGCTCGCTCGCAGCGCTGCAAGCTACTCCCCTCGGAGAGGTGGAGTACATACAGCGCTGCGAGAGCTCTCTCGCAGCGCTGTGAAGCGCGAGTGTAGTCGCGCCGCCAAGTGTAGCCAAGGCCTCAGAGGCTGTAATCAAGGCCGCATTGTGCTAGGCACTATACATACATGCAATAAAAAGACAGTCCCTGTCCAAAGAGGTTACAATCTTAGCATATGACAAGAGACAAATAGTGGAGAAAAAACAAACTTACAGCACTCTAGAAATAATAAATGCTAATGACATAATATAGAAATACATCTCATGCACCAGTAAACTTCCCCTTTGTATTGAGAAATACAAAGGTCACTGAATAGTTATGAGAATTCTAATAATCAAGATCATAAGTGTTCCACTCAGTTTCACAAATATTATCAAATTAATGTGAACTCCTACCCTCACACCTAAAGCTTCTCTCTGCATGTCCTGAAACAACTCATTTACTGAGTAACTAACCATTAAAAGCCCCCTTCCTATGCTCTATCAGTTTTCCATTCTATTCTGGAGGTGCTCAATTGAACAGAGCTGATGCCTGGGCTGTTGGGCAAGAAGATTTTAAAGATTCTGTCTATATAACCTGTGTGTTGCAATGATTTTCAAGAACTGGTAGGGTCGGGGTGGAGGATTGTTGTTTAGATACCTTATTTGTGGAAGGAGCTGTATAATCCATTCTACTGTCATAAACGCAAAGCTAGCCATGCTAAAGGGAGGAGAGGTGGCAAAGAGAGATTTTCAGCAAACTCCTGGTTCTCTAATAATCAGTCCTAGTTTGCTCTTACTCTGAAGTGTATTGAGAGAGAGACTTCTCTTTTACGGGGCAGCACCAGAGTTGAGCAGTGTATGGAAAGAGGGAGTAGAGTAGGAAGAGGATGAACAATTTCTTTGGGATTGGGTAAGTGTGCAATGGAGGTGGGTCAGAGGGCGCGTAGCAAGGAGAGAACTAGCAGCTCCTTACCTCCCTTCATGATCTTCTGCTGGGACTGGGAGACCATGAAATTTTAGGAATTGTTTTTTTTTCAACCCATGGGGTAGCTATCAGGAAACAACCCCTCACAACTCACCTGTAGGTTGCACTCCATCTATTGAAAAGTCTTGCTTTAAATGAAACAGAGGAGTCTTTCAGAAGACTGGCTCAGGTAATCAAAGTAGCAAACTACAAGCCATATACTGCCAAATGATTAGAAGAGAACAGGTTGTAAATTTAAATACCACTTTTATTCATTAATCTCCAATGGCTAAAGACAAACTAGAAGCAAAATTAACATGATTGTAAACTAAGCACTCGTATCCTGTGGCTATGTTTTGGCCTGCTGAGAGAGAATGAGTTGGTCAAAGAAAGAGACCCTCATTGAGAGCAGTGAGATTAGCACTGCTTCTGTGAGCTCACAGAGAGTTTCTATAACCTAACTTGTTTTAGAGGCTGGTGAATACTACAATTAATCTTGGCTTCAATTTGGAGTGAAATGGGGGAAATGACCTGTTCAACACACTAATCCTAGTGTCCACTGGGATCCAGACTAATGTACAATCTCCCGCAAAGATAGTTCTGTTGAAGGGGTGAAAAAATATAGAAAATCTTGTGGAAATCCATGGGTGCCAAGTAGAGCATAACATTAAGAGACATCTCTAGGCAAGATGAACACTATTTGTCTCTCGCTGGTTCAAACGGAAGCCTCGCTGTTCAAGCTGAAGTCTTAAGCAATTGAAAATAAGCAAGGATTGAACTACAACTGTCAGTACTAGACATGAATAGCTCACGCCAGTAGTAGCAAACCAGCTCAGTCAGAAAAATTACATACCACAGGCTAGCAGTGAAATCCCTTTCTTGGCTAAATATCCAGAGCCATGTTCTTTGAAGACAATTTCTGAGTATGTATTATAGCAGAGAGCCAGCTCCACTGTAGTTAAAGTTAAGAGTCACTTTCTGTTTAATGGATGACTCTTCTAAGTGCTCTAAAATCTGGATGGTTACTTGGATTGCTCTGAAATTTGGTGTGCCTTATGGGGGCATGGGTTAGGGTTAATGAGCTAATTTTGGGGCCATTTGAGCACAAGGTGCCTGATATACAGTCTCCCCAAAAACATCTTTCCTTAAGCATGACAGATTCTATGAACATTTTTTGCAAGCCAGGTCTCTGATGAGTGCCTGAGACCCTTTGGGGACCAAACATCTAACCCAATTAGTGCTTGCTATCCACTATCCCTTTGGAGCAGCAATACTGGGAACACTATTCAAGAAAGAGTTAGGTTCTACAGACAGGGTCATGCCTAATGCTCACACATCAAAAGGATTACACTGGTCATATGCAGATAGAGTGCCCAAGAGGGTGGCTAGCCATCTGCTATTCACCGGCTCTGTGTGGCCAGGACATATTATGTCAATTAAACCTGCACACCATTCAAGCACCGCAAATTCAAACCCAACCTTGGGCAGAAATGTGAAAATGAAATGTAGACATGTTGCTACCATTGGCCTCTGTCAAAGGGTTTTAGCGGGGGAGAAGGCAGGTTATGCTGAGGAAATGTAACCCTACTACAAGCAGAAAATTCAGAAGACCCCCAAAGTATTTTCCAAAAGAAAAATAAATGACATACATAAATGCTTGCTGGGAGAGGAGAGGGAAATGGAGGTGGGGGGGAATAGGAGGAGAGGGCTTTGGGGCTGCAGCAAGCCGAGGGAAATTATGGGAAGAGGGATAAATAGGGATGCGTGATAGGGGCTGGGGACTCCGGTTGGGGGGTGGAGATGTAGGGATTGGGAAATTGCAAGGGAAGAGGAGAGATACTGGAAGGGGTTACATGTAGGCAGGTAGCAGGATGAGTGGGGGGCATTAGGGGTCCTGGGAGCATGTCAACCTCACATTCTCCCATCCTGTGTGTGCTGGGATCTGGGGGTGGGAGGCTGTCCCTCTGTGGGTGTCCAAGCATCTCTCTCTGCCTCCCATTTGAGTGCAAGGATCTGGGGACACCCTCTCCCTCTAGTATGTAGAGCCCCTCTCCCTACCCTGAGGTGAGCCAAGATCTGGAGGCCCATGTGAGCCAGTATCTGGAGAAGCACTGCCCCTTTGGAAAGCTGAGTGGGGAGCTGAGAACAGGTATGCTGGGAGCATGCACCAAGAATACACTGCTGAGACTGGGGTGAGGAGTTGAGAACGGGCATGCTTGATGTATATCAAAGGTTCTCAAGCACTAGCATTGGGGTAGGTGTGGGGGAGGAGGGGTACTAGGCCACCCATTGAGATGAATGGAGAAGTTTCTATGTCTCAGAGCTATTTTTCAGGCTTTATTCATCACAACAAGGTGTTCTCATTCATCTGAAAATATCACATTGAGATGACTGGCCACTTCACACCTCTCCAAGCCCCCTGTGCTGTAGATGGAAGTGTAGAGCCCCTCCCAAGTCATTTTTTGTGCCTCAATTTCCTCATCTGTATAATGATGTTTTCCCTTCTTGGTAAAGTGCTTCGAGCTCTATTGAAAAACACTAGCAGCTAGGTATTAAATTAAATTAAATGAGATATCTTATCTCCTAGAACTGGAAGGGACCTTGAAAGGTCATCAAGTCCAGCCCCCTGCCTTCACTAGCAGGACCAAGTACTGATTTTGCCCCAGATCCCTAAGTGGCCTCCTCAAGGATTGAGCTCACAACCCTGGGTTTAGCAGGCCAATGCTCAAACCACTGAGCTATCCCTCCCCCCAATTATTACCTGGCCACAATAGCATGTCAATTGCAAACCTACATAACTACAACTGCCTAAATGACTACTAACTCCTACCAACAACACTTCTTTCTGCTTAAAAAAATTAACAGACAAAAACTTAATGCAGAGTTAAGGTTGCCCGATGATATCTCATGCCCTTTCAGAACGTTGAGTTCAGCAAAATTCAGACTTCTAAACCCCAGGAAATATAGTGTTAAGGTAAATGCCCACATAACCTTAACTCTGCCCTCTTTGAGCAATGCCCCAATACACCCAACGCACATACTTGTATAACCTTTGGGTCGGCTAGAGTTCGCTTCATTGCCTTCTCCAGTGGTTCAATCTCTAAGGATTTTCAGCAAGGATTGCACAGGGTCAACCTCCCCTCATTCAAGTCCCAAAAGGAACTAAAGAAATGAAGTTAATTAAATAACTTTATAAAATCTTATAATAAACAAATAATCTAATTTTTACAACATAACATGGCTATTTTATAACCCAGACATTGTCTTCACAGTTATACATAAACATAAAGAAAGAAAACAAACCAAAATCTGAACAGTTTAGTCCCTAAAGAAACTGAGAGTTCCCAAAAGCTTAGGTTTAGTTCACCTAAGACTCAGAGTCTTAGATAACCAAATCTATTCAGTCTGCTGAGTTTAAAACAACATTTTCCCTCCACTTGCTTGTAGGAACCTTCAGCTGGAATCCATACAGATTCTTCCTCTGTTGAAATCACTGCTAGCCAGTCAGCAAACTGATTAACCAATCACTCAGTTAAGTCACAAATGTACAGATTTAAAGAAAACCCTGCTGTAAAATGCTTCCAAGTTAGGGACAACAACCTGCTTTCTGCTCCTGGGCTCAGCTTCTCCCAACTCACCACACAGGATATATGGTCTTTACTAAAGCAGCTGCCCTGACTCTTTGCCCTCATGGAGTCTGACCCCAGCAACAAGGGAACCCATTGGAGCATACCAGAAACTACCACACCCAATTCCAGAAGCTTCTGGATGTGGAGTGCTAAATCTGCCTAGCAACAATGACCCAGACCCAACTCACTCCTACCTCCCCTCAATAGGTCTCTTAAAGAGATATCTCCCTATTAGGCACCTGGGTTACACTTGCACTCTGCATTTGCACTGTACTGAACAGGAGCTATGCCGGCCCTCCACTCAAATTTATACTTAGCCTACTCCACAGAAAGAATATATGCTAAATTTTACAACCCCTTCATCCTTATGCACATGATGCCATCTAACATTGCTTAGACAGTATTTGGTCCTGCCATTAGAGCAGGGGGCTGGACTCGATGACCTCTCGAGGTCCCTTCCAGTTCTAGAATCTATGAATCTATGAATCCTTCATTAAACCCACAGACCATACTCATCTCCCACCTAACTGCTGACAATCCCCATAGCAGGAAGACCCCTGTGCCCTATTACTGAAACAACCTACACAATGCAGTGCTGAAATTAGGCATTCTGGATCTCTCAGTGTACACATGCACCTCTTTCCTTTGATCACACACACAGGGATCTGGGAGAGGGACTCAACCTGCTCCCAGAGGGGCATGCGCCCCCCGGCTCACCGCATATCACAAACACAGCTCTAACAAACTGCGCCAACTAATCCTTTCACCATGCAGTACAGCTACACATAACACAGTAAATGCAGCTGGAGTACATGCAGAAAATTCCCAGTAGCTATTGCCAGCTTCACAGGGCAGCGTTGAGATCACATTGGTATGTACCTTAACTCTACATTTCTTGGTTTTCAGAAATTTGAGTTGTGCTGAAGTTTATGTTCTGGAAGGGCATAAGATATCACCAGGTAACCTTAACTCTGTGTTAACAAAGTTTTTTGTCAGTAAATATAATTACATATGCCAAGTAGTGTGACAGGCAACCTTAATCCTGGCATTTCCTAACTTTTGAGTGCTTGACTTTGCAACCTTTACATCATTTCCAAATTAAAAAAACAGAAATACCATGATGAGGAACCCTACAGACCCATAACTTGGGTCGGTAGCAGGGTCCAGTGTTTAGATCCACAGCACATACCTCTACCACTTGAGCTAATGGTAACAGTAGAAGCCTGTTATCCTCTATGTGAACCAGTCACTAGAACACTTTGCCAAAAGGCTTCACAGCTTTTTGCCGACAGGACTCATGAGCTCAATTTCAGGTTCTGCATAGGAGTGTGAGATAATGGTTATAGATACTTCTGCCCTTAGCCCATCTCCTTCCCCATCTGCTCTTACCCACCCATCCCAACCCAGCTCCTGTCCCCATTTCCCAACCACTGCTCCATACCAGCTCCTTGCCCTTCTCTCCCTCTGCTTGTATCCTCCCAGGAGCGGCGCCAGGGATTTTGGCACCCTAGGCGGGGGGTCCTTCCGCGCTCCCGGTCTTCAGGGCACTTCGACGGCGGGTCCCCGAGCGAGTGAAGGACCTGCCACAGAATTGCCGCCAAAGACCCAGAGCGCGGAAGGACCCCCCGCTGCCGAATTGCCGCCCCCCCCCAAATCCTGGTGCCCTAGGCAACCGCCTAGGTCACCTAAATGGAAGCGCCGGCCCTGATCCTCCCACATATCCAAGCTCCGTCCTGTCCATCCACTCTGCTCCTATCCAATCCCCTTTCACCCTGACTCCTGTCCCCCTCCTCTGTTGTTGACCCTGCCCCCCTATTCCTGACCTCCTCTGCTCCTATTCTACCCACCATGCCAGATACTGCAACCTCCCCATCCTACTGTCCTGCTCCTCTAGGCAGTGGTTCTCAACCAGGGGTCTGGGATCCCCTGGGGGGCCGTGAGCAGGTTTCATGGGGTCCATCAAGCAGGGCCAGCATCAGACTCACTGGGGCCCAAGGCTGAAAGCCAAAGCCCCACTGCATGGGGCTGAAGCCTGAGGCCCTGAGCCCCGCCACCTGGGCTGATGCCGAAGCCAGAGCAGCTTAGCTTCATGGCGCTCCCTGTGGCCTGGGTCTCCAAGCAATTCTCCTGTTTGCTAACCCCTAATGCCAGCCCTGACTTTAATATGCAGAAAATCAGTTGCTGTGACACAGATGGGCCATTGAGGTTTTATAGTATGTTGGGAAGGCCTCAGAAAGAAAAAGGTTGAGAACCCCTCTTCTAGGGCCCTCTCTGCCTATATAATCCCCAATCACTTCTGCTTCTACTGCCCCCCTCCTCAGCCTCATCCAAACCCCATTGAAGTCAATGGAAAGACTCCCAATATCAGGCCCCTAGTACAAATTAAGGCCCCAATCCCGCAAACACTTATGCATGTGTTTAATTTTACTACTGTTGCCCCTTTTTGAACCAAGCAGTCAAAGTTGAGGGTGAAAGTAGAGACTGGTGGAGTCTGGTATTTTCCTTAATGCAGTCTTATTTATTTACAGGGAACATATAAAGTCCTTCTCAAAAGGCAGGAGGAACTGAGACCAAAAGGAGCCATTTCTTAGCTTACAGCTTCAAGCCTCTTTTGCCAACAGAGCCAAGCCCTGGCTCTCTGTCTTTTTCTAGGGTCACTGTCAGGATGGACTGAGAACTTGCAGCTGTAGCTGCCCAGTCTCCAAGCAGCCTATGAGCACAGCTGAACCACAGCAGGGCTACTTGATTGACTCCGCTTCCTGATTGGCTGGGGAAGTCAGCAAACCTGCTCTTAACCCCAACAGCAAGCAGTGCTTTCTGGCTATTCAATGCTTGTGCTATCTTTTCCCTTCCTCCTGGCTTTATAATTCCAATGCTGACCCTCTTGGCTTTAGTTTCCTGTTGATGGCTGTGACCTCTGGCTGTGGTTCCTGACTCTTGCTCCAACCACTAGGTCTGAGCTCCCACATCCTGGTTTGTGATGTTTGTATGGTCATATTTTGGCTTTCTATGCTTGGCTTTCTTGCTTTTTTTTCTCCTCTCTGCAGTAGTGCTGGAACACTTTTAGTAGTGGGGGTGCTGAAATCCAGTCTGCTTACCCCTATCTTCCCCCCTGCCCTGCTAAGGCTTGGAGCAGAGCTATGTCTCCAGGAGGGGGGGATCTGGATGGGGTAAGGGGGCCAAAGCCACAGTTACAAGTGGGGCCAGGAGTGGAGCCCCCAGCAGGGCCTGGCAGCTGTGACCCCATGTGTGGAGCCAAAAGCAGAGGGCCCTGGGAGCTTAGGGCCAAGCATGGGGCTGGTGGCTGGGACCCCAGGACCTGAGCCGCAGGAGTGGGGGGTGGGGTGGCTGGGCGCAGAAGCCTGGGAGCGGGGGGTGGGGCTAGGCGTGGGGCTGGTGGCTAGGGCCCCAGGCATGGGGCTGGGAGTGGGGTCTTGGGCACAGTGGCTGGGGAGTGGGGCTGATGGCCAGGACTTGAGCCCCATGTGAGGTGAGGGGTTGGGGAGTAGAGTGTGAGCGGAGAGCTGGGAATAGGGCATAGGTACGGGAAGCACCCCCAGGATTTATGCGCCAAGCCAGCGAGTGGGGTGTGGGGCCAGCAGCCCTGCATAAAACCTGGGAGTGCTGCAACACTCTCAGCACCCCTACTTCTCACGCCTATGCCCTTCTGCATCTCTCTGTTCTTGTCTTTGGTCTTTTCTGCCTTACCACATGCCCAAAACAATACTCAGCCAACAGCTCCTGGACTGGTTCAGATGCTCTTTTAATCTTAGGTGGGGGCGTATGCTTACTTAATTACAGGGTGAGCTCGCACAAATCGATATCAATGGGGGTTTTAATGCAACCCCAAAAACCATTCCACCCAGCTCATTACTCTTGCCATGAGCAGTCCTAGTGATTTTTAACGGGACTGTGTGGGATAGTAAAGTTAAGCACTGGAGTAAGTGTCTAGAAGAGCTCCCCTGGACTTCCTCTTCCATGGGATTGATATTTGTATTTTTCTTCTTTAGGCATCTAGCTTACTTTGATTTAAATAACAAGCTCAAGGGGAGACCCCATTTGGTATAAATAAGATTCTGTCCTTTTCAATATTAAAGGTAAAAATAAAGTAAGAACATACCATTGATTTTTTTTATTCCATTTACTGTTTTAAGATAAGCTATTTTTATTAACTAAGAAAAAGATCACCAATGAAGAAAAGAGCATTCAGTGCACAGCGTATAAATATACAGTGCATAATAGCTATGACTGCAAACATATTGATAATTCTGTGTATACTATTGCAGAGGAGATCCAAAAAAGATCCTGTTTTCCTGTAACTTATTACAAAATGGGTGGGAGGAACAAAATAATGAAAATATCTCACAGATCCAGAATTGTGTCTAGGCAGATTGTTATAAACATTTTTCACAAGGCATTAGCTACTCTTTAATAAGCTGTTATATCTTATCTGTATCTTTAGTAAAAAGTGATGTTTAAAACTCTTGAAAAAGAATTTATTTTAAATAGAGTGGCGTTAAAGATTAAGAATTTTTCCTAAGTGGGATTGGATAATTGTGATGGGGCTTTCACTACTTAGTCAGTAGTAACCAAAAGTTGTTACAATCTGATGATTTTTGGTGCCCTGCTGAGAAATGAGTTTGCTTTCTGTTTAGATGTCAGTGGCCACATCACAAAAATCACCAGTTAGTATTCACTGTCAGTTTCATCAAAGAGACCAAGAATGACTAAGTATGGAGACTGATCTACCCTTTCACCTCTAGAGATAGTCACCCTAGGTCAGACTTGAAACAATGCCAATGTGCATAAGCTTCAACTGCCACTGCTATACTTGTTCTGTGAATATATACAAAGGACTTAGACCTGGATGGCACGTGAACCACTGGCTGGGGAGGCTAACCCCAACCCCAGCCATTCTGCACCCCTCCCCCCCGGTGGCTGTCGGTCCCCAGCCCCAGAGTGCCGGGAGGCATCCCCCCCACTAGCCCTGGAGCACTAGGAGGGCGGGTGGCACAGCCGCAGGGCCCCTCCCGGAGCGCCGAGCCAGGGCCCCTGCACAGGGGGAACTGCAGTGGGATGCAGGAGGGGGTCTGGGGATGAAGCATGGCTGGGGCCAAGCCCGGCTGTTTGGGGAGACACAGCCTCCCCCAGCCTATGATACCCGCCGCCCATAGACTTAGGCCCCAATCCTGCAAGTTGGTTCATGTATGCAGACGCCTTATAAAACTCTACAATAGACAAATACTGCTATCCATTCTGTAACTTTCACAAGCACTAAATTTACACAGACACAGTATGACTTAAGGAGAGCAATGAAAAGTAAGAATCTTTATCCACCCTTGTAAATTGTACTGAGAGTTTCTGTGGCAGGTACTGTAAAATGATTCTGCACCGGCAGAAGGGTCAGCTCTTGTGGATCACTTTCCAGAATTGGTGCCTAAGTGGACCGAATAAAGAAAACTGAACTACTGACACCCTACCACTTTTATCTGAACTGAGAGGTGCAAATCCAATAAAGATCCCTTCCACCTGATTTCCCAGACAAGAGCTGTGAGGCTAATAGGTACAGTGTAAACCAGTAAAAGACTTTCACAAAGTTATGTCTTATCTTTATGAGAGATGTACAAAATTATTATTTTGATGAGCACCTGGGTTTTCTGTTTGGGACCAAAGGAAACTCAAGAGTATATTACATGTTTGCACACAGATGGCTTTTTAAAATTAATACTATTGGCTTCTTTTAGACCAACAATTTTCCGAAGATATTATAAAAGTTATGGTGTATATGCTTGAGAGGGCTAACAACTTAATACAAATAAAATATTTACAGATTTTAATGAAAATTTTCAAAATGATAATAACATTGTTCTGCCATGTTGTGAACCCAGCATTACACTGGTGCAAGAGAATCAAGAAATGATCATGACCAGTTTGGTTTCCCCATCCAAATACATTCAGTGAAATACAATAAACCATATATACATTATTAATTTTAATTAGCAAAAGCTGTTAGTAGGACAAGTAAGTACAATGAAAGTGAGTGTGAGCGTCTTTTGTGTACACCTTGGCAGTTTCCACTGTGAAAACAATGTGAATGGGAGAGATTCAATATCTCATTGAAAAACACAAAGGCAATATGCACTGCATACTTGAGATACCAAAATAAGGTGTCACTCACAATAGATTGTGCAGACTTAAGTTCTTTGGGAAAGGGACTGTCATTTTCTATATGTCGGTGCAGCACCTAGCATAACAGGGTCCTAGCCAGGTCAGCTTCTAGGCACTACTTCAATATAAATATTAAATAAGATCATGTGTATCCTAGGGGCTCTGTTTCTTCCCTCAGGTTAACTCCCCCCTTCCCTCCACAGTGGGACTCAAAAGTGCATCTGGGCTGCTTGGACTTGATTCTTTGCAGAAAAAAATAAGGGTGTCTTCACTGCAGTGTTAACCTGAGTTAGCCTGGCCCAGGTGTGAGCTATCTACAGGGGAAAGGGGGAACAGGGCAGAAAGCCAGATACCCAATGCCCACTGCCCCACTACCTATGAGGGAAAGGGGGAACAGGGCAGAGAGACACCCCCCCTCCCAATACCCATTCTTCCCACCATGCTACAGAGGAAAGGGAGAACATGGCAGATAGATAGATCCCCTGATCCCCTCCTGCCCCAGCATCTACTGGGGAAGGGGAGAACACAGCAGAAACAGACACCCAAATTTTCTTCCACCTCAGTAGCTACTGGAGAAACAGGAAACATGGCTGAGAGTCAGACACCCCAACCCTCTTCAATCCCACCACCTAGGATTTGTCTTCACTGCCAACTTAGCCCAAGTGACCAGCATCCAGGTGTAAGCAGCCACATTGCAAAGCCCTGCCTGAGTTACTGTGTCCTCACTGGTGCTGTGCTCCCCCTTGTGTGTCACTATAACTTCTGGGGACACATCCTGTGCTTCTTTGTGCTTCAGCTCTATGATTCTTCCCTGGTAAATTGTGGGAGAACTTGTCTGTCCTTTCCTGGGCAGAATTGTGGGACTATTACTGCAAAGGGGGTTGGTAACCAGCTCAAGGCCTTTACTTCACTGCTAATAGAGGTATGTTTTTATACTGAGGGAACTAACATGCATGAGCTATCCTGAGGTAAAACCACTATGAAGACAAGGCACTTTAGTTTTAACATGAGGTAAACTAGGTGAGGTCAACCCCAGGCAAGGGTATTGTGCAGACCTCACCTGGTTTACTTTGTGGTAAAACTAAAGTGCCTTGTTTCACTGTGATTTTACTTTGGAATAGCTCACAAGCCTGTTACCTGGAGATTAAAAAACACACCTTTTTAGCATTAAAGACAAGGCCTCAGCAAAAGCCTGACTCTGGTTCTTGTTCTAGCTCCAGATAAGCCGGTTACCCTCAGTTGAAAGCATCTCTCAACTTTGGAGAGAGGGATTTGTGTGTCGACACAAGGGGGTTAGGAGCAACTCCTGAGTAAGAGCCCAAATTAACTCTGCAATGGAGTAATACCCTCCCCAAGACATTCTCTCCCAAGTTGATGGCACCAAAAAGAGTTGTCACTCAGGTAGATTGCTTAGAGTTTCATAATATGATCTACTTCTTTATTACATGCTTTGATGGGCAGTGAAATAGTCAACACTTAAAGCACCATCATTGGCATCTGAGTCAGCACTCACAGAGATGAATGGGGCAGATCACACTTGTCAGTGCCATGGCTGCAAACTCTGCACAGACATGCCTTTACCCTTGTTTCTTGGGAGAGATGCTGGTATACACTACTGCCAAGGAGAGCCCCAGCTCATGCTTTCCTTCATAAAGCAACATCCTCCAACTACAAAGGAGAGTCACCAATTTGAAGTTAAATTCCAGTGAGTGAGGGGCGCCTGGAGCAGCATCTGTGGGACAGAGTCTCCTTCCCATGAGCAAGAGGGGCTCAGGACTGGGTCTGTATGAGGAAGGGTCCCCCTAAAGAGTGAGGAAGCCCAAGACAGGGTCTCTGTGAGGGAATGTCCCCCTGAGGAGTGAAGGGGGAAACAGGACAGGGTCTGTGTGAAGAGTCAGTCTCCCTCCATGTGCATTTCCCATCAGAGACTGTTTACACTCCCCAATAGGCTGCAGGCTGAGGGAAGGGCGGGGTAGTCTTTGGCGTCTGGGGCTACTGGGAAAGCTGTGACTTGAAGAGGCGTGGCACTATATAGAGGCAGGCAGGGGCCGGCGGCAGCTTGCTTTTGGAGCAGTTGGAGTGTTGGTTGGTTGGTTTCACATGTGCAGTGCTTGCAGTGGAGGCTATGAAGGAGATGTGTGGGTGAGGATTGGCTGAACAGCCCTGGGGAGCTACTTTATTGTAGCTGCAGTGAAGTTTTGGGGCTGGTCCCTGCCCCCCTTCTCTGGCTATATATTGGTGTCCTTGGACTTGGCTACTTTCCCTGGGGTCCTTCTTTTTACCATGACTGTTGGGGGTGGATGGAGGTTTCACTAGAGCTGTTTGTTCTCCCTGGGCCCTGCTGTCTGAGGTTTTGGGGTGGACTTTAGGAGGGGTGAAATAAGCTGCTAGAAGAGCTCTGCTGTGGCAAACTGTATGGCCAGGTTCTTCCCTAATGTTTAGTTATCTCCATTTCTCCCTATACCCCATCCAATCATGCTGCTTTATGCCCCTTTTCTCCCCCCACTGTCTTAGGAGAGGGGACCAGTTGAGGCCAGTTTCCCTGTGAGATTTTTTTCACAGCCCTGAGTGATTCAACTAGGTCAACCTAAGTTTTAGGTCTAGTCTAGGCCTGATCTTCTTTCTTATGTGGTTTGATGAGCAGTGAAATAGTTAATACTTAAAGCCCCAGCACTGGCATCTGAGTCAGCACTCACTGAGATGATTGGGGCAGCTCAGACCTATCAAAGTTATGGCTACAAACTCTCCACAGACATGGCTTTACTCTTGGCTCAACTCTTGGGAGTCCTGGTATGTGTTCCTGCCAAGGAGAGCCCCAGCTCATGCCCTCCTCCATAAAGCGACATCCTCCAGATACAAAGGACAGTTGTCAATTTGAAATTAACCTCCAGTGAGTGGGGATGGGGACCTGGGGCAGAGTCTGTGTGAGGGAGCCTCCCTCTCAAAGAGCAAGAGGGACTGGGGGAAGGGCTGTGTGAGGGAGTCCTTCCTCCCCCTCCAGCCATAATGAGTGAGGGGATCCCAGGGCAGCATCTGTGTGAGAGAGTTTTTGCTTCCCTCTGCTAATGAGTGAGGAGGGCTGAGGGCAGGGTCTGTATGAGGGGGTGCCCAGTTCAGGGTCTGTGTGAGGGAGTCTCCCTGCCTTCCCCCCCAAAATGGGGGGGGGGAGCAAGTTAGGGTCTTTGTGAGGAGTCATGAGTGAAGTGGGGATCCAGGCCACAATCCGTGTCGGCTGTTCTCGATAACCACTCAATCTCCCTGCATCTGCACTTCCTACCAGGGACTGTTTACGCTCCTCAGAGGCTTGAGGGGGGTGGCCTCTTCCTGCAGGGGCTGCTGGGATGGCTGTAACCAGTGGAGGTTTCATTATGTTGCAGATGGTGCTGCACTGCACCATATAAAGGTAGGGCAGCGGGGCTGGGTTGTTCTTGGAGTGGAGTGTTGGTCTGTTTTGCACTCATGGAGCTTGCAGCAGAAGACATGATGGAGATGTGAGGGTGAGGATCTGCTAAGCAGCTCTAGGGCAGGGATGGGGGCTGCTTTATTGTAGCTGCAGGGTAGCTTTGGAGGTGGCCTCTAGGGCCCTCCTCTCCTGGCTGTTTGAGGGAGGTCTTTGGACTCGGCTGCTTTTCCCAAGCCTTTGCTTTTTCCCCAGGCTGTCTGGCAGGGTTATTCCTGGACCCAGTCACTCTTTCTGGGACCTCCAGTCTAGGGTCATGGTCACATTTACTAAGCCTTGGACAGGGTGAAGTGAGATCCCAGAGGAGCTCTGCTGTGGAAAAACATATATGGCCCTTCTTTAATGCCTGCTTGTTTCCCTCCCCTCCATCCAATCATGCTGCTTCACATCCCTTCCTCCCCATTTTGGGGAGATTGGGGGAGGGTGTCTGCTTGAGGCCAGTGTCCCTCACCTTCCTACTGACTGAGCCCAGTCCACACATCCCTGATAAGCATGTGGGGAATCCTTATTGTCTTGCACTCAACCATGTCTTTCCCCCGTGATGGCTATGGGGTCCCTTCAGCCCATTTTTATTACTCATCTTCTACTGTCTGTTAGCCTGTGTTTAAAGCACCCCTAATCTAGAGTGACAGGGATTTGTGTGTGAACAGGTAGGAGCAACACCTGAGTAAATGCCCAAGTTAACTCTGCAATGGAGAAATATTCTCTTCCAAGCTGACAGCACTGAAAAAAGTTTCAGTGATTGCTTAGAGCTTCAATATGATCCATTTCTTGCTTTCATGCTTTGTTGGGCAGTGAAATAGTTAATATTCAAAGTATCAGTGGCATCTGTTTTAGCACTAAGATAAGTGGGGCAGCTCACACCTGTCAGAGCTATGGTGCCAGCTCTCCACAGTGATGGCTTTACACTTAGGTGATTCAGCTCTCAGGAGGGATGCCTGTGCCCTGTGAGGGCAGTAGAACGCCATACCATTGTTCTTTGCCACCTTCCGCCCCGCCCCCAACACAAGACAACAAAACATGACTGAGTGGGGGCAGTGCACTTCAAAACAAGGACACAAGTGGTTAACAGGCCACCTGAGAGGGTTTGAGTCAATGAGCAGAATTTGGAGGGGGAACAAAAGAACCTGGAGCTGCCCCAGATGGACTTCAGCAGCACAGAAAGATGCTGAAGCCCAGGGTTGTGCGAAGTCAGAACTAAGAGCTGCTTGAAGGAGAGCCAGCTGCTGTACTGGTGATTGTGCCCACATGGGTCCCCTTTTTGCAGAGCCAGACCCACCCTTTTGAGCTCTCAGCGCACCTTAATGTCTGACACTGTGGCCAGGTTGGACTGACCCCAGGGTGGGGTGGGGGGTTGTATTGATGTGGGCAGAAAGTCTGTGTGTTTCTTGCTAGGTTAGAGGTCAGGGCTGTGGGGTGTATGTTGTGCTGGAGCTGTAATGTCTGCTAGAAATTCTACCCTGGATTTACTCCTGACTTTGCCTGGGTTAGATAAAAGTGTTCTGTTATTGTGTGGTACCTTTTACAGGGGTTAACTCTGACCCCTAGGAGGAGGGTTGGTGTTTGTGCAGAGGCATATGGCTAGGACCCTTTCCCCAAACCGGGGAATCCCACACCTGACATGCTGGTATGTATTGCTGCCAAGTAGACCTAGTTCCTGTTCTCTCTAAAGCAAAATCCTCCAGATACAAGACAGAGTCACCAGTTTGAAATTAATTCCCAGCGAGTGGGGGCAGATGGCTGGGGCCAGGGTCTGTGTGAGGGAGTCTCCCCACCAGTGAATGAGGGGAACTGGGTTAGGGATTATCCCCCAAGGACTGGGGGAGAGGGGGTCAGGCCAGGCTAGAGCCTGTGAGGGAATCACCTCCCAAAGACTGAAGGGAGATAGGGACAGGATCTGTGCGGGGAGTCCTGGACAACTAAGTTCCCCCTGGCTGTGCACTTCCTGTTCCTCACAAGTTGAGTAGGGGTGCCAACTTTCTAGTCACACAAAACAAACACCCCTGCCCCTTCCCTGAGGCCCTGACCCCCGCTCGCTCTCCCCCACACTCACTCACTTTCATCAGGCTAGGGCAGGGGATTGGGCTCTAGGTGGGGCCAGAAATGAGGGGTTCAAGGTGTGGGAGAGGGCTCCAGGCTGGGGCAGGGAGTTGGGGTCTCCGGGAGTGAGGACCCCGTGTAGGGATGTGGGCTCTGGGGTGGGGCTGGGGCTGAGGGGTTTGGAGTGCAGGAGGGGGTGTGGGCTCCAGGGTGGGGCTGGGGATGAGGGGTTTGGAGTACAGGAGGAGGCTCAGGGCTGGGGCAGAGGGTTGGGGAGGTCCAGGTTGTGGGCTATGGGAGGAAGTTTGGGTGCAGGAGGGACTCCAGGCTGGGGCAGGGGTTTGGGGTGCAAGAGGGGATTCCAGGCACGGGGTCCCAGCAGCGCTTACCATAGCTCCCAGGAAGCGGCCTCCTGGTCCTTTTGACCGTTAGGCGTATGGGAGGCCAGGGAGGCTCTGCATGCTACCTTCGTGCCTGCAGACACCGGCCCCCAGCTCCCATTGGTCGCAGTTCCCAACCAATGGGATGCGCAGAGTCTGGGCGACCGGGTGTTCCGGTCAAAAAACAGACACCTGGCAACCCTAAGGTTGAAGTGGGGCCGGTGTCCCTACAGAGGTTGTTGGGAAGGCTGTGAGCTGTGGCCATGTTGCTGAGGTTGCTGGCCATGCTATATATAGGCTGGCTGTGGGAGCAGGTTTTTTTTTTTTTGGAGAGGAGCATTGGTCAGTTTCTCACACACAAAGATTGTAGTGAAGGTCATGAAGTAGATGCGGGGATGAGGATCTACTGGGCAACCTCTAGGGTTGGGGGCTACTTTATTGTAGGGTTGGGAGTGGCTCCTGGACCCTTTCTCCTGGCTCTCTGGAGTGTCATTGGACCCCAGACACTCTTTCGGGGGCTGTTTCTCCCCTCCAAACCCCCTGGCCCTAGCCCCACCCCCAGCGCAGCCTGAACCCCTAAACCCCTCATCCCTGGCCCGCACTCCCCACCCCAATTCTCTGCCCTAGTCCTGAGCAGCCTCCCACACCACAATCCCCTCATCCCCAGCCCCACCCCAGAGCCTACACCCCCAGACAAAGCTCTTACCCTCCCCCCCCCCCCCGCATCCCAACCCTCAGTCCCACCACAGATCACCTCCATATTAGTTCACATAATAAAATTAATTCCGCTCATGGACATAAAAAATTAAAGGGAATGCTGCCCAGTCCATACATTACTGCTAAGGGAGTGTGGGGATCCCCATTGGGCCTGTGTCACACTCAACAATGTCTGTTCTCAGTGATGGCTATGGGGTCCCTTCCATTAATTTTTTTTATTCATCTTCTGGTGAGTTCAGCCTTGTCTAGGTTAGGAAAAAGATCATTTTAAAAAATAGATGACAAACTCTATTTTAAATATCATGTAGGCTTTGTCTAGACTAGGATATAAAGGTGTGATATCACTGGCAAATATAACATAGACAAGGCTCCCTACTCTTAAAGCCACTGAAAACTCAGCAAGTTTAGCAGATGTTAAATGCAATGTGTCCTGTTGTCAACATTAGACTCTTTCAGTATGTTAGCTACGCCATGACTAAGAGTTGGTTGAGGAGATCTCTGGCCTGCTGATACTGTCTTTTACTAAACCTTGGAATACCAGGGATATTCCAGAAGAGGGTTAATGTTGTACCTATGGTCAAAAAGGGTGAGCTCAATGACCCAGGTAACGATATGTCAGTTAGCCTGACATCAGTCCTAGCAAAATATGGGATTTAACTGAGAGAATTAAAAGGAGAGAAATATAATTAATGCCAATCAATGTGGCTTTATGGAAAATATGTCCTGTTATACAAACCTGATTCTATTTGAGATGACAAGATAAAGGTAATTGCATAGATTTAGTATACATGATAATATGAAATCACTGCTGATAAAATCTGCAGATGACATAAAGATTGGCAAGTTGTAAATCAGGACAGGGCAACCTCACAACATGATCTGCATCATTTGGTAAATGGCACATTCAAGAAAATGCATTTTAATACAGCCAAATGCCAAATTAGAAATTTAGGAACAAGGAATGCAGGCCATGCTTACAGAATGAATGGGGGCCAATATCCTGGACGGTGGGTGACTCTGAAAAGGATTTAGCGGTTATGGTGGGCAAGCAACTTGATACGAGCTCCCAGTGCAATGCTCTGGCAAAAAAGGGCTAATCCAATGCTTGGATATATAAACGGGAGTTAGTAAGTAGAAATAGGGAAGGGATTTTTACCTCTGTATACAGCACTGATACGACTGGTACTGGAATACTTGAATATAGTTCTGGTGTCAATATTTTATAAAGGATTGAGCAATTGGAGTGTAGAAAAGCCACAAAAATGGTCTGAGGGCTGGAGAAACTGATTTATGTAAGTTCTCACTGCAAGGCAATCTGAGTTAAATAGTTAATACAAAAGATTGAGGTGACTTGATTATTCTGTAGCAGTTCTTGTGCTGGGAGAAAATACCAGGTGATAAAGAGCTCTTTAATCTAGTGGAGAAAGGCATAATAAAAACCAACAGCTGGAAGCCAAAACCAGAGAAACTCAAATTAGAAATAACAATAATAATACAAATAACAGATTTGTAAGGGATGGTGTTTAACCATGGAAACAAAATGCCAAGGGAAGTGGTGGATTCTCCATATCTCGATGTCTTCAAATCAAGACAGGATGCCTTTCTGGATGTTATGCTGTAGCCATACACAAAATATTGGGCTCAATACAGGGGGTAAGGGAGTGAAATTTAACCTCCTGTGATATACAGGAGGCCAGACTGGATGATCAAATGATGTCTTCTGGTCTTAAATTCTTTGTTTAAAAGTGTATTTTAACAAGTGTTAAAAGGAAACAGAAGCTTTTATGCCACAACTAAAATGAGTTATGCCAAAATGCTGCTGTGATTCACCATTGTTGGCCCATATCTACTTTCAGAGGGGCATAACTGTCCAGTTATTGACTTTGAATGTGGACACTGACCTATTGACACTCCTCATGCGAAGGCAAAGACACATTTGGCCTGTCATAAATATTGACTTTGTACACACTTTACAATGCTGCGTACACATTGGGGAATAACACTAATATTGTATATTAATTATATATATTAAATTAGAAGGAAATTTAATTTATTAGAAATATGATGCCTTCATAAAATCAACATGATTTCACTTTCAATGAGACTTTAAAAGGAGGGTAACACGAAGGGAAACAAATTCACATAAATACTTGATAGACCAGATCTGAGGCACCTATAGATATACATTCCAAATAAATGCTCTTACTGAGGGAGATTAGCTTTGAAATCCCTAATTATGTCTCACAATGCTGCTGCATGTTCTATTAACTTGACTTTATCATTGATAAACCTTAACCCAATCCACAAAAAATGCAGGGTGTTGTCCATTTCGTGAATTGTTCACTTCTAAAAATAAACCAACTCAGGAAGATGTGACTTTAGTCATTGCTTTCTATACCCCTCTCCCAGAGGCTGCTTCCCTATCCTCCCCTTCTGGTGTTAAAGATTGTAAATCATTATCTCTATGCTCATTCTCTGTCATGAACTAGGTTGAAACTAGGTTTCCTTTCTCTTCCCCCTCTCCTCCCCTCTTTCACAGCTCCATTAATACCTGACTCTCTGCCACTGTTGATCAGCTGTTCTCTTCAGCTGATATCCTGTGATGGAGCCACAGAGAATTCTGTAAACATGAGAAGAAAAACTTTAGGACTAACACAAATTGGTTCAGCTTTACTTCTCTTGCAGACACCTACTTTCACTATCAACTTTCTCTCTAGAGTCTTGTCTTCCCTAGGGAAAAAGTGTTCTTAACTTGTTAGCTAACTTGAATTAATAAACTTCTGCCAGGAGAGCCTTGTTGAACCTGTGAAGAACAAGTCACTTTATACCTCTGCTATCCTCCTATGCTACAGTTGGGTGTGCAGAGCCTGTTCCCCATATGGTAGGCCCAGATTTGGAGTGGGGAGTCTGTATCTCCATGCTCCTTTCCCTTCCTGGCTCCAGCTGGTACATATACTTTTTACTGCCCCCACCACCTTCCCTTCTTACGTAACCCCTCAAAGTTTACCAGGGGCATGGAGAAATCTGGAAGAAATGGGATTTGGTAGCTAAGTGGTGATGAAGTATGCCCAGATGTGCCACTGGGACATGGGTAGTGGTTGTATGCAGATTCATGGTCATTTGGTGAAGGGAGTTCCTGAGATACAGCACCTCCAAAATGACCTGCTTATAAATTTCATAGTGCTTTAAAATTGACGTGCAAAAGGAAATAGCTTTAAAAATTGGGGTGGAGTTTGTGCTTCAAATTCAGTGTTACTTGATGAAGTTCCCAAAATGCATCCCCATAACTACTTTTTAATTTTAAAAATGTGCTAAAATCCACATGGATACCTAAATTGTCTTGAATGTTATCCTGGAACAGGGGCAGGGATATATTTTGGTGAAAATTTGGGATCATCTGGCCCCAGGTACAGATACACCCCCCCTAACAAAGAGCTCATTTTAATACTTGATTTAAAGCCCATCTGCATAAGGAGATTGGTTTTTAAAATTGGTATGCTACAACAGTGGCTGGGCTAGGATACCTTTTATGGGGGTAAGGGAAGAACGCTCATTGCAGAGGTGCAAAATGACTCCTCCATCTCAGTCCTCATATGCTGCAGAAAATTATGCAGAGCCCCTTCTCCTACACTACCCCTGAAGTGAAGCAGGAAGTCTGGAGCTCCCCCTCTCCCATTTACTGCTGGTAAACATGCTCCTCACAGCCCATTTCATACCATTTTCCTTCTTCCTTAGATCCTCTCTAGCCCTACTTTGGAGCTGGTAGTGGAGGGGCAGTGGTGTCTTCCCAGGAAGACACTTCATTCCTACCACCATAGGTACTTCAGTCATGCCCTCAGATTACCACCACTTTTCTCGGAAAATGGTTTATAAGGCTAATTTTGTTGAACTTTAAATGACACTGGTTTACTGTAATACGTAACTAAAAGTAAACCAGTAGTGAGGTGTTCACTGCATATGTCTTCATCTTGCTGGGTTTGGAGTTAGCAGGAAATAAATTGAAAATTAACTATAATTTGAAAAAAGGTGGGGAAACAGAACAAAAGTAAAACTTGAAAGTAGCCACTGTTATCTTTACTAGCCCAGTGACCATCTTTGTCCACCTGACTCTATATGTAAATGGCTTGAATTAGGGTCTTGAGTATGGCAGCAGTAAATTTCTTTTCCTTCTAAATCTATATTGGTTAATAAAACATAATGCTTTCATTATCATTGCAGTGCCATTAATTTGACCTCTTGCATTTGGATAAGCTCATGGATAATCAGTACTTTCTCCTCAGTCAGGATTAAGTCTGGCTTCTGATTTTGCACCTGCTTGTCACTGTGGGTGAAAGAGCAGAGGTTGGTTTTGAAGGTGTAGGCTAAAGTGGTGTAACCATTGACTACAGTAAGAGTACCATTTCTGGCATTGGTTATATTTAACATTACTGTTTCCTTCAACAGAAATTCTATGCTGGAGAATCAGCCTCAGAAGCACTATGGAATAACATCTCCAATTAGCTTGACTCCTCCTAAGGAAATAGATTATATTTACACTCAGAAATTAATTGAAGCCATGAAGCCATTTGGAGTATTTGAAGATGAGGAAGAACTAAATCACAGGTATAACTTTTAATATAATTGAAACACATTGCTTGAATATATTTTAAAACTAAGTCTAATGATAATTCTCATTACAGGCTGATTGTTCTTGGTAAATTGAATAAATTAGTCAAAGAATGGATTTCAGAACTCAGTGAGAGTAAGGTAAACCATTTTTAAAATTCCAATTCAAGTAATTCTCAATCTTGTATTTTGGATTCTGTCCTCTGACTTTCTGCAAAGGAATAATAAATTTTCCATCTACATATTGGGCAATAGACTTGTAGCAACTGTCACTCAAGTTAAGGTTTGGAAGATTTTAACTACCTAGATCCTTAAACCTTGTTGTAGCAATTAAGTGAATTGGCCGTAAATAAATCAGTGTTTAGCAATACAAATTAGAACCAGATAACTTTTATCTAATGAGTGTAGGGCCTGGCAAAATGAGATTATTTTTTTTTAACTTCCATGATCTTATCAATGTGCTAGAGATTTTTTTTTTCTAGTAACTATTTTTATTTTTACGGTTACAGGGGGTAGGGTGAGGGTAGTTCTGACAGCAGGGCTGCAGGGGGCTCCTGGTGTGGCCAAAGGTCCATAGCCACCGGGGCACAAGATTTGGGGGTGGGTGCAGTCATCTTGGCTCGGAAGAGCAGAGGCCCCCTCCTTCCAGGACTGTAAAGAAGAGGAAGATCCTCAGTTGTGGGTGAGGCCACCCTGCTGCTCAACAGTTCCTGCCTGGGGATAGCTCCTACGCTCCTGGCTGGTGAGTAGGCGAGCAGGGCAGTGACAGCAGAGCTGCATAGGGCTCCCGGGATGGCCACAGAGCTGATGACGCTGGATCCCTGGTAGGCTGGGATCCGGGTGGGTCAGAGCAGAGAAACCCTGGCCAGGGCTGAGAGGAGTCATCATCCCTAGCCAAGGAGGAGGCCACCTGCTGCTAAATGGCTCCTTCCCAGGGATGGCTCCTCCTCCTCGCCCTGGTTGGGGGCTCTACTCAGCCAGGCCAGGACCGCAGCCTTTCTTCACCTTGTTCCTGCGGAGATTCAGTGTCACTGGCCCCACTCAGTCCCTGCCAGCAGTGAGGAAGTTGTCTCTGGGCAGGAAGTATTAAGCAGCAAGGTGGCCGCTACCACCGCTTCCTCCTTGCAGACCTGAACAGGGGGTTCTGCTCTGCCCTGCCAAAACCACAGCCAGCCTGCCTCCGTCCCCCCCACCCCACCCTAGTGCCTGCAAGGATCAGGTGCCGCTAGTCCTGAGGCAGTGCAGGGAGCCCTCTGCAGCACTGCTGTCACAGACCCACTTGCTCCAGTAACAGCAAGGCTGCAGAGGGCTCCCTGCATGGCTGCAAGACCAGTGACACCTGATCCCAGCAGGCATGCCCACTGTTAGGACTGATAGTTTTTCGTCAATTTCAGCATCAATCGAAATTGACATTTGTTGACAGTTATTAATTAAAATGTAATCCTGCAGAGCCTCTCAATAAAGCAGAGAGTGACAGTCGAGCCTTGATCAAAGTTTTAAAAGTATTTCAGTCTGGCAGTGAAATAGCTATTTATAGCTCATCAGTTATGATCCAGTTTATATCCTATACTGGCTGTATTTAATTTATTACATGGCTCTTCAAATTCACATAAATGGAAGTATCTTTTACCTACACTGCAGATGTTACTTTTATAGTAATAAATGCTTCCATTGTATTTTTGTAAATCCACCAGGAAATGATTGCCACCATGATTTCATATTGCTGTTACTTCAGTTGGCTAGAGAAGATTGTTAAGAAATGGGTAACAAAAGTTCTTACTCCAGTGACAACCTTTTGTACCTGAGCAATCAGTGTGTTGCTGTTCATCAAGGCAGCCTAAGCTAATGTCCCCACATACAGCAATTTTTATTTTTGTTTAGAAATTGCTGAGATCTTCTTCTCAATTATTTCACCCGTAGTAACTGCACTTTATCTGTTGAAATCTTACTAACTGCCAAAACAAGCCAACTTAAGCTCTTTCATAGTGCTAATATAGCTTGTAGGGCTCTAGACCTTGGGAACCAAGAGCTGTATTTTAAACTTGTATTTCTGCTCTATTTATAGAACCTCCCACCTTCAGTTGTAGCAAATGTTGGTGGGAAAATATTCACATTTGGGTCCTATAGGCTTGGAGTACACACCAAAGGTATGTCCTTTTTAATAGTGTCTAGTCATATAGTGTTTCAGACTAACTGCTTGATTAACTGAAGATGTATGGGATATTTTTGCAGGTGCTGACATAGATGCTCTTTGTGTTGCTCCTAGACATGTGGAAAGATCAGATTTCTTTCAGTCATTCTTTGAAAAGCTAAAGGTTCAAGATGGAATCAGGAATTTAAGAGTAAGTTTTCTACTTGTATTCAGAGTAATAAACTTGTCCATGTTAAAGGGACACTGTCAACTAAACTCTTAAACTGACCAATTTTGCAAAATTACTGTTGCTGACAGCAGTCTTCAAATAGTATTGTACACCCAACTCTGTTAAAACACTAAGGTTGCAAAGTCAAGCACTCTAGGTAGGAAATATCAGAATCAAAGTTGCCTGTGCAACTTCAATCAACCCCTTTGTATATATGCATTATGATAGTGGTTAATATTCTTTCTACAAATTACACACTAATTTTGTGTGCCCAATTTGAGAGACCCTGAGAAAAAGCATGTCCCAAGTGGTTAGTATTATACTGCACTTAACATGTTTAAATCACAGCGCCCATTGATTTCACTTGCAGTTGAATGCTCAGCATTTCTGCAAAATCAAGCACAAAGGTCTAAAGTTGGGCATCCAGACAATGAGAAATGCACACATTTAGTGAAATTTTTGGTTTTAAGTGACTTGCCTAGATTACATAGGAACTGTGCAGCAGAGGCAGGGATAAAATTCAGTTATCCTGGGCAGCATTCAGCTGATCTAACCAGGAAACCATCCTTTCTCTTCCTACAGTCCCCTGCCTCATTCGCTACATGCCTTGCAGCTTCTGCAACACGCGACAGGAGTCCTATAGGAACAGCCTCCTTTAATATACATCCCCAATTCATCCTCAGCGCATATCCATCCTGTGCATTGAATGAGGCAAGGGTCCTGCAGAAAAAACTAATTAAAACTGTATCATCATGCAGGCACACAAGGGGGTCAAATGAAGGTTGAACAGTCAACCTTAATTTTGGCATTTCCTAAATTCTGAATGCTTGATTTTAAGAGCATTAAGGTTGCAAAGTCGTTTTTTGTAACTTCCCATAATAATAATAATAAAAGGCAAACTGAAAAAACAAACTCCCTCATGTTGCATTATACTGATACCTACAGGGGTCATCAGCAGGGCTGGAACATTTAAACCTGCCACACAGATTTTGCCCACTTGAACTAACCGGGTAACTGATACTGTAACCATTATGGAATAAAACTAAACTGAAGCATGTGAAAAAAGGCTGGTGTGTCTTTCTCCTCTTCCCACTATCCCCAACAACATATAATATACCCTGAATCAACAGCTCAGATGTGTGAACTACTCCATTCATCTCAGTAGGTGTTCACCCCTCTCCCCAAGCCTGTGATAGGCATGAAGCTGGCTGGTTCTCGGATCATCCCAGTCTCAGCAGTGTTCTTGGTGCAAGCTCTCACTATGCTTATTCTCCGTTCTCCACCCAGAGGGACATGGCTTCCTCATATGACAGCTTGGGGGAGGAGGCGAGAGAAGGGGAAATCTGGTAACCCCCCTTTTCCCAGATCTGAAACGGGAGTTGGACACGGGCAGGAAAAGGGATTTAGACACCCACATGGGGCAGGTGTCTCCTACATCCTGGCACATATATGGGAAAGGAGAATATGGGACTGACAAGCACCCCGCTCCTAATTCCTTCCTGTAGTCTCACCACCCACCTCCATGTCATCCCTCACCTTGCAACTCCCCTTACACCTGCTCCTCATCCTGAGTCCCACAACCCTTCTCCCCTGCCATCCCTCCCCATGTATCTTCCTCCCCTCCCAAGAAGCATTTCCTTGTGTAATATTATTTTCTTTTCAAAGATAGTTTGAGTGCACTCAGAATACATGTTCCCAAAATTTAAAAAAAAAATCCTTTGACAGAGGCAGATTTTTAGAAACCTGCTTACATTTTTGTCCTGATTTATTTATATTTTTGTCCAATGGCCAGATTAGAAGTTACTGTGCTCGGTGTTGTTCAGGTTCAGTGGTAGTAATATGTACCTTTGAGCTGCTCAGGTCCTGTACTTCATGGCTGGCTAGCAAGCCTTTTGGGCTCTCTTTCTGCGCGCGCGCGCACACACACACACACACACACACACACACACACACACACACACACACTGTAAACAGTTGACACGTGAGCATTAGGCATGTACATCTCTAGAGAGCTAAGCTTCCTGGGAAATACTATTCAGTTTCGCTCCCCCAAAGGTTTAGTGGGTGCCTTGCACTAGCTGGAGTAAATGTCAAGCAACTGAGAGCATTTTGCACATGATCAGAGCCATGGCTTGATTCCCAAGTCTGTGCAAAGAAGTTGACTGACTGGCAACCTTAAAACAAGCTTTTTTTGGGAGGTGGGGGTAGGATGAAAGCTGTCTCTTAAGAAAATGACCCTAAACTTGGTTCAGTAACTCTGCCCAGTGCCCCCCCTGAGTTAATCCTAGTTTCAGTATCTAGCAATTGGTGGAAACCATAAGAGAGAACAGAATTATCAGACACATAGATAAACGCGATATATTGGGGAAGACTTTGTAATGATCTTGGGGTTCATTAAATAACAAACCAATCAACAAGAAAGGAATAAAACTTTAATAAAACAAACTGGAGAGCTTCTGTAGTGCGCTGCTGCACACAGCCAATTTGATGTTCCCAATGCCTGCCTCCAGGGTACATCTCCAAATTCCTATGCTCATAATACCCCTTATGAGGGAGCATCTCTAAATTATACTCTTCTACAAACATATCCTTACAGACTCAACATGGCTTTTGTAAAGGGAAGTCATGTCTTGCCAATCTATTAGAATTCTTTGAGGGTGTCAACAAGCATGTGTATGAGGGTGAACCAGTGGATGATAAAAGAACAGGAGTACTTGTGGCACCTTAGAGACTAACAAATTTATTAGAGCATAAGCTTTCATGGACTACAGCCCACTTCTTCAGATGCATATAGAGTGGAATAAATATTGAGGATATATATATAGAGAGACACACATACAGAGAGCATAAACAGGTGGGAGTTGTCTTACCAACTCTGAGAGGCCAATTAAGTAAGAGGGGAAAAAAAACTTTTGAAGTGATAATTAAGATAGCCCAGTACAGACAGTTTGATAGTAAGTGTGAGAATACTTACAAGGGGAGATAGATTCAATGTTTGTAATGGCTCAGCCATTCCCAGTCCTTATTCAATCCTGAGTTGATTGTGTCTAGTTTGTATATCAATTCCAGCTCAGCAGTCTCTCGTTGGAGTCTGTTTTTCTGTTGTAAGATTCTGCGTGGACTCCTCCGGATGGTCGAAACAACAGACTGGATTTCTACATAGATTGCTTCCGTCAACGTGCAAAGGCTGAAATTGTGGAAAAGCAACATCACTTGCCCCATAACCTCAGCCATGCTGAACACAACGCCATCTACAGCCTCAGAAACAACCCTGACATCATAATCAAAAAGGCTGACAAAGGAGGTGCTGTCATCGTCATGAATAAATTGGAATATGACCAAGAGGCTGCTAGACAGCTCTCTAACACCATATTCTACAGGCCATTATCCTATGATCCCACTGAGGATTACCTAAAGAAACTACACCATCTGCTAAAAAAACTCCCTGATAAAGCACAGGAACAAATCTGTACAGACACATGCCTAGAACCCCGACCAGGGGTATTCTATTTGCTACCCAAGATCCATAAACCTGGAAATCCAGGACGCCCCATCATCTCAGGCATTGGCACCCTAACTTCAGGCTTGTCTGGTTATGTGGACTCTCTCCTCAGACCCTACGCTACCAGCACTCCCAGCTATCTTCGAGACACCACTGACTTCCTGAGGAAACTACAATCCATCGGTGATCTTCCAGAAAACACCATCCTGGCCACTATGGACGTAGAAGCCCTCTACACCAATATTCCGCACACAGATGGATTACAAGCTATCAGGAACAGTATCCCTGATAATGTCACAGCTAACCTGGTGGCTGGACTTTGTCCTCACCCACAACTATTTCACATTTGGGGACAATATATACCTTCAAGTCAGCGGCACTGCTATGGGTACCCGCATGGCCCCACAATATGCCAACATTTTTATGGCTGACTTAGGGGACGAGAGCTAAGGAAGCGTTGTTCTAATGCCCCTACTCTACTTGCGCTACATTGATGACATCTTCATCATCTGGACCCATGGAAAAGAAGCCCTTGAGGAATTTCACCATGATTTCAATAATTTCCATCCCACCATCAACCTCAGCCTAGATCAATCCACACAAGCAGTCCATTTCCTGGACACTACTGTGCTAATAAGCAATGGTCACCTAAATACCACCCTATACCGGAAACCTACTGACCGCTACACTTACCTACATGCCTCCAGCTTCCATCCAGGACACACCACACGATCCATTGTCTACAGCCAAGCTCTAAGATATAACCGCATTTGCTCCAATCCCTCAGATAGAGACAAGCACCTACAAGATCTCTATCAAGCATTCTTAAAACTACAATACCCACCTGCTGAAGTGAAAAAACAGATTGACAGAGCCAGACGAGTACCCAGAAGTCACCTCCTACAAGACAGGCCCAACAAAGAAAATAAGAGAACACCACTAGCTGTCACCTTCAGCCCCCAACTAAAACCTCTCCAGCGCATCATCAGAGATCTACAACCTATCCTGAAAGATGATCCTTTACTCTCACAGATCTTGGGAGACAGACCTGTCCTCGCTTACAGACAACCCCCCAACCTAAAGCAAATACTCACCAGCAACCACACATCACTGAACAAAACCACTGACCCAGGAACCTATCCTTGTAACAAAGCCCGATGCCAACTCTGTCTACATCTATTCAAGTGACATCATCATAGGACCTAATCACATCAGCCATACCATCAGGGGCTCGTTCACCTGCACATCTACCAATGTGATATATGCCATCATGTGCCACCAATGCCCCTCTGCTATGTACATTGGCCAAACCGGACAGTCTCTACGCAAAAGAATTAATGGACACAAATCTGACATCAGGAATCATAATACTCAAAAACCAGTGGGAGAACACTTTAACCTGTCTGGTCATTCAATGTCAGACCTGCGGGTGGCTATCTTACAACAGAAAAACTTCAAAAACAGACTCCAATGAGAGACTGCTGAGCTGGAATTGATATGCAAACTAGACACAATCAACTCAGGATTGAATAAGGACTGGGAATGGCTGAGCCATTACAAACATTGAATCTATCTCCCCTTGTAAGTATTCTCACACTTCTTATCAAACTGTCTGTACTGGGCTATCTTAATTATCCCTTCAAAAGTTTTTTTTTCCTCTTACTTAATTGGCCTCGCAGAGTTGGTAAGAGAACTCCCACCTGTTTATGCTCTCTGTATGTGTGTCTATATATATCTCCTCAATATTTATTCCACTCTATATGCATCTGAAGAAGTGGGCTGTAGTCCACGAAAGCTTATGCTCGAATAAATTTGTTAGTCTCTAAGGTGCCACAAGTACTCCTGTTCTTTTTGAGGATACAGACTAACACGGCTGCTACTCTGAAACCAGTGGATGATAGTGTAGTTGGACTTTCAGAAAGCCTTTGACAAGGTCCCTCACCAAAGGCTCTTAAGCAAATTAAGCCATCATGGGATAAGCCATCCTGGATCAGTAACTAGTTAAAAGATAAGAAACAAAGAGTAGGAATAAATAGTTTCAGTAATGGAGATAGGCAAGTAGTGGGGTTTCCCCCAAAGACCTGTACTGGGACTTGTGAGGTGGCAAAATTTGCAGATGATACAAAATTATTCAAAATAGTTAAGTCCAAAGCTGAGCAAGAAGAGTTAAAGGGATCTCACTTGACTGGGTAACAAAATGGCAGAATAAATGCAATGTTAAGTGCAAAAAACTGCACATTTAAAAAAAAAACTACACCTATATAAAGGTGGTGTCTAAATTAGCTGTAGAAAGAGATCTTGGAGTCATTGTAGATAGCTCTCTGAAAACAGCCATTCAATGTGTGATGGCCATCAAAAAATAGTCAGGAACCATTAGGAAAGAGATGATAAAACAGAAAATATCATAATGCCACTATATAAATCCATGGTATGCCCACACCTTGAATGCTGCATGCAGTTCTTGTTGCCCCATCTCCCAAAAGATGTATTAGAATTGGAAAAGGTATAATTTGTGTTGCCCTTCTTTGTTAAGGGTATGGAATAGTTTCTATATGAGGAGAGATTAAAAAGACTGGGACTGTTCAGCTTAGAAAAGAGATGACTGAGGGGATATGATCGAAGTCTATACAATCATGAATGGTGTGAAGAAAGTGAATAAGGAAGTGTTATTTACCCCTTCACATAACACAGGGGCCACCCGATGATATTAAGAGACAGCAGGTTTAAAACAAACAAAAGGAAGTGCTTTTTCATACAACTGACAATTAACCTGTGGAACACATTGCCATAGGATGTCATGAAGGCCAAAAGCATAACTGTGTTTAAAAAAAATTAGATAAGTTCATGAAGGATATCAATGGCTATTACACAAGATGGTCAGAGATGTAACTCCATGCATGCTCTGGGTATCCCTAAACCTTCAACTGCCAGAAGCTGGGACTGGATGACAAGGGATAGTTCACTTGAAATTGCCCAGTTCTCTTCATTCCCTTTTGGTCATTTGGCACTGTTAGAAGACTGGATACTGGGCTAGATGGATGATTGACCTAGTATGGCCATTCTTATGTTCTCTCGTACTCCAAATTTCAAGGCAAGGCAATCCAAGTAATCATGTAAATTTTAGAGCAGCTAGGAGTCACATTTCAAACAAAGCTTTTCTCAACTTTGAAGATAGCTGAGTGTTAACTGTTGTCAGTTGCAATCTTACTGATTACAGTAGACAAATGTAAACACCTTTTTTTTAAAAGAAATAGTGGACTTTCCACCTTCCCAAGAGAAATGGGAAGACTTAACTAAGTATTGTATTGCATATATGCAAAGTAGTCTAGCAAATTGATTTGTTAGTATTTTTAAATACCGGTAAAATACTTTTTCTGGCCTTACACCCAGGAGGTAACAAAAGGTCAGAAGGTGAAACACAAGACTTGCTTTTAAAAATGCAAAAACTATTAGACTTTTTCCCTTCCTGCTTTACAGGCAATAGAAGATGCGTATGTACCAGTTATCAAGTTTGAATTTGATGGTATTGAGGTAAGAATTAAACCTTAGTGTCTAGTTAAAATGCAGATTATTGTTTTTTTGCTTTGGAATTTCGATGATATAACACTGGTTCCGGTCTCACTGGCACAACAAGCTATTTTGCAAGGTTATTCATTAGTACTCCAAAGTCTAAGGGCTTGTGTACGCAGCTCTGCAGTTCAGATTATGGGGGTGTGAATTGCAGCATGCACCAAAGTGCTACACTGTAACTGCCACATGTGGACGCTGCTGGCATGAACTAAAAGACACCTAGCTTGGGTTAGGACCATGTTAACATGAGCTAGGTGCCTTTTAGTTCATGCCAGCAGTGTCCACATGGGGGAGTTGCAGCGCAGCACTTTGGTGCATGCTGCATTTCAGACAAGCCTTAAGGGATGTCTACACAGCAAAGAAAACCCCCCAGCTGGCCTAAGTCAGCAGACTCAGGCTGCGAGGCTGTTACATTGCTGTGTAGACTTCCGGGCCTGGGCCCGAACACTAGGACTCTCCCACCCTGCAGGGTCCTAGAGCCCAGGCTCTAGCCCAAGCTCAGAAGTTTACACAACAATGAAACAGCTCCACAGCCTAAGCCCAAGTCAGCTAGCACAGGCCAGCCACGGGTGTCTAATTGCTGTGTAGACATACCCTAAGAGCTTGTCTCCACAAACATTAAGCTGGGATGTGAATCCAGCCTGCACTAGGTTGCTGCAGTCTCCTTGTTTGTGTGCCCCCTGCTGACATGAATTAAGTCTTGTTTCAAAGAGGACTAGACCAAAGCGTGTTAACAGACTGTTAATGTATGTCAGCAAAATACTTGAACAAGTAGTCTTATTGTGGGCTAGATTCACTCCCCAGCTTGCCACAAACTAAATGTTCACGTCCTTAAATTACTACAAAGTTAGTCAGGCTCTCATGTGGGCCATGCCTTTCCCCAGATTGCATATACTAAACTTCTATTTTAGGGTATGTCTACACTAGAAACGTAAATTGAGCTATATTAGGTTGATTGACCACCACCTCAGTAATTATTGCTGTGGTGCCTGTCCACACTAACCTCCTTGAGTCGGTGCTGCATGGCCTCCCCAGGTGTGCTTCCACTGGTCTAAGAGAGGCAGTGTGGGGAATTCAGAGGCCTGTCTCTCAGCTCTGCTTGCAGCTTGCCCCACAGGCTCCCAGCGGGCTGCCCCCATCCCTGTTTCCTACCAGGAGCGGGAGGGGGGAGAAGCTGCTCATGGCTTTTTGGCTCCCCACTGGGAGCTGGGCAGCCTGGTCAATTTCCCAGTGGGGAGCGGGAGCAGGGTCCAGTAGCCCAGGGATTTTTGCCCCAGCTCCCAGACAGGAGCAGGGTCTAGCCACCTGGGGTTCCTGCCAAGAAATTGACAGAAAGCCAACAGCTGATGTAAGTAACACACACACTGCATTGCCCTAACTATATGGACATAAGCCCTATGCTTCTCATGAAGGTGGAGTTGTGATGTCAATGTAGTAGGGCACTTACCTCATTGGGAGCAAGGCTGTAGCATAGACACTGACATAATTAGGTCGACATAAGCTGCCTTATGTAGACCTAACTGTGTAGTGTAGACTAGGCCTTAGTAGAAAAAATATCTGCAGGATGAAAATAAGAGCTAGGGTTTTGGGATACACATGTTCCTACTCAGTGACCCCTTTTCTTCTCCCTATTGCCGCTACAATGTATAGCATGAATTGACTTGAGTAAATGTAGTGAGACTTTCAAGGAAGAACCTATCGCATTAACAAAGCAAAACAGACTTGCCACCTTTTAGAACAGGATTTTCCAGTTTGTCCCTGAGGCCTCTTGTGACCCTTCAAGGAAACTTACTTAAATACACATTTTCTTATGAATTAAAAATATGTTCCCTGAGCCACAGACTCTTAAAATGAAGTCTTTGAATTAGCTCTCACTGCAGTGAGTGGAGAGTGTTGCAGAGGAAGGCAGTTCTGTGGAGTAGTTCTGGTGTGAGCCAGATGTGCGCTGAGCAACTACCGTCCCTTCTCTGCTGTAGCCACTTAGCTTCCTGCTGGCTGGCTACCATATTCCAGCAGAGGGAGGTAAGTAACTCATTTGCTCCAGTCTGCCAGAGACCCAGAGCAGGATTTTGTCTCCAGAAACTGTTCCTGAGCAAGGGAAGGGGTTTCTAAGTGCAAAAGCTGGTTCTCTTCCCCCACATGGTTACCCTGGGAAAGACAAAGCTGGGAACTAGCAACCAGTTCTCTCTGAATCTCAGCCCCAGGTTCCTTGAGTCATCTGGCAAATGGTTCCTTAAGACTAAGCTGGGGAAAGGTGCAAGCACATTCCAGCAACTCTTGGGGCTGTGCAGGAGGAGCCATATGAGCTGGTTGAATACATTAGCTGGGCAAAATAATAAACAGGTAGTTGCAGAAACCAGTTGATCAAACAGCGAGATAGCCACATGGGACAAACGTGAAAGTTTGAGGAGCAAAAGTTGAGGCAGTGATGGCAAACAAAGGCTTCTAAAAGTTCCTCATTTAAGTCCTGGTTCACAGTGTCTGCCAGTTGCGGGGAATGCTGTCAGAAGTAAGTAGTGTGTTTGAGGATCAGGGTGCTATTTACTTGTTCTATGTTGACATTTCTATGTGCTAACATAATAATATAATATGGAGCTATACCTCTCTCATAGAACTGGAAGGGACCTCGAAAGGTCAAGTCCAGCCCCCTGCCTTCAATAGCAGGACCAAGTATTGATTTTTGCCCCAAGTGGCCCCCTCAAGAATTGAACACTCAATCCTGGGTTTAGCAGGCCAATGCTCAAACCACTGAGCTATTCCTCCCTCCATACTTGTTCTATGGTTAATACCTAAACAGTACGTTACCAGAAAGTCTTGGCACTGTATATTGGTGTAGACTTTAACTCTTTTACAAAAGTAGCTTATTGTTTACAATCCCACTTAAACTGTCTAAATACTAAATATACATCAAGGAACAGGAGCTGCAAAATGAGAGGGAGTTTCAGAGAACTTAGGTAACGACTGGGTTTTTTTAGTCTTTCCTGTTTTGGATCACTATCTAAACAAGATATTGTATTTTGGGTCCTTATTTCCTTGAGATTAAGCACTGCTTTCATATAAGTAGGCCAGATTGCTATTTATCCTCTTCCCCCCCCCCCCCCTCCCAAAATGAACTGTATTACTATATTGCCTTAATATGTTGACAAGACAAGTCAGACTACTCAGAACAGTACATCTGCTCTGATGGGCGGATACCTCCTAGAAAAATGAAACTGTTGGCAGAGCAGTATAGTGTTGCTGATTTGACTAAATCAAAATCTAAAAATTCAGAGGATAGGAGATTAAGAAACAGTACTGAAAACTAGGGATGTAAATATTGGTTTTAAAAGTTAACTGGTTAGATTATATCATTTAACCGGTTAACCAAGGTCACTGCGGCCGGCCTGGCACGGCGGGGGCAGGGGTAAAAGTTAAGGTCGGTTAAGGGTAAGCGTAATGCTTATTTGTTTAGAAAACCTCCACTTCTTGAAAATTTTGTTTTGAAACTTAAATTATAGACAAAATGGCTTCTTCCCTTTTAATAGGCCGTGGGGGAGGGGGGGAGTGGCCTTTCCTGTCAAAAGAGAAAATGTGAAATTTCAAACAAAGCAAAAAAAAAAGTTTCCCATGAAACGTACTTCTTGACACTTCCAGTATATGTCCTGTTTTCTTGATATATCTAATGCATTAAATCCTAATAATCTGGTAATGAACTCTCCAGATTTGCGCAGTTGTAGCATTCATTGAGGAGAATTTAAAATTGTTACTTAGCTTATACTTCTCTATAGATGCAAAGTATAATGCACTTTAAATTTTTCTCCCTAAGATTGATCTTGTGTTTGCAAGGCTGGCTGTACAGACTATTTCTGATAACTTGGATCTTCGAGATGATTCACGTCTAAGGAGCCTGGATATAAGATGTATACGAAGCTTAAATGGTAACTTCTGTTTTAATCTTAAACCTGATAACTCTTATTCATGTGGGATAAGAACATATTTTGTAAAATGTTAAGTTGAATTAGAAATGGACATGTATTTTGTTTACAAATTACTACCTTTTCCAAGTTTGTACAAAAAAGACATTACTCCTGTTGCGTAGATTCCTAATATTCTCCTGTATGCTTTATTGGATGAGATCTGAGATATTCAGATACCACCGTGATGGGTAGGTTAAAAAAAATCTGGATAGATCAAGGTCCTGTCAGTTCTGGATATTAGACACTTTAATGGGTCGGGCAAATGTCTGACCATACCCAACATTTTCCTGCTTCTTTGTTCACTGTGCTTATGCCAGTTGGTTTCCTCTTCCACTACAGGGGGAGCTGTATTCCAGTGCCACTGTATGTAAATAGCTAAAGCTGGGGTGGGCAACCTTTCAGAAGTGGTGTGCCGAGTCTTCATTTATTCACTCTAATTTAAGGTTTCGCGTGCCAGTAATACATTTTAACATTTTTAGAAGGTCTCTTTCTATAAGGCTATAATATATAAGCTAAACTATTATTGTATGTAAAGTAAATAAGGTTTTTAAAATGTTTAAGAAGCTTCATTTAAAATTAAAATGCAGAGCCCCCCGGACTGGTGGCCAGGACCCGGGCAGTGTGAGTGGCACTGAAAATCAGCTCATGTGCCGCCTTCGGCACGCGTGCCATAGGTTACCTACCCCTGAGCTAAAGCATTTGACATGAGGTGATAACTATAAAAGTAAACTATTGCTATGAATTACTTAAAGTAAAGGAAGTCTTCTGATACTTCGAGCTTAACCTCACTACTCAGCAATCCTGAGTTTTGTCTAATTGTGTATGGCGCTTAAAACTGACCGACTTGGCTCTCGGATCCACTCCCACCTCCAAATGATCTCATGGCCTTTCACTTGTTAAAAATTGGTTGATTATAGCTGCAGCCTAAACTCTAAAAACCTCTGATATTCACAAGGTATGTGGATGCATACTGGAGGATACTAACATGTCTGCTAACCATATTTACAGTAGTAAACTATGGATCTAAAAGCAATTTTTATCCAATGCTTACTTTAGAAACCCTTTCACCAAGACAAAAAAGTGGTAAATTAGTAAAAACCTGAGATTATTAAATTTGCAATTTAAATCTCTCTTGCAGGTTGCAGAGTTACTGATGAAATTCTGCATTTAGTGCCACACAAGGAGAACTTCAGACTAACACTTAGAGCAATTAAACTGTGGGCAAAACGTGAGTAAAACAGTCATTCTTGATCTCTACCCAGAAACTTAATTGTTCTTGAAAAGTTCGTGAAAATCTAGATAACTAAAGGCTGAGAGTAACATGTCCAACCACTTGAGGAATATTTCATGGGGTAACTCAGGAATCTTTTAAAATGCCAAACTTGCCATGTATGTGATTGTGAATAAGAACTGTGATCTTTATTTCAAAACTAAATTTTATTCCGACATGCTAAAGTAGTAAACACTCATAAATAGGGTATTGAGTAGTCATGATGCTAGGTAAATAGTCATACATAGAAGGTGAGGCAAATGTCTCCATGGGGGTCAAAGTAGCTTAAAGCATGTTCATATATTTGTCATGAGAACTGCTGAACACAACCTTTTTACACCATAACCCTCTACTTTTCATGTGCCTATTTGCACAATGGACTATATAAACTAAACTAACATTCTTCTTTGAGTGTCCTCTGCATATTTTCAGTCTTGGGATGTGCTGACCAGTGCAATTTGGACAATGGAATTTTCTGGTAAGAGTGCTCATTAGAGCGCTCCCACACCCTTCCTGCCCCTCACCCCAGTGTTTGAGTACATTCTGAGGCTTTGGCACCAAATCTGCCTCAGTCTCTTCCAACTGCAATGGACAGATGGATGTGGACTTCTCTAGATCTTAGATCCATAGTTTAAGTGCCTTGGTGGTGGGTGGGAAGGAGGTGTTTTTTTGTTTTTGTTTAATGTTTTTTTTAAAGATTAATCAATTACTAGTGTTAGGTTAGGTTTTAGGATAGTTCAGATATTCAGCAGGACTTTTTACAGGTGTCCATGGCAGATCTGAAGATGAAGAAACATGGCTTTAAAAGATATCATGCCATGCAGTCAGACATCCTTACCAGATGTCTTAAATGCCTTGGGAAAGGCATTCCCCTTTGCCTTGCACTATTTATAGTACATTCGTTCCCCAGGCCAGAAAGACTCCAAGCCTTCTTATTGCAGGAAGGTTTGACTGCCAGACCTCTGGGATTGTAGGTGATGAAGAGATCTGAAGGAAAGGATAGGAGGCCTGAATAGGCTCAGAGTATTTCTGCATCCAAGCAGAATACCGTGGTAAAGGTGTTTGCCTCAGCACCAAGCTCCGGTTGCAAATCAATGGAGCTATCGGTACCTAAGACATCCAATCTGGTTCCAAAACTCTCGAGCCCCTCTGACATTCTGGGGGGCAATCTAGACCAGTGGGGGGTTGTCAGCACTATCCTGCAAACTTAGGTGCCTCACAATGCTTTGCTGCTGTAGCTCTCACCTGGGCCACTCAGACTTCCAGCACGCAGGTAAGATCCTGAGTATCTGTGTATACTGAAGCCTGTTATCCACACATCAGTCACACTTTGGCTTCCACCAGGTTTGGTTATCACTTGCAAGGTGACCCCAACATATTCCCAGTCCCGAAGTTTTCCCCCAAAATGTGTTCTGTACTGTCCAGCCCTGTCCTGGACAGTCCAGGTAACTTAGAGGGGCAATGGATCCAATATTTCTACCCTAAATGGAGTTACCCGCACAGTTTAAAACACTGGATTAGTTTTGATTAAAGAACGAAACAAACTTATTTAACTACAAGGAGGTAGGTTTTAAGCAAGTACAAGTATAAAGCCGTAAAGTCAGAGAAATGGATACAAGAGAAACAAAGATAAAATGCTTCCTAGTACTAAAACTTAATAAACTAGACTTTGTTCAAGGTGAAGTCCCTTACCATGTGTTCCCAGTAACATTGCTGACTGAATTCTCAGGCCAGAACCTGCTCCCAAAGTCCAAAGGCTGTTTCTTTCCTCTTCTTAAGGGAAAGACTGAGAGATGGTTAGGGAAAGATAACTTGGGGTCTTTGCCCCTCACTTTTACAGTTCAGTCACACTCTGAAACACATTTTTCTGAGGGTTACCCTCAGATAAAATTCATTCCCACTGTGAGGATGGAGACAAGGAGTCTGGTGGTGAAAGAGGTTCCATACTGTTTGCTAAAATGTAGATTGATCTGTTCCTGCCCTGCTTCTTTGCCACAGAATCATCATTTGACAGGTGATTGCCCATCAATTTTGACATCTGGCTAGAGGCATCAGCTTGTCCTTTGTCTTTAAGAAACTGGTTTACCCAGACTTATCTGGTAAACACAGTTCAGGCCTAATTTCAGCTTATGTTTATAACTTAACATATAATGTTGCTATATGCATTTCACCATGATATTATTCAGCAGCAAGTTATTAATTTTCAAATTATACCTCACAAGGCATATTTTGTACAAAGATTATTACAATGGTTTGTAGGGAGGCGGTTCCAGATAAGGGACCCAAACAGCTAGATAACATACCAGAACAAAGAACTTCAGTACCAAGGAAAAGGAAGGCTAAATCAAAACATGTCTGACTTCCTCTCTCTGGTGACTCATCAAAAAAATTCTCACCATTATCCCTTCTACAAATTCCAATTTCAGTCATTTCACCAATAGGTTTCATTATTGGGTCTGCTTGTGTATATAGTTTTAGAAGTACCCTTAGTATTTATTTAGTTAGGATTTAGCCTGATGTGATGCCCTCACCAGGTTTTAAACACTGCCTGTTGTGTGGGGTAGCTATCCCTAATAGGGACCGCCCCACACACACACACTGCATTTACTCTGCCTTGGAGAAGGGCACATTTAAAGGAAAGTGCTCTATCTGTATGTCATTCAAAGAGAGCACTGGTGATTAGAGATTTCTGCTTGAAGCAGCACCTTATGGAGCAGGCCATGAGCTTGCTTTGGTACTGGAGAACTCTGCCAATTGTCCAATCTCTCAGAGCACTTCAGAGCCGGTAGGGGCTGTTCCACAGCCAGATTCTGATTTCTATCTTAATTGGAAGAGAGATCATTCTCTGAGGAAAAGGAGTCACAAAATGGATGAGAGCCATTGCAAAGCTAGGAGAGATTCCTCCTCCTCCTAAGAGGAGTGCAGACTGACACAGAGATTCCTCTAGTACACAGGATAGTGGTGGGCTGTCTTACTCTCTTGTACTGAGATGAGAACAATTGGACAGCATACTGTCAAGTCCGGTACCAATGACATTGGTGTTGACACCGATTTGTTTCTGCTCTGACATATCAGGCAAATCTGACTTGCTTTGCCTTTCTGCTCCAGACATTCTATTAATTCAGCACCACTCAACTGTGGTGGCCTCTTCTGTGTTATCAATACCTCATAGACTGGGTTAGATTATTCACTGTTGCCAGCACTGTCTTCTGCACCGCTTAAAAATCAGGATACAGAGCTGAGTTTGGCCCCTTTATCGGTACTGAGGGGTCATCAGTGCAGCTACAATCTTCAGTAATGGACAGTTTAGGAGCAGACCACATCTGCAGGACTGGTACTGGGCTCGACTTCATGACTGATGTCCATTTCAGTGTCGTGTGAGTGCAATACCCCTACCGCTACTCCAGGCACCAGCTGCTTTGCCATCGACAGCATTGATGCAGCCTGTACGTTGGGCTTCAGATGAGTCTGGATGTTTGCCTGCTCTACCTGAGTGGTTCCTCCATTGCCACAGGACTGCTTGGAAGGTTCTTCAAGAGAGAATTTGGGAACATCTTCTGCCTCTCCGTCACCTTCAAAATACCATTCTCAAAAGTCTGAGACCTCCTGGGGAATCACTAGAGGTACAGATATTAGCACTGCTCCCACAGTAGAGATAAGGGTCTTGGTCCAGTTCCTACTGGCCACCAATCCTCAATGGCCTCCTTGGGATGTTCCTCAATCTGCAAGGTCCCAATGCTTAGGTTAGTCCAGGGCAAGGTCACTGATCTTTGTTCATCTCCATTCTGAGCTAGTTTAGCCTCAACCATTGTTACAGGGGCAGGTGTTTCCACAGGAGATTTCATTGGTTCCACTTCATTTTTCTTTCTCCTCGCTGGATGATTCTATGGTGCCAGCTTCCTCTTGTCCTGTACCTGAGGATTTTAAGTCATATCAAGATCTCCTGAGGTGAATGGCTACAAGCTTGGGCATTCAGACAGAGTTTGTTCAGGACAGTACTAATAAGTTGGTATATTTTCTCGAGTTCTCTCCAGCGAGAGTAGCTCTCCCTATAAATGAAGCACTTTTTGGAGCCTGCAAAAATGTACCTTACGTTCCTTTCCACTCTCAGTGAAGCATACTGAAAAGAGGTATTGTGCCCTTATGCAGGGTTTTCAGTGCTTCTACTCTCATCCAGCCTCTAACTCACTTGTCATAACGGCAGCAAGTGAGAGGTTGTGTCAAGGGAGATATAAGTCAGCACCTAAAGACAGAGTCTAAAAGGTTAGATTTAATGGGAAGGAAAAACTTACTCAACCTCTTCTTTAGAAATTCACATTGCTAATCAGCAGGTGCTGTTAGCCTCCTAATTTACAAAATCCTATGTCCAAATTTACATATAAATTGCTAGAATCCTCCAGGGAAGAGTTTAAGACATTCATTGTGGAAGGTTGTCTGGTGGCCAAGACGTCACTGCAATACACGGAGGACACTCTTCTCTCCCTCTCCCCCCACCCTCTGAATTATTATCTTGGCTGTAACAATGAGAAGAGCCTCATGGTTACAGAATTCTGGCATAGCTTCTGAGGTCCAACAAAGCATAGAGGATTTACCTTTTGATGGTTGGTTTTTGTTTCCAGAAAAAAACATGGAAGGCAGCAGAAGCAGCAATACCATTCACAGTTACTTCTGGCAGTCAGCTTACCCCACTAAGCAGCAAGGCTTCTCTAGGAAGGGACATAAGTCCCAGCAGAGGTTGTTTCCTGGTCCCAATAGTAACCAGCCAGCCCCTCACCTATCAAGAGCAACACTCCAGTTATCAACTTCCCGACCATATAATCTCCATTTGGGGGCAAGCTATTTCACTTTTACAGGGCTTGGGGAAACAGTAACTATCATAGAATATCAGGGTTGGAAGGATCATCTAGTCCAACCCCTTGCTCAAAGCAGGACCAATCCCCAGACAGATTTTTGCCCCAGATCCCTAAATGGCTCCCCTCAAGGATTGAACTCTCAACCCTGGGTTTAGCAGGCCAATGCTCAAACCACTGAGCTATCCCTCCCTATGAACAAATGATCCTAAGTACTGTGGGATAAGGTTATGCCATCCTGTCCATTTCCCCCTTCCTACTCCCTACCCCATCCCTTTTCAGGGACCCCTCTCACAAGTCACTGCTCCAACAGCAGGTTCAGACTCTGTGTTTCGGGAGCTGTAGAAGAGCTTCCTCTTCATCATTGGGAGAAGGGGATTTTACTCATGGTATTTCCTGATTTCCCCCCAAGTCTAAGGGAGAGTTGAGAGCTATGTATGAACAAGTACAACAAACACATAAGAAGCAGCATGGTTACCCTAGTGATGATTCTCACCAAGTTGGATCAATATGACTAGTGTGCTGATCTTCAGGAAGCCTACCTCCATGTGGCAATTCTCCCAAGCCACAGAAAATTGGGATTTATAGTGGTAGGTCAACATCAGTACATAATGCTCCTCTTTGGCCTATTCTCAGCTCCACATGTATTTACTAAATGCATGATTGTAGTAGCAGCATATCTCAGAAAGAGGTATTAATGTTTTTCCTTACCTGGATGATTGGTTAATGAAGGGAAAGTCCAGAAACCAAGTCCTACATCATGTCCATTTCATGCTGTTTCTTCAATCTTCTGGGTCTGATTTGAACAAAGGCAGCATTAAACACAAAATATTGAGTTCATTGGGGTCCTACTGGACTCTGAGTTAAGGGGATTTTCTGCTCAATGAGAGATTTCAAGCAATTCGTTGCCTGTGTCTGTCCCTCTGATCACATCCTTCAGGCATACACAGACTATAGTTGAAGTTGCTTGATCATATGGCCACTTGCATGTACATAGTCCAGCATGCAAGATTGTCTTCATCCTCTTCAAGGCTGGTTGAAGTTGACTGATCTCCTGAATTGTCAATCACAGGACAGCCTAGTACAAGTGCTACCCAGCCCTCCTAGAGTTTGTAGAGTGACGGATACTCTACATCCGATCACTCTACATCAGATCAGTGAATGCACCAACCTCCACCAACCAGGACCATAATTATAGAAACCTCCAACAGATTGGAGAGTACATTTAGGGAAATGGAAAGTTCAAAGTTTGTGGACAGAAGAGAGAGGTTCTCCATGTCCATGTCCTGGAACTTTGAGCCATTTACAACACATGCTGGCCCTTTCAGGCTCAGATCAAGGGCACAGTGGTTCATATACTCACCAACAATACCACCACAATGTGTTATGAAAGACGCAGAGGAGCCTGCCTCAACCAGCTCTGTCCTGGAGCAGTGAAGTTTTGGCTTCCTTGCTGCAAAAAAGTGCCATCATTCCCACAGCGGCACTCTAACTGGGTGCTCAGAATCACTGGCTGATCACCTTAGCAGGCATTTCTCCCAGAATCACAATCAGTCCATCACCAGGGTTCTGAGGTCCATCTTCAAAGAATGGAGTATTCTGACAATTTACCTGCTTAGAACAAAAGACAGCAAACAGTGCTGCCAGTTTTGTTCTTGAGCAGATCTCAGTCCAGGCTCTCTAACGGATGCCTTCCATCTGAACTGGGGATTAGCAATGATGTATGCCTCTCCCATCCCCCCCAGCCAATCCCACTCATTCCTCAAATTATTCTCAAACTGAAGTTAGATTTTGCCAAACTGATACTCGTTGCACCACTGTGGCAAAGGCAGTGTTGGTTCTCTGACTACCTCAATCTATCTGACCTCCCAAATATCTTCTGCTGTATCCCAACCTACTGATTCAACACCATGGTCAAATTTGGCATCCAACACTAGGCAAGCTGCACCTCCGTGTGGATGCTGCATGGGTAGATGAAGAGGAAGGACATTGTTCAGAAGCAGTCCAGTGACTTTTACTTAATAGTAGAAAACATTCCACTATGGTTATTGATTTGGCCAAGTGGAAACATTTTTCCAGTTTGGTCACTAGCTCAGAGAATTCAGGTGAGTCTAGCCCACATTCAGGACACTTTGGATTACCTGATTACACCTTCAATCCTCAGATTTATCTCTGTTTGCTGACTGTATATTTACAAGCAATCTCTGCATTCCATTCTCTGATTCAGTGGAAGTCAATTTTTTCTAACTCCACGGTAGTCATATTTCTAAAAGGTGCTGTCTATCTCTTTCCACCTCAGAAGAAAACATTATGGGACCTTAGCAGTGTACTGGCTACCCTCCTGGAACCTCTGTTTGAACCCCTAGCAATTTGTTCTCTATTCCTCCTTTATTAAAAAACAGCTTTTCTTACTGCCATAACATCTGGAAGGAGAGTAAGCAAACTGGAAGGACCTCCAAGCATTTCAAAGATAGTGACCCTAAGGCCACATTCAAAAAAAAATTCTGAAGTGGTTTCACAGTTGGCTATTAAGAGCAATTTGCTTACCGGTATTCTTTCCTAAGCTACGCTCAAGTCTATATGAACACCGGCTTCATATGTTGGATGTGAGACAATGCTTGGCATTTGTCAGGGTTCCCTCCCCACTCTGAACTCTGGGGTACAGATGTGGGGACCCGCATGAAAGACCTCCTAATCTTATATTCTACCAGTTTAGGTTAAAAATTTCTCCAAGGCACAAATGCTTTTCCTTGTCCTTGGACAGTATTGCTATCACCACCAAGTGATTTACACACAAATTTAGGAAAGGGTCACTTGGAGTCCCTATTCCCCCAAAATATTCCCCCAAGCCCCTTCACCCCCTTTACTGGGGAGGCTTGAGAATAATATACCAACCAATTGGTTAGCAATGTGAGCACAGACCAAACCTTTGTCTTAGGACACTGAAAATCAATCAGGTTCTTAAAAGAAGAGTTTTCTTTATAAAGAAAAAGTAAAAGAATCACATCTGCAGAATCAGAATGGAAGGTAACTTTACAGGGTAATAAGATTTAAAACACAGAGGATTCCCCTCTGGCTCAGCTTCACAGTTAAAAAAACAGGAATAAAACTACTTCTGTAGCATAGGAAAATTCACAAGCCAAAACAAAAGATAACCTAACACATTTCCTTGCCTACTTAGAATTTTTGTGAGTTTTAGATGGATCATTCCAGGTATATTTTCAGGAGATGTTGTTCCTGCTTGGCTTCTCTCTCCATCGAGAGAGGGAACAGAAAGCCACAAACAAATCCTCCTCTTATTTTGAAAGTGTGGGGGGTTTTTTTTCTCATTGGTCCTTCTGGTCAGGTGCCAACTAGGTTATTTGAGTTTCTTAACCTCTTACAGGTAAAGCAATTCAGTACAGCTGCCCCAGAGGAATTTTATGCTAACCTTATTTCTATGTGGAAAAGGCTAGACCATCTCGTTCATTGCCTTGATTCTTTGTCTCCTATGCAGGATGGATGAAATGTCAGGCAATTTCTTCAGACAGTTTCCAGGTGGATAACTTCCTGCTTTACCATGGCATATGGAGTTATTCACACTACAACAATCACATAGTCTGCAGAAGAGAAGAGTGAGGGGGGATTTGATAACAGTATTCAAGTACCTGAAGGGGGGTTCTAAAGAGGATGGCGCTCAGCTGTTCTCAATGGTGGCAGATGACAGAACAAGGAGCAATGGTCCCAAGTTTGAACAGGAGATTGGACTAGATGACCTCCTGAGGTCTCTTCCAACCCTAATCTTCTATGATTCCTAGGCGATGTTTTGATATTGGACATTTGCAAGACCTTCATGCATATTTTTACCAAATACTATGCTGTTACAACTGCATCTAGGTTAGATGAAACTTTGGGAAGTTTGGGAAAGTTCTGCAGTCGTTCTTTAAGTAGACTCTGAGCCCCAAGTCTTTCTGTTATTGCTTGTGAGTCAACTGAGTAGAATACAGATCTGCAACCACTCAAAGATGAAAACACCTACTTGTACTGTAACTGATATGTGGGTGTAGATGTCTATTCCACGACCCACTCTGTCTCAGTTTGATGTTCAGTGTGAAGGAATTAAGGGAGGTCAGGGTGGTGCTGCACTTTAATAGCCAATGGAGGGCTACGAGAGGCCAGAGTGCCACCCTGACAGGTAGTGCTAAGCAAAGGTCACCAGTATCAGCGTGCTGGGCACGCACACACCTGAATGGAATACATATCTGCACTCTCATCTTGAAGACCAACAAATACATTACAGGTAGATAACCATTTTACCTTCAGCGGCTTTCGAAGAGGTCACCAACCCAGTTTTTGACATTTTAGATACCACTTCAAGAAATCAAGTACCTTTACCAATACTAGATGGACTTCGGGAACCAGATAAATCAATATGATCCAACCCTTATTCCTATCAGCCAGTTTCAAAGAAAGCTGACAAGTCATATCAGATTCCTGTTTTCCTGTACACCTTCCTCTTAACTGACTGACTCGTTGTATCAGCTATGGTCAAATGATCCAAAACTGGTCATTTACTCCTTGTCAAAGAGAAGGGAAAGAGTTAATTTTCTAGGAAGAAAATTGAACATAAGTGGCCAATTACTAAGCAGTCATGTCAAGGTACCAATTCCATTTTGGGGAAACTATCTCCCTTTTCACTAAAAATCTTCCAGAGATCAACAAAACTAGCTAATGCCCTCCTAAAAAGTCAGAACATCACAAAACATGCACTTAAAGCATCATCTGAGGTATCTGACACTGCGTCCAGATCGATTCCTTCATTCACTGATCTCTGCAGATATGTGGCTAAGATCATCTTCTCTGCTTCTGGAGACAGCCTAGAACAGAGGATCTTCCTTAAGGGTGACTGTTTGTTTATGTAGTGTCAAAACTGATTAAGTTATAGAAAAGACAAAAGAAACAGTCTTCTGCAAGATCACTGGGAGTGTTTCAATCCTTTAGATGGTCACCTGGTCCCATGTTTAGATATCATAAGCAATACTACCCTCCTTCATCCTACTACACTCAAACAGTATCAGCATCAACAATAGTCCTCCTGTGTCTTAGCAGAGGAAGAGAGCCTTCAAGCATCAGAGGAGGATGAAGAATTCTTCGGCTATGTCTTTGTTGCCTTATGTTAGGCTGCAGGTTTGACATAAGATTTGAGCGCTATGAACCAATCCTGGATCAATCTATCCTTGTTTTAGGAGAAGTCTCTCAGAATTCCATGAGTCGTAAAAATCACTTCAAACAGGTGGATGTTGGACATAATAAAGGAAGGCGTATACCATCCAATTTGAACACCTTCCTCCTTACAACCCCCCCTCACTCCTCCCTTTCTAGGGGGTCCATCTCACAAGAGGGTACTAAGAACACAAATACAAACTGTTACAGGCAGGAGCAATAGAGGAGAGCCTAGAAAAGCTCTGGAACCAAGGGGTTTATTACAATTATTTCTGATTCCAAAGAAAAAGACCAATCCTAGAGCTGGACAGTATGTTCAAAGTCATCACCATTCCCCCCAAAAAGCCACTAGTCTCTCTAATATAGTGGTTGAGCCTAGAGAATGCTCTCAGAGGAGTATCATTCCACCTCCCCCACTCTCCTGCAATAGCTACATCAAATGTATCCAAGAAGGGATGGGGGAGGGGGTATCTCAATCTATTCAAGGTCTCTGGAGTTCTCAAGAGTCACACTTGCACATGAATGTTAAAACTGAAGGCCATCTTTCTGGCTGTCAAGTCATTCCTCCTACAAGTACAGGACAGGTCACCACAGAAATATATCAGCAATGTAGTATGTGAATCAATAGGGAAGCACACGTTCGTCTCAGCTTTGCAAGGAGGCAAGAAAGCTATGGAATTGGTGTATTCTACACAGTCTCTGATCGCCCTGAATGTAGTGGGAGCTCTCAAGCAGTTCACGAGCAAGCTGAACAGAGATTAGACTAAGATGCTTGAGTGCTTAGTAAAGGACTCAGTAGTTCAGGACATTTTCAGCCTTTGCGACTTTGTGGACATGGATATTTTTTGCACCAGGTTCAATACAAAATTCCTTTGTTTGTTTTTGTTCAAGTGACAGATGCCTTTCTTCTCTGCTGGGGGACCAGTTTACTGTATACCTTTCCTCCTTTCCCACTAATGTTAAAGGTAGTGAAAAAGATCTATCAAACTTGACCAAAATTATGCAAGTTGCTCTGGCATGGCTGAGACCGCAATGGTAGACCCACGTAATTCTTCTTTCCAAGGGGAAATGCAAACTTCTACCAGTAACACCAGCCCTATTGTCCCAGCAGAGAGGGAGAGTTCTTTATCTAGCTCTCCAATTGTTACATCTAACTGCTTTGGGCAATAGGACTCTAACAGATCTAGAAAGAACTTGCTCTGTAGAAGTGCAGCATGTCCTAATTCTAGGAAACAGTCAATTAGAAAATGTTATGATTTTAAATGGAAAATATGTCTGATAAGGCTATTGATCCAGTATTTGCTCCAATTCAATGTATTTTAGAATATCTAGTACACCTAAAATGTGTGGGTTTGTCTAGTTCTTTGCTTAAGGTCCATCTTGTGGAAATAGCCGCCTTTCATAATCCTACTGATGGTAAATCTATATTTTTCACTTGACTCTGTTTTAAAAACCTTTTAAAGGGTTTTTGATCTTCTGTCCATCATTAAGAAATCCAGTTCCTCCATGGTTATCTAAATTTGGCATTAATACATTTTATGACTATACATTTAGACATCTCTCAAATTGTTCATTGTTTCATCTCTCCATTAAAAACAGCCTTTATAATAGCAATCTCTTCAGCTAGAATAATTAGCTAATTGTAGGCCTTGATGGCTGACGCTCCTCTTACAATTTTCTGTAAAGACAAGGAGGCACTTAAGCTTCACCCCATATTTCTCCCTAAACTAATAGATTGGTTAACATGAAAATCCGTTTCTCTCCTCCTCCCCTAACCTCATGTTGTTACGTGAATCTGGATTGCATTATTTAGATTTTAAAATCTCCTTATTTTACTGTCTAGACAGGACTTAGGAGTTTAGGGTTTTCCCCAAAACTGTTCACTTACTGTGCTGAAAATTGCAAACGCCTCACTTTTTCTGTGCAGACATTGTCTAGATTGGTTAGACAGAATATAAACTTATAAGGAATCTTCTCTCTCCAGCATTGGGTCTCAGAACTATCTCTACCTCCGTAGTGTGTTAGATATGATCCCCCTTATTGAGATATATAAAGCTGCCACTTTGGTGTTCAATTCACGCTTTCACTAAATTTTATGCTTTTATATTTATCTGATAGATCTGATGCTCAGTTTGGCAGGGCAATGTTTCAATCTCTATTTAATTAGGACCTTGTGTCCCTCCATCTTTTGTTGAATATTGCTTGTCAACCCCAAGAGTGGGAATATGCAGAGGACATTCAAAGAAGGAATGAAAGTAACCGGAGTTCTTCCAGATGGACTCTGCATATTCATGCTCTCCACCGACCTTCCCCTCTTCTGCAGAGTCCTAACTAAGTAATACTTATGTACTCTGCACTAGTTGTGGGGGGAACTGAGCAAGTGCTCAACACCAGGCTCCTTTTTATAGCCACACCCTTACAACATGCTTGAACACTGAGGGGACTAGTATGAGAGGCATGTGGGCACTCACCAGCCATACTACCAGAAAGTTCCATCACAGCGGGGAGGGATAGCTCAGTGGTTTGAGCATTGGCCTGCTAAACCTAGGGTTGTGAGTTCAGTCCTTAAGGGGGCCATTTAAGGATCTGGGGCAAAAATCTGTCTGGGGATTGGTCCTGCTTTGAGCAGCAGGTTGGACTAGATGACCTCCTGAGGTCCCTTCCAACCCTGGTATTGTATGATGGCACATCACAAAAGTGAATATGCAGAGTCAGTTTCAGAGAAATTGGGTTACAAGTGAGTAACCTTCATGTATAACAACAAAAAAGACACAAAATTAATGCCTTCAGGATAAATGTTATGGGAATTGAAATAAATTGGAGCAGTAAACTGGATGTTTGATAGATGACTCTATTGACCTGAACAGACTTAATCTTGTCTGACTTCTAAAAGTAAACCAGTCTGAGTCTGGCTAATGTTTAAATGGATAACTGAGAACTGTTGCTGTTCTAGACTTGTTGCTGCTTTGTGATAGCAATGGCTACTCTTAATTATTTTGTCTTGCCTATGAACAATGTGAAGTGTTCTGAATGGTCTTTGAATGAAAATTACAATCTCTAGCCTATGATCTTGGTCAGCATGAAATATTACAATATTAGGATGGAAAAGTCCATGGGTAATCATGTGCACCAGACTATATATGTTAACTTGGGAAACATTCTATGATCTTTGAGATGGGAAAGAACTGCAATCTGCCTTGATAGAGGGATCTCAGATAGTGCTGATCCAAAACTGGCAAAGCTTTCACAAAATTTCATGAGAAAATTCTTACTAGGCCTCTGTCAAAATGTTGACCAGCTCTAGTCTCTGAGCAGGACCTGAAATCTTGTGAAGTCAGGGAGATGAGTTGCTGAATCTGGCTACAAATGCTTTCCTTCCCTGGCATGACTGGGGTCTGAGGAAGGCTGCCTGGAAAACACTGACAAAAATACTCATTGACTAAAGCAGCTACAAATACACTGTCAACACTTGTCTCTGTTCTTCATGTGATAGGGGCTGATGGGCCTGAACCACAAGTCTTGAAAAAGAAGGCAAATTTTAAAGGCTCCCCTCTCCAGCTGCCAGAACAGTGCAAAATGAGTACAGCCAAAGAGCGCACTGGTTCTGCAAATTGGCAGTATGAATGGGGCCTTCAGTATATCTTACTGTGAGAGAAGGGCAACTGGAATCCAATATCTTTTTGGCTTATAAATATGAATAAGTAGACATAATATAAGTATAATCTGTAAAGTTTGAGTTGTAACCAGTTTTGGAAATCTTTTCTAGAGCTCTAAGTTTGGAAGGAAACATACTTGCACACTTTAAAAATAAAGGCTAACTTTAAAATGTATCTATTCTAGGACGTGGTATTTATTCCAATGTGCTGGGATTTCTTGGTGGTGTTTCCTGGGCGATGCTGGTAGCAAGAACATGTCAGCTCTATCCACATGCATTGGCATCTACTCTAATTCACAAATTCTTCCTAATTTTTTCAAAATGGTAAGTTTAAACACTTCTCATAGCAAAACAAAAAAATTTAGCTAAGCATTGTCTTGTCAAACTAGTTCTACACTTAATTAGACTTAAGCTAAATTGTCTTCATTTTGTGTAATTTTAAAAAAAATTACTTTAAATGGACAAAACTATACATAATAGTCATTCTTTGGTCTCTTGTACAGGGAATGGCCAAATCCTGTGTTGCTCAAACAACCTGAAGATAGCAATCTAAATTTGCCAGTCTGGGACCCTAGGGTATGTAGATAATGTATTTTCTTACTTACTGGTAATTTATAATCACTTTAAACACACTAATTGAACCATTCTAATGCCATAGGTAAACCCATCTGACAGATATCATCTAATGCCCATAATCACGCCAGCCTATCCACAGCAGAACTCTACGTATAATGTGTCTACTTCAACACGAGCAGTAATGGTAGAGGAGTTCAAGCAAGGTAAGGCATTTCAAACCTCTTCGTACTTCTTACATGATATAAAAGAGAGTCATAATAAATAGATGCCAAGTAAAAATTTGTTCAGTCTCTTCCTTTAGAAGAAAACACATTTACATGTTAAACAATTATATGCTGTGAGAAGAACCAAGAAGGACACTGGCGGGAGGATGGAAGAGATGAGCTAAGTCTCTTCTGTTTCTCACTTCTAGGAATCAGTTTGGACTAGCATGGTGATGCAGAGGGTCAACTTTCCAAAATGTATTGAGATTACGGTAGTAGGTGACCCAGTTCTGTGCAGTGGCAGGAATTCACATTTGTTCTATCCTTTAGTGAACAGTGCAGGATGATAATTACTAGCTTTCATATAGCTTTTTTTTTCATTGATAGATCTCAGAGGACTTGGTATCCAAGATCTGGGTAGAAATTTAATGTGCTTACCTGGTCAGGTTAACTGTCTACAAAAATAAAACATAGCAAGCTTTTTTTAAACATAGGTCTTGCTGTCACAGATGAAATTCTCCAAGGAAAATCAGACTGGCCAAAACTCCTTGAACCACCAAACTTTTTTCAAAAGTACAAGTATGTATGAATCCATTGTCTGTTTGAAATATTTTGAACTACAATGTAATTGGAATAAATTTTTTGCTCTGATTTAATAAATAAGGAAAAATTTTCCAGGTTAGTACAACTACCATAATTTGCTGTTTGCCTGTAGGGACTTCATTTTCTCCCATCCCTATTCTGCCCAATGAATTAGAATGCAGTAAAAGTAAAATGCAAACTACTCTTCAGTGAAAGAACCTGTAACTTGTATACTATGCAGAAATGTTTTCAGTACCTCTAAATGTGGCTTGAAAATAGTTTGAAGAAAAGGGGATTGGAAGAGGCTTATTTCCATTTAGGCTGAAATAACTGAACCATTCCCTACATTTATCCTGAATCTATGAAGAAGCATTACTTAATTCACCCTAAAGAGCATAACTCCTAGCTTATGGTGTCATGTAGAGTACAGGCACTACACATGTAGCTACATGTGGCAGTGAAAGGCTCCGGCAGCGGGGAAGGGCTCTGGCAGGGGGGACACTAAGCAACTAAAAATAATGTAGATGTGGGAAATACTGTGTGGGTGTGAGAGCCTACCATAGGGCTTCAGGTGTGTAGAACATTTACTCTACTAAGCCATACCCATGCTAGCAGGGCATGCAGTGTCTTTACATATGTACAGGTATGTACATATGTCTCTACATACCACCATAAGTGTGTAGATGTACCCCCAGACACATAAGTACCTATTCCAAAGAGAACGCATTGGTTGTACATAACTAGAGTTCTTTTAAGAGCCATCCTAGAACAGTTAAAATATTCCATTGGTTTGGAGAGATTAAACTTTCAAACTGCATTAATGTTTTAGGATTGTTCCTTTGTTAAAATATAGTATAATGCTAGATGATGGGTGGTTAAGCAGTAAGGTATAATAATACATTAATGAACTAATACAAGAGTAAATTGCATGTGTATGTTTTGGGTTCAGTGGAATGTGATCTTTCAATCTGTTTTCAGTTACACAACTACCCAGTGTAGATTTATTTTTCATAGTTCTGGGAAAGTATGATCCAGGACTTCTTTCATGTCAAGAAGTCTTGGAATTGTTGCAGTGAGTTTTCTATTCTAAGTTTGACGACAAAGCTCTCTGATCCCAGAGACGGGCTAAACATTTTAATGTTTTTCAGGCATTATATTGTGTTGACTGCTAGTGCCTCTACTGAAGAGCATCATTTAGAATGGTAAGTCATTCTTAAATATGGGTTTATTCTTTAATTTGAAATGTGGTTTAGAATTGGATTTTCTTCATGTAATGGGGGAAATGGCGGAGCACTAAACTCTCCTTTGCCTAAAACTATACAACTTGGAATTAACTATGGTAGTGTATTTGAACACACAGGTATGGATGCTAAATGTGGAAAAGCTTTCTATAATTTTCTTGGAAAAGGTAGATAAGTGTTAAACCTCCAACCTTCTGGGGTAGTTTCTCAAAACACCACAAGCAATGATGGGTGCTAGTAAGATGAAACAATATCTGCGGTTTAAGTGCTGCCTGACTGTTTGGCAGATAACTTGCAATTAAAACACACAGTGGAGAGCAATAATGCATCAAGTGACCAATTTAATAATAAAACTAACCATTTTTAATGTTAGTGATAAATTTTGGCTGCTCAGTATTAGTGGCCTGGGCAGAAGTTTGATTAATGAGGAATTTGAAAGATGATAAAGGATTGGGACATAGATGATATGTGAAAGCATACAAGGAGTTTGAGTGTTTTTCTGTTTTTGTTTTTGGCCCTGGGTAAACCTTGCTCCTGTCTAAAAAGCTCCATTGGTATGGTGACTCTGAAGCAAGTGGGGAGTGTTTGGTGCTCTTATGTTATGCAGCTGTATGGTCACTGCTCTGAAATTGGCTCTTCAATTAATATCTTTCCAAATGCACGATTTCTCTTAATACTTTCTTCTGAATTACAAGTGTATGCTGGAGTTTACAAGTAAGCTTTGGTTTCAAAAATAATTTTTCAGTAGTTATAGTATCACCATAGCACATGATTTGTTCTTATAGGGACTTGTGTTTCAGTAATCAACCATTTCTCTGAGATCTAGATATAGGATCACACTTCTGAGGCTGAGAATTTAAACACTGACATGGTGATAGACTTTTTCCTAGATTAGCCAACAGCATTGCCTTCAAATCAAGCTCGTTTCTATTCAGAGCTAAAAGCAGTCAGGATTCAAAAACAGTTGTGTAGCTATAAGCTTTTAATAGGCTGCAGAACACTAGCAGCTTTAAACTAATCTACAGGACTCATTGTGAGAACGCTATATCAGAATAGCAATTCAAGAAAAAATTGGTTGGCACCAATTGCTATATTCTAACCTATTTCTATTTGTTCTAATGAAGTGTGGTGTGACAAAGTTCTGTCCTTGACTCCGTGGGTCCTGCGTTTCATGACGGATTTTTGCTAGCCTCAGAGGCTCACTGTGACCCTCCACATAGCCCTTCTCTCTCTAGAGGCAAGGGTCACAGTCTACTGAGCCATTTTCATCATAAGCCAGCAAGGGAGGTGAGAAGAAACAACCCTCCCTCACACAGTCTCTGTTGTTTCCCAGTACCAGTGATTAATCAGGGAGAGGAGGGGGGTGCCCGGGCCCACCCTCTACTCCGGGCTCCAGCCCAGGGACCCTAAACTTAGCAGCTATGAAAGCTGACTTTTTGGAAATAGGGTGTGTACAATTCCCTGGGCTACTTTCCCACAGCAGCCCCCACTCAATATCATCTTCACAATTACCTCAGGGCCTCCTTCCTTGCACCTGATATGGATTTGTACTACTTCGTTCCTCCAACAGCACAGCTCCCTCCTATAGCTCCTGACACCCACACCGTACTGACTAACTGAGAGGCTTTTAACTAGTTCCAACCAGTCCTTAATTGGCTTCAGGTGTCCCAATCAATCTAGCTGTCTCTCCTGCTTTCTAGAAGGATCTTAACTGGCCCCAGGTGTCTCGATTACCCTGAAGCAACTGCCATTTGGTTACCATGGTACCAGGGATTGTTTAGCCTGGGGCTAACATACCTGTTCCTCACTGTAGCCGTTTGGCCTTGCCCCATCACATATTCCCACCCCCTCTGCTCAACACCATAGAGTTGGGCAACTTGGGATGCCAGGCAGTGTGCTCGTGACAGACCATCAGCGTTGCCATGGTGGCATCCAGCCCTGTGCCGTATGCAGAACTAGAACGGTTGGAGAGATAAGAACCACTTGCGTTCTTTTCCTTATTCCACTGCATCGACTGGAGGGGTGCATGGTCCGTCACAAGAGTAAATCGCCGGCCTAAGAGGTAATAGCAGTGTCTCCACGGCCCATTTTGACAGCAAGGCATTCTCTCTCAACTACTGCATATTTCTGTTCTCTTGGGAGAAGCTTTCTGCTTAGGTAGAGGATCAAGTGTTCTTCTTCTCCTACCATTTGCAACAGAACTGACCCCAACCCCACCTCAGAAGCATCTGTTTGTAAGATAAATTCCTAGTTAAAGTCCAGGGCTATGAGTACAGGGTCATTAGAGGGCCGTCCAAAGGTCTATGAATGCCCCCTCTGCTGCATCGGTCCACTTCACCACGTCTGGACCTCAGGCCTTCACCAGGTCTGTTAGGGGACTTGCCCTAGCGGCGAAATGGGGAATAAAATGTCGGTAGTAGCCTACCACGCCTAGGAACGCGTGGACCTGCTTCTTTCGGGTCAGCCGGGGCCAGTTTTCAGTCGCCTCTAGCTTATTCGTTTGGGGCTTCACTATGCCCCTCCCTACAATATATCCCAGGTACCTAGCCTCTGCTAGCCCTATGGCGCATTTAGCAGGATTAGCAGTGAGGCCAGCCCACCTTAAGGTGCACAGTACTGCCTCAACTTTCTCCAAGTGGGATCCCCAGTCTGGCGTATGGATGACGACATCATCTAAGTATGCAGCTGCATAACTAGTATGGGGGTGCAGCAGCTTATCCATGAGGTGCTGGAATGTGTCCGGGGCCCCATGTAGCCCAAAAGGGAGGACGGTGTACTGGAATAGCCCATCCGGGGTGGAGAACGCTGCCTTTTCTTTAGCTTCTTTGGTCAGGTGCATCTGCCAATACCCTTTTGTCAGATCCAGTGTAGTCAAGAATCGGGCACTACCCAGTCAGTCAACCAGTTTGTCGATGCCTGGTATGGGATATGCGTCGAATTGGGATACTTCATTCAGTCGGCAAAAGTCATTACAGAATCTCATGGTACCGTCAGGTTTAGGCACTAGAACAATTGGACTGCACCACTGACTTTAAGATTCTTCAATAACCCCTAATTCTAACATTTTCTTTACTTCAGCCTTGATTTCTTCTCTTTTTAGCTGCTGGGATTCAGTAGGGTCTCAATGTTACCTTGGCTCCGGGGATCGTGCGGATATGGTGATAGGTCTCAGTCGTCCGCCCCGGTTTTGTAGAGAACACATCTCGGTTGCGATTAATCATGTCGGCTGCCTCGATCTTTTTGGATCGGCGTCAAGTCGGGTGATATCCTCACTTGCTCATGTAAGTTATCCTTCTGGGGAAGGGTCTCCTGGGTGACTAAGCATGCCTCTTGATCATGCCAAGGTTTTAGAAGATTGATGTGGTAAACTTGCTCCGGTTTCCTGCGGCCTGGCTGCCGCACCTTATAGTTTACCTCTCCCACGGCATCGATCACTTCATAGGGTCCCTGCCACTGGGCCAACAGCTTACTTTCTGCTGTGGGCACCAGGACCATCACTTGATCCCCTGGTTGGAACCGTCAAAGCTTTGCTTGGTGGTTATAATGGGTTTGTTGGGTTTCCTGTGCTTTCTCCAAGTGTTCACGTACAATGTGTGTAACTCGGGCTATCCGATCCCTCATCTGCAGTACATGCTTGACTATGTTCCTTCCGGGATTTGGCTCCTCTTCCCAGGCTTCTCTAGCTATATCCAATATGCCCTGGGGGTGGCGCCTGTATAGTAGTTCGAACGGAGAGAAACCTGTGGAGGCTTGTGGGACTTCCCAGATGGCGAACATGCGGTAAGGCAATAGGGTATCCCAATCTTTCCCATCCCGGCTCACCACTTTCCTGATCATGGCCTTGAGGGTCCTATTGAACCTTTCCACAAGGCCATCTGTTTGAGGGTGGTATACAGAGGTCCGTAGGGCTTGTACATGGAGCAATGAACAGAGATCTTTCATCAACTTGGATCAAGGTGTCCCTTGATCAGTTAGTATCTCCTTGGGTAGCCCAACCCGGGAAAAGATCTGTACTAGCTCCTTAGCTATTGTCTAGGAAGCCGTGTTGCATAGGGGGACGGCTTCCGGGTATTGGGTTGCATAGTCTAGTACAAGCAGCATATGTTGGTGGCCCCTAGCTGTCTTCTCTAGGGGTCCAATCATATCCATGGCTATGCGTTCAAATGGTACCTCTATTATTGGAAGAGGTATCAAAGGGCCCGCAAGTGCGGGTGAGGGCTATGTAGCTGACACTCTGGACAAGAGGCGCAGTATCGCCGGACATCTTCATGTACTCCTGGCCAGAAGAACCTCCGCAGGCTCCGTGCCTGGGTTTTCTCTACCCCTAGGTGTCCTCCAAACAGGTGACTGTGGGCGAGGCTCAATATGGCTTTTTGATGTTTTCATGGCACCAGAAGTTGATGCATCTCCTACTCCTGCATTTGCACCACGCGGTACAGGAGATCTTTCTTCACTATAAAGTAAGGTCCTGGACCCCGGACCTTCCCCTCCACTGGTATCCCATCTATCTCAGCCACCTCTTTCCTGATGTTATATCTAGGGTCCTCTGCCAGGTCCCGCTCAAAAGTCTCTCGCCCGGGACTAACCTGTCTAAGCTCCCAGGGGCCAGCTTCTGCTTCTTCCAATGGCTCACCGCTATCATGGCTGGGGCCAGCCTCTGGCTCACCTTCCATGGTGGTAGTTTCTCTGATGGCTGCTTGTGTCCATCTGCCTATTAGGGCGGTCCTCTGGCCCTGGGTCAGGATCCGGGTTCCCAAGGCCTTCACAGCCTTCCTCTTTTTTTTGGTCTTCCGGGCCTTTTGGGGGGCTGAGAATAGATCCTGAGAAATCTCAGTGAACATTGGGGGTTGACATTCCCCCAATGATGAGTCGCTGCCGTCAGGGTCCCCACTTCCCTCCAGCCTCTCCGGGGGGAGTAAATTATCAAACTCTGGATAGTCCCTCCCAGTGACTACAGGATATGGGAGTTTAGGAACCATGCCCACTGTCACCTCAATGGGGTTCCCCTGAACCTCTATCTCCACTGGGATGGTGGGGTAATGGCTCACAGCCCTATGCACGCACGTCACTGCTACACGTTTGGCTTGTAGCAGCTGGCTACTTTTTACCAGCTTACCTGATATAAGGGTGATGGCACTCCGAGTCCACAAGCGCTGTAGTCTCTGCTCCATTTATCTTCACCGGCCTAGTGTAGTTATGCGAGGCTAATGCGACGCCTGCAAGGTGGATAAGGGAGCACGGGATCTCCCAATCCCCCAAGTTGCATTGAATAGGCTCCTCAGTGCTGGGACTCTGTGCTGCTATGTGTCCCCACTCCCCACATGCATAACATTTATAATTGTTTCTAATCACTCCCCTATCATGGAGGTTAGGGGGTTTAGTCCCAGGGTTCCCCCCACTCAGGGCAATCCCTTTCTTCTGAGGTCCCCTCTGGTTTTCAGCCCCCCCCCCCCCCTTCTCCACCTAGGACTCCCCAGAGGTTTGGCTGTCCCACCTTCCAGGGTTGGGGTCGGGTGCTTGCTTCAAAAGGGGCCTTCCTTGGATAGTCGGGTCAATTCCCTGGCTGTCATGCGTCTTTCTACCAGCGTGATCATCTCATCATAGGTGGATGGATCGTTCTGGCCTACCCATTTGCGGAGATCTGGTGGCAGTCCTCGCATGTAATGGTCCATGACCAGGGTTTCCAAAATCTCCTCTGGGCTGCACGCCTCGGGCTGTAACCACTTCCGTGCAAGGTGTATGAGGTCGAATAGCTGGGACCTCAGGGGTTTGTTCTCCTGGTACTTCCACTCCATGAACTGCTGCTGTCACCCCTGATTGTGCTAGGATCTCTGCCTTCAGTCGGGTATAGTCAGTGGCATCTGTGGCAGGCAAGTCAAAGTAGGCCTTCTGGGCCTCTCCGCACAAAAAAGGGATGAGAATGCTGGCCCACTGCTCCTGGAGCCACATCTCACGCTGAGCAGTCCTTTCGATTGAGAGGAGATATGCCTCTACGTCATCTTCTGATGTCATCTTTGGCAGACAACCAGTGGCCCTCAGGGTTCGCGTCCCATCTGACCCCCGGGCCTGGGTGGTGAGGATCTTTAGCTGGTCCACTACCTCTTGCAAGAGGGCATGATTTTGGGTTGCCTGGCCCATTAATAATTGATTGGTTTCTTGCTGTAGCCGCATGGACTCTTGCGCCTTTGCCTGAACCCGGGTGGCCTCCTGCTGGGCTGCAGTGGCTTGTACCAGAGCTCTTACCACCTCCTCCATTGTGATACAAAGCAAACCAAAAAAAAAACCAAAACCAAAAATAAATCCAAAACCCCAGTGCACGTTTTTTTTAACCTCTTTCTTCTGCCACGCTGTGAATGATGATCCCACCCCTGACACCAGTTGTGACAAAGTTCTGTCCTTGACTCCGTGGATCCTGCGTTTCCTGACAGATTTTTGCTAGCCTCAGAGACTCACTGTGACCCTCCACATACCCTTGCCTCTAGAGAGAAGGGCTCACAGTCTACTGAGCCATTTTCATCATAAGCCAGCAAGGGAGGTGAGGAGAAACAACCCTCGCTCACACAGTCTCTGTTGTCTCCCAGTATCAGTGATTAATCAGGGAGGGGAGGGGGGAGCCCGGGCCCGCCCTCTACTCCGGGCTCCCCAGCCCAGGGATCCTAAACTTAGCAGCTATGAAAGCTGACGTTTTGGAAATAGGGCATGTACAATTCCCTGGGCTACTTCCCCACAGCAGCCCCCACTCAATATCTTCTTCACAATTACCTCAGGGCCTCCTTCCTTGCACCTGATATGGATTCGTACTACTGCGTTCCTCCTATAGCTCCTGACACCCACACCGCACTGACTGAGAGGCTTTTAACTAGTTCCAGCCAGTCCTTGATTGGCTTCAGGTGTCCCAATCAATCTAGCTGTCTCTCCTGCCTTCTAGAAGGATGTTAATTGGCTCCAGGTGTCTTGATTACCCTGGAGCAACTGCCATTTGGTTACCATGGTACCAGGGATTTGTTTAGCCTGGAGCTAACATACCTGTTCCTCACTACTTTACTGTAGCCATCTGGCCTTGCCCCATCACAGTGGTTATAATAGTTTATTTACCTTCTGTAGCAACACCAGGTAATAGGTACATATTTCAAAATATCCTCCTATTTGTTCTGTAACTAACAATCCAAATGTGCTCATTTCAAACAATGCCATATTTAATACCAATAATTTTTAAGCCAAAACTATGTATTATTTCATAATAGCCTATGTTAAGCATTAGTTTTGTTTCTAAAATGAAGTGCTTAACTGTGTTAAGGCTGCATGTTAGAGTTAATGGGGGCACACTGCTAGAAACTCCATACTTAGGGTTCTGTTTCAAAAAGCAGCATAAATCTTACTGCTCTAAAAATAAGTGGCTTTTTGATGCAAAACTGATTTTTTAGGCCCTTTGATTTTTCTGTGCAGCCTTAGCTTTTTCTCATTTTAATAGGAAGGATTTGAAATTTGGCTCTCGTTTTCCTTGGCAGTCTGACCATCCACTGGCATCTTTCTCTTTATAAAATGTATGTATGTTCGCACGCACACGCGGCAAAACAGTACAGTATGTACCACCATTCGTTCATTCACTCAGATGCTGCTTCCCTTCACACACTCCTCTACCAAATGACCCTGTCCTAGTGGTGTTAGTTGTGATGCACTGGAAGGGGATAACTCAGAGGTGATGAAAGGCTGGCATATGTAGGGGACAGAGTTAAGTTTGTAGTGTAAATAATTGTGGTAATGATAAGGTGTCTGGGTATAAAAGAGGACATGTACTGTTGAGTTGGCATATCCATTTCTGTTTTTGTGGATTTGAGTCAAGTACGAGTGTAGCAACCCTAACTGTTGCACATTTTGTGTGTGTATTAATACAGGCAGGAGTAACTTACAACGCGCTATATAAATGCAGTTAACATATGCTTGTCGCAGTTTCAATAAAATATTGTTTTAACTGAACTAATAGTTGTCACAGGTGGCTACTCAAGAGCAAAATCCATCTGTAAAACATGGCTGTTCTGAGGATATAACTTATGCTATGTTGATTAACAGTATAACTGATTGTTTCACTATACTTTTGGTTCATTATGAAAAATGTTCAAGCCCAAATCAAATGTAACCAAAATTTATGGCCTATAGACACACAATGCAATACAAAAAGGAGACATACATACCCACCTTTCAGGAAGCAATTCTTACCTTCCAGCATGTTCACCTTACACAGTAAGTGTGCATTGAAGAGGCACCTCCAAAATTACCTCCATTTATATCATGACTGTTTACAAGTTTTAAAAGCACTTTATACATCACCTACAATCCAGCCCACCAGTTCCTTAACATGTTGTTCTGTACCTTTCATTACCTCTGTTTTGGAAACCACATTCCAAACCAGTTGGACTTAAACAGGTTGGGATTTACCTGTAGGACACACCATTTGTGTAATTTGGCTTTGACAGGCTTCTTATTTTCTAATGCCAAAGCTGACTTCAGCTTTGCAGTCTTGCAGGATACTTGACATGGGTGAACAGAATTGTGGGAAGAGTATAATACATCCAAGTAACACAACTTTCCAATACCTACACATATTAACGCTGTGCACGTAATACCAATTAATGTAGTGTATACTATGGCTAACATGTATGTATTGGCTAACAACTGTTACCATACACTTAGGGAGTTTCTTTTGACATGATCCATGTATCTTTTTAATTGTAGCATGATTGATAACTAATTATGTTACAGTTCTAATGTATGATGAAACAATTTATGTACAATAACATTCTAAGGAACAAGGAAATATATATATATATATATATATATATATAAAATTTTAAATCACTCTATGTAATAAAGCAACATAAGGACAAGTTTGGTCTTTTTCCTGTCCTTAACATTTCTTTATATGATACCATGAATTTAATTGTTTGACTTTTTAAACTTACTGGTTTAGTACTTTAGCATAACTATTGCATAAAGAAAAGGGGGGAAATAGTTTGTCATTGTGTACAGAAAGACATGTCAAGTCTTTCTTCCTTTTGTCTTCCACACTGCCATAAGAGTTTTTAAATTATATTTTCCTAGTCAAACAATTTTCAGGTGGATTCAGGGGTCAATACAGTACCTGAATTCTTTGAAATTTATGGAATTGACTAGAAATTTCAATTTTTTTTAAACTGACTTCAGGTTAGCATTCCCTTAAGTAACTGAGGAAAACACATTACTGTTCAGGTCTTCAACATAATGTTAATTGTGTTCCAGAATAACTTGGATTATTCTGCCCTTATCCTCCTTACAGACTTTCCTCTTGGTTTGGAGAGAAAGTCATTCTCCCTACACTTTCACAAGGATGGACAGCTAAAGCTAATTGGGAAAATGTCAACAAACTGTTTTGTTGGCAAAATCTAAACATTTTGGTTAGATTTAGGCAAGATTCTGATGGGACCCAGGAGAAGCTCCGACAGAACCTAAGTATACCACTCCTTTCCCTTTTACGGGGAATTCTGCATTTTTGGCTTGCCTTCCAAATCAGAACAAGATCAAATTTCAAAATGTCTAAATACTTCAGAAACAGAACTGTCTTTCTCTACTTAGCTCTAGCAAGAACTCTGCTCTTCCAGCTAAAAAGCTCTGAAATGCAGTTTTCAAAACACAATCCACCCATGACATCTCAAACTACAAACTAAAGTACCTTTCCAAGCATAGTTTGCTTCAAACTGACTTTCCTGCCTACCTACAATCCAACCAATGTTAGAACTTGCAACCTAGTATCTTGATCCTACAACCCCTTGATGTCATAGGCTAGAATGGTAAGGGCTGTATTTTAACTCCTTTAGAGGATGATGGTTATCATGAACTTGTCACTAGTTTTTCAGTCTTATAAAGCAATATTTATTGTCTAAAGGGAACTTCCTCTAGTCCTAATTAAAGTGAACATAAATTTTGAGATCCAGCCTTGGGTGGTTGTATTTAAATCCCCAGGGCCACCCGGGGGAGGGGCAAGTGGGGCAATTTGCCCTGGGCCCCGCAGGGGCCCCCATGAGAATATAGTATTCTATAGTATTGCAACTTTTTTGTATGGAAGGGGCTCCTGAAATTGCTTTGCCCCAGGCCCCCTGAATCCTCTGGACGGCCCTGTAAATCCCACTGAGCTACCTGTCATATTGGGCTGATTGGACTGGTGTCTTACACTTTTTAAACTCTAACTAGTAGCTCAAACTATTGTATTGTGCCTGATTCAGTAAAACCAAACTAACCTAACACTTGATGTTTTTATTAGGGTTGGTCTAGTCGAATCTAAAATTCGGGTACTTGTTGGGAACTTGGAAAGGAATGAATTTATAAACCTTGCACACGTTAATCCTCAGTCTTTCCCTGTCAACAAGGAACACTGCAAAGAGTAAGTTAAGTTTAATTTTTTTTTTTAAGTTTAAGAATGTGGTAGTTTGGTCATTGTTAAAATAAAATTGAAATCTACTAGTCTTCAGCCATTCTAGATATCTTGCAAGAATGCATGTTGAGCAGGGCCGGCTCTAGATTTTTTGGCCGCCCCCAGCGCTACCCACCCCCACCCCCCAAAAAAAACCCTCCCGGAGCGCAACTGCTGAAGCGCGCCCGCCCCCCCCCAAAAAAAGTGGCCGGAATGACGGCCCTGAAATTGTTCCACCCCAAGCACGTGCTTGGTTTGCTGGTTCCTAGAGCCAGCCCTGATGTTGAGTTATTTCAAGCTAGTCAAACATTGCTCCACAGCTGTATATCTTCAAGAAAAGGCAATCTAAACATGTCATCTCATTTAAGAATGAGTGAAATATTGTGCCTCTGACTAGTATACCAAAACACATAAGTACTAAAGTACAGCTTAAATCTGAAACGCTAATATTAATGAACAGCTAAATGATGTAGATTATTTTATTTAATCCACTTCCTGAAGGTCAGTTGGAAACATCCAAATAGAACTGACATTGACACACAAATAAGACACATCTGTGACTTTTTTTTTTTTAAGGAGCAACTATGTATCAATGTGGTTCCTTGGAATAATTTTTAGGAAAATGGAAAATGCAGAAAGTGTTAACATTGACTTAACATATGATATACAATCATTCACAGATACAGGTAAGCTTATATTTCATTTTAGTCTTGGTATGGTTTTTAATTTGACTCTTACAAGATTGTCTAAATAGCTAGTATAATTGTAACCCTTCTGCCCATCTAAGTTGGCAGCAACAAGGGCTGGGTTCTGTATCTAGGGGTTCCGTTTCAATAACGCAATGCAAAACCGGCTCGAGCCCCCACCCAGTGACCTGGGACAATTACATACCACCCCCTGGGCACCTCTAAGAGGCAATACTTCCCCTCTCGCAAGCACGGAGTCTGAGTGTCACAGAAAATGTTTAATAACATGAGGTAAACGACATCAGCATTAAATTGGAAAAACACCACAAACAGGCTTCATGAGCAAAAAAACCCACCCCAGCAAATTGGGCTGTGTCCTTTCCCTTTGGTTCTTGAAACCAGCAACCCAAGAATCACCAAAGTCCCAAAAGTCCAACAACCCCCCAAAGTCTCTGTCCCTGGTCAGTGCAGCCCCAGAGTTCAAGCGGGGGTGGGGGAAGGCACGCAGGGTGTTAAGGGGCACCTTACGTGATCCGAGGCCAACCGGCTGCCTCTCCGTGGGGTTCCGCCACAGCCTTCTCCACGAGCCGCTCCCACCGTCCACGAACGGCTCTGGCAGCTGCTCCGCTCTGCTCACCGACCTGTGAGCCGCTCAGCTCTGCTCCACTTCAGCCGTTCCTTGGGCCGCTCCCACAAGGCTCCGCTCTGCTCTGCTCGCTGCTTCTCCAGCCGCTCCGCCCTGCTCACCGACCTGTGAGTCGCTCAGCTCCGCTCCAACCGTCCCCGTGAGGCTCCACTCTGCTAGCTGCTCCGCCAGCCGCTTAGCAATATAGCTTCAGGCTCCCCCACTAGTTAACACAGTCTCAGTGATCTCAGCTCTTAATAACTTTAGCTCTTTTGTGATTTCAGCTCTTAGCAATTTCAGCTCATAGTAGGGGAGCCCCAGTGCTAGTGCACCATTAGCCCAAAGTGAATTCAGCTCAGCAGCCTGTAACTAGACTCCTAATGGAATCAAAGTTAACTCTGACATTCAACAGTGGAGAGAGGAGGTAGTGCAATTGGTGTTTCAAACCCTCAAAGAGGGCCCATACCATCAGGTATAAATACCTGTCCACATCCTCTCTCAATTCACTGAGTTTTGTAACCCATGCCCCTTGTCAAGCAAGTGCTACTTAGGTAATGGTGAAGGACTCACTCAGTCCTTCTGTCATACAACAGTTCCACTGGCCTTGATTCACAGAATCAGGGTAACAAAACTTTATTCTCCTGCCCCAATAATAGAGAAACTGGGGATCCCACACCAGCCAAAGTAACCACTTTCAGTTGCTGTTGTTTCATGCCAGGTGAGTGGGTGTGCCTATGCAAACCAGATCAGCCCCTGGAGTTCTTTTCCACACTTGCCATAATTCACCACCAGATGTCAGGGTAGAGCTCATCCTGACTCTGCTTACATAATCAATAAACTCTTTCCAAACTCTGCCTCCTCCAGGGTAGTTATGGTGAAGCTCTAAGCACAGAGCATGTGGAGGTTTAATTTTAAAATAGTAAACTTCCTATTTTGACCACAAAACAGATATCTTGGACGTGTACCTGCTATAGCCATACAATGAGTGAGAAGGAGCATTACTTGTCACATACACAAACCATATTAGGAACATGGTGAAGATTGAATTGAAGCACTCTATACAATAGTCTCTTACTCTAAAGAGTTCTGCTAGACTTCTAAACATGACACTATTTATATCCATCATATTCAGGGCCAGCTCCAGGGTTTTGGCCGCCCCAGGCAGCCAAACAAACAAAAAAGCCGCGATCGCGATTTGCGGCGGCAATTCGGTGGAAGGTCCTTCGCTCGGAGCAGGAGTGAGGACCGTCCGCCGAATTGCCGCACGTGCCGCCCCTCTCCGGAGGGGCCGCCCCAAGCACCTGCTTGGTAAGCTGGTGCCTGGAGCCGGCCCTGATCCTATTTCATTTTTATTTTTTTTTTTGAAAGTGGCAGAAAAATCAGTAACATCAGAGCTACCTGTAAAACTAATTAAAATACACATTCTGTCCATGTAGCACAGTGGTAATGAGGGAAGAGCTAAAACTCAAGTAGCACAGTAGATGTGTGAACCTCTTCTCTGGCATAGAATCATAGAATATCAGGGTTGGAAGGGACCTCAGGAGGTAATCTGGTCCAACCCCCTGCTCAAAGTCATTCCCAACTAAGTCATCCCAGCCAGGGCTTTGTCAAGCCTGACCTTAAAAACCTCTAAGGAAGGAGATTCCACCACCTCCCTAGGTAATCCATTCCAGTGCTTCACCACCCTCCTAGTGAAAAAGTTTTTCCTAATATCCAACCTAAACCTCCCCCACTGCAACTTGAGACCATTACTCCTTGTTCTGCATCAGGTACCACTGAGAACAGTCTAGATCCATCCTCTTTGGAACCCCCTTTCAGGTAGTTGAAAGCAGCTATCAAATCCCCCCTCATTCTTCTCTTCTGCAGACTAAACAATCCCAGTTCCCTCAGCCTCTCCTCATAAGTCATGTGTTCCAGCCCCCTAATCATTTTTGTTGCCCTCCGCTGGACTCTTTCCAACTTTTCCACAGGGGATAGTTTAGTGGTTTGAGCATTGGCCTACTAAACCCAGGGTTGAGAGTTCAATCCTTGAGGGGGCCATTTAGGGACAAAAATCTGTTGGATGATTTAATTGGGGATTGGTCCTGCTTTGAGCAGGGGGTTGGATTAGATCTCCTGAGGTCCCTTCCAACCCTGAAATTCTATGAAATCACTTTTGCTTCCCCTACTAATTCTTCCCAGTTTGTGAGCAGTAGGTCTAGAAGAGCTCTGCCCCTAGTTGGTTCCTCCAGCACTTGCACCAGGAAATTTTCCCCTACACTTTCCAAAAACTTCCTGGATTGTCTGTGCACCACTGTATTGCTCTTCAAGCAGATATCAGGGTGATTAAAGTCTCCCATGAGAACCAGGGACTGCGATCTAGTAACTTCTGCTAGTTGCTGGAAGAAAGCTTTGTCCACCTCATCCCCCTGGTCTGATGGTTTATAGCAGACTCCCACCACGACATCACCCTTGTTGCTCACACTTCTAAACTTAATCCAGAGACTCTCAGGTTTTTCTGCAGTTTCATACCGGCTTTCCTAATCAGATTGGCAGGGGGAGGGGAGATACAGAAATCCTGTGTTTAGGTAAGCCCTTAGTCTTTTTCTATTGATTTGAAATCAATATAGCTGAATTGGTGCAGCCCACTAGTGTGTATGCAGTTATACCCATGAAAAGAGGCTTACGTTGGTAAATAAGCTATATGTAAACTTACCAATTTTAACACTTTTATACTAATAGTACATAAACCCACTGATTTAGATTTAAATGGGGGGGGTTGAGTGGAGCAGGGTGAAAGATCAATTGAAGCCCAGGATCTTTTAATTAATTCTAGTATCCCACATGCTCTTGGCAGCCTACTGAACAATTAACTTAAACTTAAATTGCTACACATCAGTTAAACAAATGCAGAATATAAAGTCCAATAAGTAAACCCTTAAGACTGAACATCCACAAAAGTGATGGCCAGTATTAAACTTTGAATCAGTAAGAGTAAGGATGGTATCACTGTACTTGGTTTATAGGGGATGGAAACTGAAGATGCTGTCCTAAAGGGATACCATCAAAAATGTGCCTAATTTTAACTTACATTATCAGTTCTATTTTGTCTCGACCTCTGCTTTACCTGTCTGCTCAATTTGTGGGCAGTCATGCTAGTAAAACAAAATAAACTGCCTCAAGCTTTTTTGTCTGCATTTTTAGATTTAAGTATTTAAACAGCTGAGTTATTTGATCTGCAAATTATGCATATTTGAATCCATCAATTATCCAACACTGTTTGCAGAGGCTAAAGTTAACTGAACTTTTAGTCCAGTGAATCAGAGGGAATTAAATTTAAGATTATTTAAAAAAAAATACATTCCTCCTACTTTCCACTATTGTTTGCAACCTTTTTAAGCAGCACAGACACCTGTAATTAGTTGTTTTAAAGAGGTATCTTTTAAACAAATTTAAAATTACTACAGGATGGTGACGAACTACAAATATCAAATGGACCAGGTTGGTTATGAAATGTAAAGTAAAATGAGCTTCCCAGCATACAGTTCCCCCATTTTTATCAACTGGCATGAATTTGGAAACTCTCCTGGTAACCTTCTGTTATTGTAGCTTTAGTTTAAATGAGCTTCAACATATTGACAATATTCCAATATGATATGTTCAGTGTAAAACACTTAATGAAGGCCTGCTGTTGGCTTCTTCATTCAGAAACATAATTTTACAAAAATATAATCTAAGTTGAGGGAATTGGAATCTACATGTATTGTGGCTTTAAATTGGGTAATTGCATATTACAGTTCATAGGCAGGCAAATAACATCAATATGCTAAAAGAAGGCATGAAGATTGAAGCAACTCATGTGAAGAAAAAGCAACTGCATTATTATTTGCCTGCTGAAATCTTACAGAAAAGAAAGAAGGTACGATGAAGTTTTGATCCTTCACATAATATTTGCATGTGTGCATGTGTGTGTGTGTGTGTGTGTGTGTGTGTGTATGTGTGTGTATATATATATATATATATATATATATATATATATATATATATATATATATATATATATATATATATATATATATATTATATCTTGTAACCTTTGTTTTCAGCAAAGCATACCAGACATTGGTCGAAACATTAGTGGACTTCCATCCAAAAGGGCTTCAGTGGATGTAAGCTCTTTGGATGGTTCCACGACCACAGACACAGGAACACGATATAGCTCCCCTTCTTTGTTAAACAGGATCTCTAAATTGGACAACTCTCTGATAGAAACAGAAAGGTTAGTAGTTTGTAAACTTGGATAATTCAAGGAGATTGTACACTTGTTACCAATTGATAGACGAGCTTTGTAACCTAAAATATGTGTAAGAGCATATACAATGCTTATTTAACAGGAACACTCTACTTCAGAGAACCAGTGCTGCTACCAGTAGAGAGAAGCCATTGAATGTCACTATGCCATCAGTGCCTGTTAAAGGACTGTCCATTCCAGTTATTGGTTCAAGTATGTATCTAAACATAGTGAGGAAAATGTAACCTTTAACTTTATGTAACTACATTTTAAAGGCTGTTTTCTTTGTGCAGAGACAGAGATTGCAGGTACAACAAAAGCAGTGCTACCTCCAACTGGATGCACCATACCTACAGTAGTAGGACGAAATGTGATTCCTCGACTTATTACACCTCCTTCTGCACAGGGACAACCGCTCCTAAATGGAATTTCAACTATAAACTCTACAAATGCTGCACCTAAAAGACCTCATTCACCTTCCTCAGAAGAATGCACCAAAAGACTTAAAGATATAGAAAAGGTAAAAACACACTTCAATATGGAATCAAAGGGAGAAAGAGTTGGAGAGATGTGTATAGATAAACTTCAAAAGACTTTGCAGGTAATCTTATAAATTCAATTTCTAATACTGTCCTTTAAAAAGAAAATACTGGCTGCTAGAATTAGAGTAGTGTTTAATGTTCAAAGTTCGTGTATGTAGAATGCATTTTTCAGATCTGACGTAACCATTTCATTCCAGCAATCCAGTGACTAAATCCTAAACTTTGATTATAGGCTCTCAGAAAGTTGAAACAATTGCTATACCACACCTACCACTAGATGCTCTAGGAAGAAAGAAAAACTGGTCTCATAGGAACAACGTCTAATCTGAAGCTCTATGAAACATTTTAAAATAACCTGGAAAAGATTTATTTTTATTTTTTTAAACTAGGCTTGTGCCCTTTATTTGTTGCTTAGTGATTTATAAAGTAGGCCCAAAAGTTCCTATTGTTATGCTTATTTTAACCATAGAAATAGTCCAGAATTAACAATGCTGATATCTTCTTTTTGCTGAATGACCTAGATGCATATTGTTAGTGCCTTTCATTATAGGGGTGGTATTGAAATCTTGACCAAAGCCTATCTCAATAATGTTCATTAGTCATTGAAGTTTGACTAAAGAGTCTAAATTTCTACTTCTTCTTTGAGTGATGATCCCTATTGTATTCCACTGTGGGTTATGCATGTGCACCATGCATCTGGAGCTGGAGAATTTGAAAATAGATAGAGAGCAGGGCAGATTGATCACCTCTCCAATTTCTTCTCACCGCTGCATGGTCCAGGTTGGACTCTTCAGTGTCTGCAGCTTTGGCTACATCCTACAAAATAAGAATTACCTAGTTTGTAAACAGCTTTAACAGTTTAGTGTTTTATAGATCAGTTTCTTGGGGAAAACCACCCTGTTTAGGTACAGGACTATGCCCAGGACTCCAGGCATCAAACGCCATGCTGCCTTCCCGTGATCCTTCTCGGTCAGCGATGAACACCTCAGTCTATACTGCCTTGAGAAAGCCCACATCATGATGTGGGCCAGTATCTGCCAATTGTATCCCAGCCATACCCGAGAGACAGGAGCTTCATCTCCACAAATACCTCATGGAGTAGGCCATGAGGCTCCAGTCAGATCCACCTCTGAGGGAATTGACCATGGGAAGGAGTTTATCACTCATCCCATACACAGAACACATCTCCCCTCCAACGGCACCGACAGTACCGCCACTGGAACCGGAATCAGACTTCTCTTCTTCAGGGGATTCTGAATCATCCCATGAACTTTTCTTCCCCTACCCATGTGTTCACCACCACCCAAGAGACCTGCACCAGTTTGGGACCAACCTCTCCCCCATGTAACTTGGAGCCGCTGGTACCCCATGCCATGGGGGCCCTCATGACCACCTACTGACCCTTCCTACTGGGGGGCCTTGGAACCAGTAGTCCCATGCAGAGTCTATCCAATGTGCCAGGGAGTCACCCTTTGCCTCCCCTCTAAGGGGACACTCCGATCTTCCCCCAGATCTGGCATATGAGGAGGAGGGCCATTATGCTACAGATCAGGTGGTTCCACTGGAACCAGTAAGACTGCCATCTTCATCCCTGGACAAAGCAGTGACTCATACCTCTCCTTCCACCTCTCTCCCACAATGACTTCAGGAAGTTCCAAGATCATCTCCACAGAGTTGCTGGAGAATTTGATTCCTCTCCAGGAGATCCAGGACTCTCAGCACAAACTCTTAAACATCCTCCGTGCATCCAGACCCCAACATATTAGGTTCCCCCACTAATGAAGCCATACTGGAGCCATTTAGAACAGTTTGGTGCTCCTCTGCCACCTGTGCTCCTAACCTGAAAAGGGCAGAAAAATGTTATTACATAGCAGCCAAAGGAACAGAATCTATTTTCTCACCCCACTCCCAATTCTGTGGTGGTCCATCCCATTCTGAAAGGGCCATGCAGAAGTCCAAATTAACATTGAGGACTTCAATGAATCACACCTCTTCAACCAGAAAACAGACAAGTCCCTCCATACCCTGAAGGACTCGAGGGCTACCCTTCGTTTCCTGGGAATATACACACCTGCTTCTAAGAGGAAGTTTCACCGCACGTTGGTCACACCTAGGCACATGGCTCAGCTGTTTTTTCCAACAAAGGCCCTATGAGCCATGTAAGAGAGAGAGGGTTCAAAAGCCCTGCTTCCATATATCCTCTTCAACAGGCTCAGCATCTCGATATCCGCTCCTGGCTCAATGTTATTTTTGACCGGTGCTTGAGAGCCATGAAACGCTAAGCCCGACACCTCCTGACCCCATACACCATTTGGCGGCCTTTCTATGCTACTTCAGCACTTGGACTGCTGCAATAATAACAGACAAGTGGGTGCTGAATGTTATCCACTCTGGCTATGATAGTATGCATCCCTACTACCTTCATAACCCCTGCCCGCCCCCTTTAGAAGCCACTCTGAGAGTATTCTCAAACGAGGTGAACTCCTTGCTGCAGCAAGGAGCAATAGAACTTATCCCTCCTCAATACCAAGGGAGAAGGTTTCACTTGACTTCCTGGTACTCAAAAAGAAGCTTGGTTGGAGACCACTCCTGTACCTTCCCCGTCTCAACCACTTCATTTGAAAACTAGGATTTTGCATGGTCATGTTGGCAGATATAATTCCATCTTTAGAAAAGGGCATGTGGTTTATGGCACTTGATATGAAAGACCCTTCCTTCCTTCCATGTAGACATTCATTCCACTCACAAATGCTTCCTCAGATTCCTGGTGGACTCTACCCATTTTCAGTACCGAGTACTCCCCTTTGGAATAGTGACTGCCCCCAGAGTCTAGCAGCCCATGTCAGACATTGGTCTCATTGTCTTCCGCTACCTTGATGACTGGCTCATTGTTATCAAGTCCTGCAGGGAAACTTGTGTGTCAACTTCCATGATGCTACACCTGCTCTCCTCACTGGGAGTCAGTGTAAACACTGAAAAAGCTGTTCTCACCCCCACACAATCTCTGGATTTCATCCAGGCAACCTTGAATTGTATTACAGAAAGAAAGTACCTGCAGGACTGATTCCAGACCATGAACGATATCCTAGTCTACGTCACAAACAAGCCTCGAGTACTGGTCAAGTCATGTGTCTCTCTACTAGGTCATATGGGGGTCTCATGCAACTACAGCACTCCACTTGCAAGACTCCACTTTCGTTGCCTTCAAATGCGGCAGTCGGTGTACTCCCCAAAATGTCAGTCAGTAACCCTCATGATGACCGTTCTGGCCAGTGTCTTCCCTGCTATGGTGGACAAATCCAAATCCGTGTCGGATATGCATGGGTTCCTTTTTTTCTCCCTTCCTCCCCAGACAGGACCATTACTACAGATGCATCCCTGTTGGGTTGGGGAGCCCACATGAACAACCACACAGCTCACAGTACCTGGATATCTCGAGAGTCTAGCACCCTCATGATGTCATTGTCCTCCTTTTATATCTTCCCACTTGCTGGAAAGCTCTTTTGCTGTGACATGGGTCAAACAGTTCCCATTGTATAGTGCTATCTCTGAGAGGTTTCTATTGTACACAGTTCCTGGGGTAATCCTTGTGCTTGTGTGCATTTCCTCAATAAGCCATTAACATTGTTTGGCCTTTTTACTGCTGTACCTGAAAAGCTGCTTGTGGGTGTTTTTAATCTTACAACATGTTTTAGTAACACATACATAGCCTAACTTCACACATGACAATAGCACACACAATCCAACAAGATATTAATGTCTAGCATATCAAGACTTTTAGACTACCTCACAAGACATATTTTGTACAAAGTATATCCTAATTACATGACAGTGATGAATATTGGGTAGGGTGACCATAGGGACAGTCCCGATATTTGGGGCATTTTCTTCTATAGGCGCTTATTACCCCCCCACCCCCATCCTGATTTTTCACATTTGCTGTCTGGTCACCCTAATATTGGGGTGTCAGGGTGTCAGAGGGTTATCCTGATTGCCCTCTTCTGTTCCACACAGTTCTGGTTTCCCAAACTCCTACACATGTTATCTTGACCACCAATCATCCTTCCAACATTTCCTGAGCTCCTGACCCAGTGGAATGGCAAGATCAGGCATCCTGATTCACGTCCACTCCACATCAGGATTTGGTATTTGGATGGGCATCATCATTATAACATTCATGCTCTATAGGTGTAAGAGACCTCCTCTCTAATAATAGAAAGGACTCTACTAGAAAATGTTACCTAGCTAAATGGAAGCGCTTTTCTTGGGCACATCAAAGAAGCATTCTCCCAGAAACTAGATATTCCTCTGATCTTGGACTATATCCTGTCTTTTGAAGACATCAGGTTTGTCCATCAGCTCCTTGAGAGTCCACCTGGTGATAATCAGGGCATACCATCCACCTTCTTAGGGCTACCCGGTCTCCGCACATCCTCTGACCAATAGGTTCTGGAAAGGCCTAATAAGAACCTTTCCAGCTATTCAGAAGCCTACTCCCCAGTGGTATCTAAAACTTGTTCTCTCGGTACTCAGAGGCGCGGCCCCCCCCCCTTTTGAACCTTTAGCTTCTTGCACCATGTCTCTCCTTTCCATGAAGGTCATTTTCCTTATAGCTATCACCTCCGCTAGAAAAGTTGGCAAACTTGGAGCAATGATGGCAGATTCTCCGTACACTACATTCCATAAGGATAAGGTTTATTTGTGTCTACACCCCAAATTCACCCCTAGAGTAGTTTTGGAATTTCACATTAGCCACATTGATTCACTTACCTGTGTTCTTCCCAAAACCACACACACTTCCGCAGAGGAATGAAAACTCCACTCCCTTTTACTTGCACAGAACAACACTAATCAAGAAATCCCCGAGACTATTCATCACTACAGCAGAAAGTCAGAAATCTCCACCCAGAGAATTTCTAAATGGATCTCTGGCTGCATTCAATTCTGTTGCTATCAAACCTTTTCCCCAATGATGGGATAAGAGTTCATTCTACCAGAGCACAAGCAACAACTATGGCATCTCTTCAGAAGGTACCCCTCCTGGACACCTGTAAAGCAGGCACATGGGCCTCCATTGAGATGGTTGCAAGACATTTCGCTCTGGTGCAGGACTCTTCTGCTTATGCCTCCTTTAGGACCACAGTACTCCTCTCAGCCCACCGTCTACATACTTGCACCCTTTTCCTACTTAAGTACTGTTTGTCGATCAACCCCAGTGGAATACAATAGGGACCATCACTCAAAGAAGAAAAGGAGGTTATTGACCTGTAATTAGAGGTTCTTTTAGATGTGTGGTCACTATCTATATTCCACTACCTGTCCTCCTTCCCCTCTGCTTTGGATCTTATCTGATTCGCAGTAGAGAAGGAACTGAAGAGGCAATTGGTCCACCCAACCCTGTATCCCTTCAGATGGAGGCAATGAGGTGAGCCAGGCTGCATATGTGCACCAACGGACACTATTTTTCTCTGGCTCTGGACGTATGGTGCGCAGGCACCACCCAGATAATGACTACATATCTCAAGAACTTCCAGTTACGGGTAAGTAACCTCCACTTTCAATTGCTCAGCTTTCACCAACCTTTGAGATGCTGTCATTTAACTAGTTCCTAAGTCAAGTTTCCAAGCAAAACATTAATTTTCATGACAAAAAAATAAAGCCTGAAAGGTATTTTTTGATAATTTGACATAGAAAAAGCCAAGCCAAATGTTTTGCTCGTCATCTTTCAAAAATTAAAACCTCATTGGTCTAAGCAGCAGTTAGGTAAAGAAGTATTCAATTTCTGCAGTCTAGTTGCATAAACCCACACTTGTCTACTCCATAATTGCTATCAAGTATCTTAAATATGGATTGTAGAATTAATTATGGAAGCATTAATTATGTATCTTGGCTGAAGTAAATAATCCCTTCCCCACCACTTCTAGTAGGTATAGGTGTAAGTATAGATGTTGGTAGTACTATAGCAAAATATAGATGAAACTGATTGTTAAGAAGGTTCATCAGCTGCTTGGATTAGCTAAAATTCTGTGGAGTGTGAGGCCTGGTTAATCTGTGAAATTTGCACTGACAAGTAGCAGACCAAGAAAACTACAGAATCTTCCCTACAAAATGTTAATGATTAAACCACAAAGATGGGTTAAAATGGTAGAAAACTGAGTTCATTTGTCCAATGTTACACAGTTGACAGACGCAGTATGTGCCTTCTGATATACTTATAAAAGGGGTAATACACTGGAGAAAATGGCTGTAGGATGTCTTCCTACTATGATTAATCTTCCCTGTAGTATTTTTTTGTATAGTATCTCAGGTGCAGGTGACCTTTAGGAGAAGACACTTAACCTGCTGGACAGGTTATCAGTAGCTGACATTGACAGAGCACTAAGTTGTTTTGATCAATTCCATTTCCCTGGAAAAAACATAGCTTTTGCTAATTTTACCTCCATTTTTGTGGAAAGGCAAGAAAGAGCTGGAAAACACAAAATTTTTGGAATTTGTTTATACATTTCCAAAAATTTAAACTTTAATTCTCAACTAATTGAAAGTTCCTACTGGGCCTCAGAACAGGCCAACTCCTTTGGTTCTTGCTTGTGTTTTGTAGTCAAACAGCAATGCTTTCTTCAACAAGGACTGTTCATGCTAGGTCAAGTTCAGCCTCAATATGCTCTCTCGACTCCTGCTGATTTGAATGAAAGTTGTACTTGTATCTGAGGGTAGTTTGCAGGGGCGGCTCCAGGCACCAGTGCACCAAACGCGTGCCTGGGGCGGCAAGCCATGGGGGGGGCGGCCTGCCAGTCACCGTGAGGGCAGCAGTCAGTCTGCCTTCGATGGCGTGCCTGCGGAAGGTCCGCCGGTCCCGCGGTTTTGGCAGCAATTCGGCGGCGGGTACGCCGAAGGCGCGGGACCGGCGGACCTCCCACAGACATGCCGCCGAATCCGCGTTACCAGCTGGACCTCCCGCAGGCATGCTGCTGAAGGCTGCCTGACTGCCGTGCTTGGGGCGGTAAAATACATAGAGCCGCCCCTGGTAGTTTGGTCCATGAGCTCTAACCATATAAATGGCTTTGATACTATGTATCCTGTTCTAGTAAATTGGACTGGATTCAGCATTCAAAGATTGTAGCATCCAAGATGATATAAAGAGAAAATCTACAGGGAAAAAAATATAATTTGAGGCATTCATCTTAACTTTTTAAAATCCTGAATAAACTACTTTAACTCTAACTAATTAAGTGAAATTCTTTAGCTATTCCACTTAATGATATGACTAAGAATAAATTTCAGTTAAAATCAGACAGAAAAACTTTTTTGTATTACTTACAGCTCTTATCAAGTTTTATCCATTTTCCTGTTTCTCCACACATCACACCCAGAAATTATTTGCTGGGAAGCCAAAATGTAACCTGGTTTAGTTCTCTCAAAGCATTTGAATTATTTGTAGACCCAAAACTAGAACTGGGTGAAATGTTTTGGACAAATAGCTTATTGGATGAAAAATTCAGTTTTGGTCAACTCTAAACTATTTGAATTTTGACACTAATTTGCCCAATGATTTCAGCCAAAATTTTTTTAGCTTAGGCACCATTCATAAAATGGTGGGAGGAGGTGGTGCCTTCTTTTTATATGACCATGTTGCATTATACCACTGGGCTATGGAATATTATGGGACAGGTCTCTCAATTTCTTAGTCATTGGAGCAGGGACTTGAACTTGCGTCTTCCCCTTCCAGATGAGTACCCTAATCACCTGGCTATAGTCTGTCTCTCCCAATGACTATTCAAATATTTTTGTATACCAAGAGGAACAGCTTCAATAGGAGCAATTGAGACACCCAGCCCAGATCATGCTATGGTCTGGTCATTTGGGCACTTTCCTACAATGTGGGAAACTCAAGTCAGGAGTGGGAGAAATCGAACCCCAGTCTCCCACATCCCAGCTGAGTGCCCTGACCAGTGGGATAAAAGGTATAAGGGAGGTACAACAGTTGCCTCTGGCCATCTTGAGAATCCTTTCCTTTGCTGCTTTATTTTAAAAGTGCCATGAAATTAAAAAAATTTGTTTTGTATCAAATTAAACATTTTGTTTGACCTAAAGTTTTTATTGACTTTTTCAGTTTGGCAAAAACTTTTTTGAATTTGGATCGACCCAAATCAATTTTTTTTTTCAGAACTGCCAGTAAACCAAAAAAGCAGTTACTTGCTCAGCTCTTCTAACTCTTCTATAACAAACAAAATTTAAATCTTGCCTCCTTCAAACATAAAAATTTTCTATCAACTTCTTTAAAGAAAAGGCAGCCAACCTATAGGCAGAAGTTGGGCACTGCTTACGTAAGTTCACAGAGCCTGGATTTATATGTAAAATAGCCATGTCAAATGAACAGTCTGTTTTATGTAAATTCAAATTTTGAGCAATTTTTAAAAGACTCTCACTTCCCCTTTCCTGTGAAAAAGGTCTGAATATGTAACAAAAATCTAGCTAAAAAGTATTATCTTGAGCGGGCACACCCTGTGATTCATCTCTTTGGGTACATACATAGGCCCTCCTTTACAGAAGAATAAAATGACCCAAAATACCTTCCACATAAAGAATAGATGTCACGAGACTTTTAAAGTTTCATAAATGCTTTCTTGTTAGTTGGAACCAGAAATATAGATACAGCAGGCATTTAATAAGCATTTGTTTGTTAGCTGATATTTGTGCTTTTCATATAAAGGAACTTAATTGCAATGCATTCAGTACACTATTCTTATATACTTTTGGGTTTTTAGGATAGCCTTGGAGGAGGGGAATCCATGCCTATTCCAACTATTGACACATCAAGATCACAGGTATTGTCTACTGAGTCTTTTGCTTTATCAGTGAACCTAAACTAGTGAATATTTCCTGCATACATTAAGGTAATATTTGTTGACACTGTCAAATAGCTAGTGTGTGTAAAGTACTTTTCTGTTGATTTACTATAATTCTTTAACTCTTGTGGCAACATATGATAACTGTGATTCTCACTTACACACTGTGCAGTGGTATTTTGGAGAGCTGCTTTAGCAACTCTCAAACAGACAGAAGCCCCAAACTGCCATGCTTACTTAAAGGTTTAGGCATCCAGCCAAAGATTGAAAAACACTTCATTTGCACACACATGCATCTGTCTCCTACCATCTCAGGCATTCAAACTTCACAACCCCTTCAAAAAACTAGACAAAGCCCCTTTCTTTCCAAACTGCCTTCTTAGGCCTGGTCTACACTTGGGGTGGAATCGATCTAAGTTGCGCAACTTCAGTTACGTGACTAATGTAGCTGAAGTTGACGTACTTATACCAAGACAGTGCGGTGAATCGACTGCTGCTACTCCCCCGTTGACTCTGCCTGCACCTCTCGTGGTGGTGGAGTACAGGAGTCGATGGGAGAGCGCTTGGGGGTCGATTTATCACGTCTAGACTAGATGCGATAAATCGACCTCCACTGAATTGATCGCTGCCTGCCGATCCGGCGGGTAGTGTAGACATACCCTTAGTGTCACTAGAATCTATCCTCTGCCTCAATCACATTCTTCACTGAGTGCTCTGAGCTGTTAATCAACCTCCATATCACATGCAGGGCTTCAATGCCAAAAACTGGATATGCTCAAAAACATCAGCAAATTATAGCAATTACACTTCAGATTTTGAAACCTAATTTTTTCATGCTCTCTTGATCTAAAGCTAGGCCAATCAAGATATATAGTCTGAAATTTAATATTAAGACTCTTACCCCACTCTTAAAAAAAAAAAAAAAAAAAAAAAAAAAACCACAAAAAAAACCAACTCAACCAGCAGAGTTTGGACTCCCTGTAGGATTGCCAACTTTCTAATCGCTCAAAACTGAACACCCTTGTCGCGTCCCTCCCCTGAGGACCCTGCCCTATCTCCAAAGCCCTGCCCCCACTCACTCCATCCCCCCTCCCTCACTCGCTTGTTTTCACTGGGTTGAGGTGGGGGTCTGGCTCTGGGGTGGGGCCAGAAATGAGGGGTTCAGAGTGCAGAAGGGGGTTCCAGGCTGGGGCCAAGGGGTTCTGATTTGGAGCCGAGGCGGTTGGGGAACAGGAGGAGGTGCAGGCTCCAGGAGGGAGTATGGGTGCGGGAAGAGGCTCAGTGCTGGGGCAAGGGATTGAGGTGTGAGATGTGAGCTCTGGGAGAGAGTATAGGTGCAGGAGGGGTCTCAAGGCTGGGGCAGGGGCTGGGGTGTGGGAGGGGATGAGTGGTGTGAGCTCAGGGTGGCACTTACCTCAGGAAGCCGTGCTGCCTTCGCCCATAGGCACTGCCCCTGCAGCTCCCATTGGCCACAGTTCCCAGCCAATAGAAGCTGCGGAGCCGGCACTTGGGGCAGGGGCAACACATGGAGCCCCCCGGCCGTTCCTCCACTTAGGAGCCGAGGGACACGTCACCACTTCTGGGAAGCCATGCAGAGCCAGGTAGGGAGCCTGCCGGCCCCAGTGCAGCCAGGGTCCCTTTTTGACTGGACACCTGGCAATCCTAGCAACATGCCGCTTGATGCTGGTTTGCCTAATTCAGCTGAACTCTTGAGGAAAGACTATGCAGGACAGGGGAATGTCCCTTCCCCTACACTATTGTAGTGAATAAATGCCATCACAGTGAGAAGCAGACACTTCGCCTGCAAGTGTCTAACTTCTAGTAGAGAATTGGCAGATAATCACTATGGTGGGGGGAATAGCATATTCTAGACCTCTTGGTTTGGTATGGTAGGTCATGAAGTTAATCTGTAGGTCTTGTTTATAGCTGAAACAGTTTCACTTTCTACCCAACTTCTGTTCACATTATGCATATTTAAAAATATTTTCCCCTTCCCCTCTTGATTTCCATTTTTCTATTGTAGAGACTTGCCAGTAAAGAACTACCAGATTCATCTTCTCCTGTTCCAACAAATAACATTCGTGTCATTAAACATTCCATCAGATTGACCCTTAACCGGTAACTACAGTGCCTTTTCAGGTAAAGATAATATGCACTTGTTTAGTCATTTACACGAGCAATTAACTTTTATACCGCAGTTGCTGTCCCACATAAAATATGGAGTTACTATCACCGAATTGGAGATATTTTTCCAGTTATTAATTTTTGTCTGCATTTTGACCTGCAGATGCTGTAGGATACTTCCATTACTGTATAGCTTTTCCAAGATCGCCTGCTGACAAGCCACTGTCGAGACAATCATGGCTTTTGTCTTTTTTTAATTGCCTTTAGTTTAAATATTTGCTACTTCTGACTGATCTACTTCTCATTTTGAACCCCCTTCCAACAGCAGTCCTTGTTTTTTTTTAAATACTTTGTTATCATTGTCTTGAGCTGAAAAAAATTGTTCTGAAAATACAAAAAAAATGTCCTGTGATAACATTTTTCTGAATGTATGTAAACATGTTTACTTCAGTCACTGGAGCCACATTCTGGTTAGAAGTGTGTGTATGAAAGTCCTAGTATTGTTTCTGCTTTCCTAATGGTGTAGATATACATTATTTTGTGAATTTCAATTATTTTTTCTGGTTTAGCACACATTCTTTTCTACATCTGTCATGCTGGTGCTCAACATCTATAAGCAATAGCTTTACAGTATTTAGCACGTAGCCAGGCACTACCCAAGTTTTACAGACTGCCTCCCATGGAGGCCCAAGAAATCAATCCTTAATTTAAAAATAAAAATTCAACCATTAAGGATATCTGCCAAGATACTGAAATGGTAGGAATGTCTTATGCTATGGAATCTGATTCTTGTAAATCTTGTTCTGAAACAGGCTTAGGACCTCTTCCAGTTTTCACTGGTTAATTAAACAAATTTCCCCACAGCAACACATTTCTTACCCAAAATACTTAAGACTTAGCTAAATATTGAGACTAGGAAAAACCTGTTCTGATATTACGATCTACTCATTTTGCATTTATGCAGAACAATTCTTCACTGATTAGGCATGCAGAAACAAATATTGGTTTCAATAAAATGCCTGAAAACATTTCCTTTTGAATAACAGTGGTTACGGAACTCTGGCTTGGGATCACTGCAGTCTTCATGTAAACCAGCATAATCATAATACAGCTTACCCAGTTAAATAGAGTGAAGTTTCAGGGGAAAAATGCATCTTCTACAAAGCAAATCCTAGACTACGTAATTTCTCTTGTAATTTGTTTAATTCAATGTTTTGTAAATGAAGTCGTATGTATTTTCAGAGTATTTTTGTATGTACTGTAAGATAACATCTTTTCAAAAAGAAAAGTTTAAAAACTTTACAGTTTCTTCTTCAGTTTACTTTTTTACATAGGTCAAATCTTCTAAAAGCCCTTAACATAAAAGCATTTTGAAGAACATAGGAATATATACAATACCTCTGCTTTGAATAGAATTCTAATTTGCAGATACTCCTTAATGGTAGTTTTCCCTCAGTACCACAGCTTTCATGCCTCAGCTGTATGAGGCAACCAGGAACGCCAATAGTTTTGAGACAAATACTAAATAAAATCTTACCATGCAGTGTGTGCCTTCATTAGAAAGTAGTAACATCTGGTGCACCTTGCGAAAGCATATACAGTAAAAGCTTTGTTATCTGGCATGTTGGGGGAAATGGGGGATGCCGGTAAGTCAAACATTCCGGTTAACTTAGAGGGAGGGAAGGAGTTTGGGTGTGGGAGGGGGCTCTGGGAGGGAGCTTGGGTTCGGGCAGGGGCTTGGGGCATGTGAGGTGGTGCGGGGTGCCAGATCCAGGTGGTGCTCACCTCTTGGCAACTCCCCGAAAGCGGAAATATATCCCTGCTGCTCCTAGGCAGAGGCATGGCTAGGCGGCTCTGCGCACTGCCTCTGCCTGCAGGCGCCGCCCCCATTGCTACCATTGACCACGGTTCCTGGCCAATGGGAGCTGGGGAGCCAGTGCTCAGGGCAGGCAGGGGCAGCACACAGAGCTGCCTAGCGGCACCTCTGCCTAGGAGCAGCAGGGACATGTTGCTGCTTGCAAGGAGTCGCCAGAGGTTAGCGCCGCCTGTATCCCGCATCGCAAAACCTCTCCTGTGCCACAACTTCCTACCCTGAGACTCCTCCCACACCCAAACTCCCTCCTAGAGTCTGTGACCTGCACCCCCTTCTGCACTCCAAACCCCTTGTGGTCATTCCTCCACCTAGCAGCAGCAGGGAGCCAGATAGAGAGCCTGTTGGCCCCATGCTAACCAGACTATAAACCGGACTTTCAATGAAGATCAGAAATGCCAGTTTATAAAGTGCCAGATAATACAGCTTTTCTTGAACTACACTCCCCACATTTCGCATCTGACAACTGAGTTGATGGCTGAGGTACCAGTTCAGCATCCTGATAATAGTGTACCTGGATTTTTTTTTTCCAAGAATAAGAGTTGCTTGAAATAGATCACAGCTCTAAACTTCAATTCATCTCATTTTAAAATAACTAAGACATAAGGGATGGGAGCAAGGGAGAGAAATACATGTCTTGCCAGGCCTTCTTCCTCTTTCCATATCTGTGTGGAGATAAGGTAACTAATGGTCAGCATAGAAAAGTTTCATGATGTCTTTTTTTGGCATGATTTACTTAAAGCTCTCACCTATAGATTTGGTTCTCAAGGGTGCCTCATTGTGCAGGTCTGATCTGAGAAATTACTGTAAAAATAACATTGGGATTCCATATTTGTCTCAAAGGCTACTTAATCAGTTGTCCTTTTCAACTGAAGGCTCTCCCTGGTATCTGAATCTAAGTTGTTTGTTTGGGGGTGGGTTGTCTCCTCCCTCCCCCTCCCCCCCCACCCTCCGGCCCACTCATCGATGCAATGTGACATTCACACGTCATGGCAGGTTTGCAGGGCTCTGTTTAAGAAAAGTTGAAATGGGAATTTAATGTGGAAAGAGAAACACAGACTCATGCCATTTTAGTGGCTTCTCAGAATAAAACTACACTTTAAAATTTATAAATGTGGCTACCACTCATTTTTGTAATGCTATAATTTAAATAGCCTGATTTAAATTGTCAGATCTTTGTATGAAAACTATAGCATGTATATAAATTACAATCAAACCTAAACATCTGTATATTGTATCTGAAGATTCGTGAATTTAAAGATATTAGAGAACTGATTTAAAGGTCATCAAAGTGACAAACTGCAAAACAAATATTTAAAACTAGTTGTGTTTTTAATATCTACCAACCAGCTGTGACATACCAGAACACAATCCAGACTAGTGGTGGACTGTCACCTATGCCTTGCAACCTTGGGTGCCTTACAATGCCTTGCTGTAGTAGCTCCTACCTCAGCTGCTCACAAACAGCCTTGCAGCATGCAAGCCACACCTTGAGTGGCTGTGTGTAACTGCAGCCTGCCAGCTCCACCCTGGTTCTCACCAGCCTACATTATACTGCATGGTGACCCCAACATACCACCAGTCCCAGATCATCTCTCCAGAAATGTTATGTCCTATACTTCCCAGCTGTCTCCTGAACAGTACAAATATATTGTCAGTTATTCTTTTGAGGGACTAATATGCCAGTTTATTACCATAAAAAGTTACCCAGACAGTTCCATTTAAACACATTGGCTGAGATAATACAGTAAAACAAGCTTATTAAGTACAAAAAGCGATTTTAACGGAGTATAAATAATGAGGCAGAAAAGTCAGAACTGGTTACAAGAAAAATAAGAACAAAAGGCTTACTAGTACCTCCTTAAGAAACTATCTTAGTTGTAAAGCAGACTTTGTCACTATGTTTCTAGTAAGCGTACTGACCAAACTCTTCGGATCAGGAGTCCTCCCCCAAAGTCCAATGGCTGTTTCCTTTTGTCTTCTCGGGTGGAGAATGAGTTGGGCAGAGAGAGAAAGAGATGCCTTGGCATGTTGGTCCCTCTCTTTTATAGCTTCTCTCCCTTTTGAAAAACATTTCCAGCTGAGAACCAGCAGACAGTGTCTTTTGTGGAAGGATATTCCCTGCTGGCTTTTTTCCCCTGTTTGAATTTCCTTTGTTTTCCCTTCCTGGCTGATGACTGTTTACTGGTTAAATGCAAAATTAAGAAAAACACACATTCCTTCTTTTGTTTAGGGTAGATCTGACTTCTGCCTAGACTGTGCTGGAGGGGGGCGGTTGGCATATGTGTTGGTAACATAATATAGGGGAATCTTTTAACTTCATGTACAGTGTTGTCACACATTTTACCAGAACAATACTGACCAGCAAATTATGAGTTTGCAAATGGTACCTTACAAGGCACTTTGTAATAGTGTGTAGGGTGTGAATACAGGGGTGTATTCTAGCACACCAGCATGTAGAATAACAAATATGTCAATGTAAAAGGAGAATTTTCCTATGAAGTCTTGATAGCTTGAATGAGGCAGGAGCTATCTCTAATGGTGTCATGCAGGGGGTTAGTACTGGGTCCAGTACTGGACTTGGATAATGGAGGGGAGAGTATGCTCATAAAATTTGCGGATGATATCAAACTGGGAGGAGTTGCATGCACTTTAGAGGTCAGGATTAGAATTCAAAATGACCTCAACTAATTAGAGAATTGATCTGAAACCATCAAGATTAAATTCATTAAAAACAACTGCAAAGAACTACACATAGGAAAGAAAAAATCAAATGCACAACTACAGAATAGCTAAGCAGCAGTTCTGCAACAAAGGAACTGGGAATTACAGTGGATGAGAAGCTGGATGAGAGTCAGCAGTGTGCCCTTGTTGCCAAGAAGGCGAACGGCATATTGGGCTGGATTAGCAGGAGCACTGCCAGCAGATCGATGGAAGTGATTATTCCCCTCTACTCCGCACTGGTGAGGTTACATCTGGAGTATTGTGTCCAGTTTTGGGCCCCCACTACAGAAAGGATGTAGACAAATTGGAGAGAGTCAAGTGGAGGGCAATGAAAATGATCAGGGGGCTGGGGCACATGACTTAGGAGATGCTGAGGGAACTGGGCTTGTTTAGTCTGCAGAAGAATGAGGGGGGATTTGATTGCAACCCCCCTTCAGGTAGTTGCTAAGAGGATGGAGCTCAGCTGTTCTCAGTGGTGGCAGATGACCGAACAAGGAGTAATGGTCTCAAGTTGCAGTGGGGGAGGTCTAGGCTGGATATTAGGAAACACTATTTCACTAGGAGGGTGGTGAAGCACTGGAATGGGTTACCTAGGGAGGTGGTAGAATCTCCATCCTTAGGTTTTTAAGGCCTGGCTTGACAAAGCCCTGGCTGGGATGATTTAGTTGGTGTTGGTCCTGCTTTGAGGAGGGGGTTGGACTAGATGACTTTCTGAGGTCTCTTCCAACCCTAATCTTCTGATTCTATGAATGGGGAATAGCTGGCTAGGTGGTCATACTGCTGAAAAGAATGTGAGGATTATAGTGGGGCACAAATTGAATGAATCAACAATATGATGCAGTTGTGAAAAGGGCTAATGTCATCATTCTGGGGCATATTAATGGGAGTGTCATATGTAAAGACATGGGAAATAATTGTCCCACTCTGCTTGGCACTAGTGAAGCCTCACCTGGACTACTGCGTCCAAAGGAGCTATTCTTTAGGAAATGGGGGTAAATTGGAGAGAGTCTGGAGGAGAGCTTCAAAAATTATAAAAGACTTAGAAAACCTGTGAGGAAAGGTTTAAAAATGAACATGTTTAGTCTTGAAAAGAAGATTGAGGGGAGGACCTTATAAGTCTTCAACTATGTGAAGGGCTGCTATAAAGAGGATGGAGATCAGTTCTTCATGAGGAGCTAGAGAACAGGAGCAGTTAATGGGAGTTTTGTGAGGGAGTTTAGAGCAGGAGAGTGGGGGGACTAGATACTCAAACATTCTTTAAACTTAAGGCCAAAAACACTCCCTGATAAAAACAAAATATCAACAAAGGAATGAGCTGCAGAAGTAAAAAGAGAATGCAGGCAGATGTCCAGCAGCAGAGTGGGGGATATCTAGTTTATTGCACCCAATGCAGCATGTATGATTATCTGCCTTATGGGCACATTCGGTGGCAGGAGCTCCTGGCCTTCAGAGCCTGTGTACGGGTTTTGGAGACCAGAGTGGCTGATCTGGAGGAGCTAAGGGAGACAGGTGCATAGATGAGACTTTCTGGGATGCAGTAGAACAGTCCCACCCCCACTCTGACAGCCACTGGGCTGTTCAGGAGGATGAAAGTCTCAGGGAAGGAGAACATCCAACTGGAGCAGAGGAAAACGATCCATAGTTGGGACCCTCCTAGATGATGTGGTATCCTCTCGCACTGAGGATACTTCTCCAGGGGAGGGAACTCCAGTTATTAGGAAGAGACAAGTAATAGGGGGGATTTGATCATTAGAAACATAGATAGCTCCCAATACTTCTGTTAGTCTTAAAGGTAACACAGGACCCTCTGTTGCTTTTTACAGATTCAGACTAACACGGCTACCCCTCTGATAGATAGCTGGGTTTACAATGACCAGGAGCACCGCATGGTGACTTGCCTGCCTGATGTGAAGGCTGCAGATCTTTCAAGACATCTAGATAGACTTGTGTGTAGTGCAGGGGAGGAGCCAGTGGTATATGTAGGTACCAATGACACAGGGAAGGACAGGAGAGAGGTCCTGGAGGCCAAATTTAGCCTGCTAGGTAAGAGATTGAAGTCCAGGACCTCTGTGATAGCATTCTTTGAAATGCTTCCAGATCCATGCGCAGGGCAAGTTAGACAGGCAGAACTGTAGGGTCTCAATGTGTGAATAAGACGATGGTGTAGGGAGCAGGAGTTTAGCTTTATTAGGAACTCAGGAAACTTTTGGGAAAGAGGGAACCTGTAGAGGAAGGATCGGCTCTACCTAAACCACAATGGAACCAGATTGCTGGCACTTAATATTAAAAAGATCATAGAGCAGTTTTTTAACTAAGGGCTGGAGAAAGCCGACAGGTGCGGAGGAGCATATGGTTCAGACAGAGACATCCCTTAGGGGAAGGATCTATTAATGGAGGTTCTCTGTCCTAGTAAGAAGGAGAGGATGGGAGATGATCAAATACAGGTAGGATCTTATGAGAAACAGTCAAATGAAAGAGTCCCATTCAATTACATCATGTAATGGCAGACCGCTAAAAAGTGACAAGTTTTTTAAGTGCTTATGTACAAATGCTAAAGTCTAAATAATAAGATGGATAAACTAGAGTGCCTTATATTTAAATGGGAATATTGGTATAACAAACAACACAGAAACTTGGTGGAATGAGGATAATCAACGGGACACAGTAATACCAGGATACAAAATGTATCGAAAGGACAGAACAGGTTGTGCTGGTGGGGGTGTGGTACTATATGTAAAAGACAGCATAGAACCAAATGAAGTAAAAATCTTAAATGAACCAAACTGTACCACAGAATCTCTATGGATAGTGATTCCATGCTCGAATAAGAAAAATATAGTAGTAGGGATATACTACCAACCACCTGACCAGGATGATGATAGTGACTGTGAAATCCTCCGAGATTAGAAAGGCAATAAAAATAAAAAACTCAATCATAAAGGAGGATTTCAACTATCCCCATATTGACTGGGTACATGTCACCTCGGGATAGGATGCAGAGATAAACTTTCTTGACACCTTAAATGACTGCTTCTTGGAGTAGCTAGTCCTGGAACCTACAAGAGGAGAGGCAATTCTTGATTTAGTCTTAAGTGCAGCATAGGATCTGGGCCAAGATGTGAATGTAGTTGGACCGCTTGGTAATAGTGACCATAATATAATTAAATTTAACATCCCTCCGGTGGGGAAAACACCATAGGAGCCTAACACAGTAGCATTTAATTTCAGAAAGGGGGACTACACTAAAATGAGGAAGTTAGTTAAACAGAAATTAAAAGGTACAGCATCAAAAGTGGAATCCCTGCAAGCGGCCATGAAACTTTTTAAAGACACCATATTAGAGGCTCAACTTAAATGTATACCCCAAGTTAAAAAACATAAGAGAACCCAAAAAGTGCTATTATGACTACACAACAAAGTAAAAGAAGCAGTGAAAGGCAAAAAGGCATCCTTTAAAAAGTGGAAGTTACTTTCTATTTTCCTCACTAGAATATAGCATAAACTCTGGCAAGTGAAGTGTAAAAATATAATGAGGAAGGCTAAAAAAGAATTTGAAGAACAGCTCAAAAAGTAATAGCCATTTTTTTTAAGTACATCAAAAGCAGGAAGCCTATTAAACGACCAGTGGGGCAACTGGACAATCAAGATGCTAAAGGAGCACTTAAGGACGATAAGGCCATTGCGGAGAAACTAAATGAATTGTTTGCATCGGTCTTCCCAGCTGAGGATGTGAGGGAGATTCCCAAACCCGAGCAATTCTTTTTAGGTGACAAAGCTGAGGAACTGTCCCAGATTGAGGTGTCATTAGAGGAGGTTTTGGAACAAATTGATAAATTAAACAGTACTAAGTCACCAGGACCAGAGATCATATTCACCCAAGAGTCCTGAAGGAACTCAAATGTGAAATTGCAGAACTATTAACCGGTTAGTAACCTGTCATTTAAATCAATGTAACAAATGACTGGATGATAGCTAATGTGATGCCAATTTTTAAAAATGGCCAGTAAGCCTGACTTCAGGATCAGGCAAACTGGTTGAAACTATAGTAAAGAACAGAATCGTCAGACACATAGACGAACATAATTTGATGGGGGAAGAGTCAACAGGGTTTTTGTAAAAGGAAATAATGCCTCACCAATTTACTAGAATTCTTTGAGGGGGTTAATAAGCATGTGGACAAGAGGGTTCCAGTGGATATAGTGTACTTAGATTTTCAAAAAGCCTTTGACAAGGTCCCTCACCAAAGACTCTTATGCAAAATAAGGTCTTCTCATGGATCAGAAACTGGTGAAAAGATAGGAAACAAAGCGTAGGAATAAATGGTCAGCCTTCAGAATGCAGAGAGGTAAATAGTGGTGTCCCCCAGGGGTCTATACTGGGCCCAGTTCTATAAATGATCTGGAAAAAGAGGTAAACAGTGAAGTGGCAAAATTTGCAGATGATTCAAAACTACTCAAGATAGTGAAGTCCAAAGCAGACTGCAAAGAGCTATAAGGTGATCTCACAAAACTGGGTGACTGGGCAACAGAATGGCAGATGAAATTCAATGTTGATAGATGCAAAGTTATGCACATTGGAAAACATAATCCCACCCATACTTATGAAATGATGGGGTCTAAATTAGCTGTTACCACTCAAGAAAGAGATCTTGGAGTCATTGTGGATAGTTCTCTGAAAACATCCACTCAATATGCAGCAACAGTCAAAAAAGCTAACAATGTTGGGAATTATTAAGAAAGGGATAGATAAGACAAAAAATATATTGCCTCTATATAAATCCATGATATGCCCATATCTGGAATACTGCATGCAAATATGGTTGCCCCATCTCAAAAAAGATATATTGGAATTGGAAAAGGTTCAGAAAAGGGCAACAAAAATTATTCGGGGTCTGGAACGGCTTCCATATGAGGAGAGATTAATAAAATTGGGAGTTTTCAGTTTGGAAAAGAGATAACTACATGGGAATATGATAGAAATCTATAAAATCATGACTAGTGTGGAGAAAGTAAATAAGGAAGTGTTATTTACTCCTTCTCCTAACACAAGAACTAGGGGTCACCAAATGAAATTAATAGGCAGGTTTAAAACAAACAAAAGGAAGTATTTCTTCACATAATGCACAGTCAACCCGTGGAACTCTTTGCCAGAGGATGTGGGGAAAGCCAAGACTATAACAGGGTTCAAAAAGACCTATATACATTCATGGAGGATAGGTCTATCAAGGGCTATTAGCCAGGATGGGCAGGGATGGTGTCCCTAGACTCTGTTTGCCAGAAGCTAGGACTGGACGATGGGATGGATCGCTTGATGATTACCTGTACTGCTCATTTCCTCTGGGGCACCTAGCATTGACCACTGTTGAAAGACAGGATACTGGGCTAGATGGATCTTTGGTTTGACCCTGTATGGCTGTTCTTATGTCCACTGAAGGTAGGAGAAGAAGTATTGGGCTTAATCTGGAGCAAAGTTAGATATTTGAAAAAAAATTCTAACTGAAAGGGTAGTTAAGTTCTGAATAGACTTCCAAGGGAGGTTGTGGAGTTCTCCATCACTGGAGGTTTTTAAGAACAGGTTGGACAAACACCTTTTAGGAATGGTCTAGGTTTACTAGGTCTTGCCTCAGCGCAGGGAAGTGGACTTGATGAATTCTTGAAGTCTCTTCTAACCCTACATTTCTATGATTCTGTGATCCCAGTATGTGATGTCACAGTAAAAGGATTGCAAATTATAAGAGTTGTCCATCTAGCTCAGAAAAATACCTCTGCAGTGAGGGGTGGCTCTATGCTTTTTGCTGCCCCAAGCACGGCAGTCAGGCAGCCTTCAGTGGCATGCCTGCGGGCGGTCCACTGGTCACGCAGATTCAGCGGCATTTCTGCGGGTGACCTGCCAGTCACGCGCCTTTGGCGTACCCACCGCCGAATTGCCGCCGAAGCCGTGGGACCGGCGGACGTCCCGCAGGCATGCCGCCGAAGGCTGCCTGACTCCCGCCCTCATGGCGACCAGCAGGCCGCCCCCTGCGGCTTGCCACCCCAGGCACGTGCTTGCTGTGCTGGTGCCTGGAGCCGTCCGTCTGCAGTATGAAGTAACAAGACAATTACTGTGTAATCGGCCGGCTTTAGGCCAATTCAGCCGATTCGGCTGAATTGGGCCCCGCGCTAAGAGGGCCCTGTGCTGCAGCTTTCCACCCCACCCCCAGCTCACTTCCCCCTCCTCCCCTCCCCTGAACGCTCCGCCCCCTGCTTCTCCCCCTCCCCTGCTTCCCGCGAATCAGAGGTTCGCGGGAAATCTGAAAAGAAGCAGGGGCGGGCGGGCAGGCAGCACCAGGTAAGCTGGGGTGGCGGGGGGCACGAGAAGGGCTCCGGGGAGGTGTGGCCTAGTCCGGCCCCGGTTCTGGCCGAGCGTGCCGGCCCGGCCCCTGCGGCGCAGCTCCGGCTCCCCGGCCCGGCCCGGCCCCCATGGCTCTGGTCGGCTCCGGCCACCGAGCGGCTCTGGGCCGGACCCAAGTCCGGCGAACCCAGCCGCAGCGCAGCTTGATTCCTGGGGGCGGGGCTTGCGGCAAGCCCTGCCCCCAGGAATCGGGCCCTGCTCTTGCTAAAGCCGGCCCTGAGTGTAATGGAATGAGTATTGAAAAAAAATGTTGGGCTCAAATACCCCACCTACTATCCAGGCATCTACTTACTCATTTTTCAATACTGCTTTCTAGTTCACCTTTTAAACACATTTGTTCAATTTTTTTCTCCTGCTTTTCAAATGTTTTAAACAGACTGTGCCTTATATGGAGATATTATTCTAATTAAATACTCACTGGGACTTGCTTCTGCCTAAACAGTATCATGTATTTTCTCCCTAAAAAGAACAGGAGTACTTGTGGCACCTTAGAGACTAACAAAGGTGCCACAAGTACTCCTGTTCTTCTTTTTGCGAACACAGACTAACACAGCTGCTACTCTGAAACCTATTTTCTCCCTGTCTCTTATTTATACCCCGAATTAAATACCACCTTCATATGCTGGACCAAGTGTATTTTTTACTGTTTTGGAGTTTCTAGTAGATGTTATATAAAAGCATTATTACCCCACTGTTATCCAGTAATCTGGTGGTTTCATCAGTTACTCTGAACTTTGGCCTCTTAGCTATCACCCATTCCTTCTGAAGGGTAAGATCGAACCTGGAGCGTTCACAGGCATGGAGCCCCTCCGCTTCCCGTGGCCACGGTTTGCCATTTCCAGCCAATGGGAGCTGCATGAAGTGGCGCTAGAGGCTTACCCTAACGGGCCAGGAGCCAAAGTTTGCCAACTCTTGAAATATAGGGTCGTTTATGAAAGGTTCATCCAGTTTTTGCTATTTTTACCTAACTATCCTAGGGGGTCAGCTTATAAACGAATGGGCTAATGAATGAGTATATAAGGTAACCTGTCAAAAGAAAAAGGCTATGTAGAGCTTTAAACTTAATCTGTGCCTTGTCTCTGACCATTTTTTAAAAAGGGCTTCTTACAGCCATTAAGATAGTTCAGGAGTATTTTTTTTTTAATAAGAATGATTTATCCACCAGTGAGCCAGTCTCCATGTTTTGCAATTCTCTATTGTAGTTTTTGGGTAATGCAGGGTGCAGAGACCAGCTAATGAAAATCATCTACATCTTACTACTATTGAAATGTTTCTGCTGCCACAGGGACACAGCTAAAAGTGGCCAAGTAAAAATGAACATTGCATGTACTCAATAAGTGAAAACTTAAAAGGAGTAAATAAAGGATCCCTCAGTTCCTCATTTTTTTTATTCTAATATAGCCTTGAACACACATTCTTAATTCAATGCTTTGAGCTGTCTAGGTAATAAACTAGGAGGACCCTTGCACCTGTGTCAATTACTATGTAGTCAATTTCCTCCTTCCACTTGCTTCAGAGGCAACATCGGTGTCTCGACCTGTAACTGCGGGGGGCTCTGTAACAGGGGTGGGGTGCTCCCTTCTCGGGATGCTGATACATAGAAGATTTGCGGCGAGAGCAGAAGACAACCCTATTGGCATTCATTTCTCCTGCCTCCTACCACACACCCCCTTGAGCTGTCCTGCACCTTGCGCAGCAGCTGGGGGGCGGTGTGCTTTCACCCTAGCTGCACGCTGAGCCGTGCGGCTCCGCGGGCAGAGACGTGCTTGCGGGCTCTGGCGGCGGCGGCAGCGGGGCCCAGCCATGCCGCCTGTTTGGGGAAAGCGACACAGAAGCCCAGCGCCCGGTGGCGAGCTGCGCGGCTCTCGGGGCGAGCCGGGGGCAGGGAGAGCGAGAGCCGCCACGTGTCAGCGGGCGAGTCAGGCGCACATGACGGCTCCTGGCCCGGCCGAGTGGGGGCGGCTGCCGCAGTTTCCCTCTCGCAGGAGAGGCGCGTGGGAAGCACCGAGGCTCCCCCTCGCAGCAGCGCCAGACCGCGCCGACGTCGTTCGCCTCCCACTCGGGCTCGCCCCGCGGTTTCGTTCCCCTCAGCGCGGGAGCGCGGCCGCGCTGCTCTCAGGGCCGGGCGCGGGACCCATCGCTCTCGCCCGTGGCTTCCCGGGCCGTCCCACGGCTGCCTGGGTTTCCTTGAATTCAGGGCGAGAGCGGTGATGCGGCGGGGTGTTTCCCAGCCCGGGAAATGCCCTGGCAGTGGCGTGGGGAAAGCTGGGGAAGCCACAGGGAAGAGAGCCGGCTGCGCACGCCAGCCTCCGCCCACTCGCTTCCCGCCTGCAGCCGGGAGTCGCGCTGAGGGGTGCTCAGGGAGCCAGCGGGCGAAGGGCTCCCGCTGGAGCAGCTGCCCAAAGGAACTTGGCAACTTTGTCACTAGATTGAGTGACTTTTTCATTTTCCTCCCCAGACCAGAAAATAAGTGTCAAAGTGACCAGTGACACTTGTTGGTATGGCAACACCCATTTTTTTCATGTTCTCTGTGTATATATATCTTCCTACTGTATTTTCTAGGGCCTGCAGCCGATGAAGTGGGTTTTAGCCCACGGAAACTTATGCCCAAATAAATTTGTTAGTCTCTAAGGTGCCACAAGGACTCCTCATTCTTTTTGCTGATACAGACCAACACGGCTGCTACTCTGAAATGCAGGTTCAGGAGTCCTCTGCTCAGAGAGGTGGAACAGAGATCCAGCTACAGGATGCCTGTTGCCCTGACACCAGCGAGTAAGTTGGTGGCAAATCAGTTGGGCCTGAGGCTATATTAATATTTCCCGGATGTTTCCAGGGGCTGTGGTGCCTACTGAAGTCTGGCAGGGTGGAATAACTGGTCCAGCCAGGACAGAATGGTTTATAGGAAAACTCAGTCCTGACTGGTGGAGTTTTACTAGGCCTTCTCCTGCAGGCACTTCTCTGTATGGTGTTTTACCTATTGCCATCACACACACAAAACTACATTAAAAGAGCATTATTAAGGCTGCAAAGTCACGCTCTCAGAAATTCAGATAGCAGAATTGAGATTGTTTGGGCAACCTTAGTTCTACCTCCTTGTGCATATGTATTATGATGCAGTTTTTAATTATGTGATCACATACTGTTTTTTCCATAGGACCTTTTAGAGCACAGGATGGTGCTCTCTGAATGGGTAGTTAAACAATATTTTGTTCTGTTCAATTTATGGCCCTTGCCTTATATACTGCACACTATTCAAAATCTGAATACAGAATTGCTAATTTCCTCATGAGCTTTACTGTGGTTTTCATCACTGTGTGTGCTTCACAAATACTAATTTTTTTTCATAACTCTTCTATAAGTTGAAGGGGCATTATCCCCATTATACAGATGGGAAAACGAGGCACAGGCAACCTTAATTCTGGCAATTCCTAACTTTGAGTGCTTGACTTGGCAACCTTAAATTAATATAACTTTGTGTGTGGTGTACTGGGTTTCTAAAAAAGGAAACTGGAAAAAAAGATGTCTCAGACTGACACCCACATGGGCCATTAGCAAGACTTTAGATCCACAGCACAGACCTCTGCACATTAGATAAAGGAGTAACTAATAACAGTAATAAGTTGTTAGCCTCAATGTAGACTGGCACTAGCGGGGATTGAGATGCGCAGTTTGTCAATAGGTTTCATATATATTTTCTGACAGCAGAAGGATGGTGGGACTCAGATTCTGTTCCAGGTTCTTCAGGGGAATATGACTGAGTGGTCACAGACCCTTCTGCCTTTGTTCTCCACCTCCATTCCCCAAGCCTGACCCCTTCTGCCCTGTCCCAGTCCTGTCTCTCACCCCACTCAGGCTCCTGATCCCAGTGTCTCTCCATCCCTTGGCTCTTCATCCCTCCTTCTCCTATCCAAGCTCCTCATTTGATTTGCCTCCCCCAGCACCTTTGGGTTCCAGTCGCCTGTTCCCACTCCCAGATGCTTGTTTAATCACAGTCTCAACCCCTTACCAATTACCCTCTTTCCCTTCATCTTGACTCACATTCCCAATCTCCTTGACCAATCAGTCCCAGTCTTGTCTACGACACATATCTGTCTCTTGTCCCCTCTGTATTTGAATCAGGTGGCTTTCTCCATCAGGCTGCCTGCATGCCATCAGGGAAAGCAACAAGACCACAGGAGAAACAGTCTTAGTTCTAATGCTATCATGGCCCATAGCAACCAAAAGAAACAATTGCAGGGAATGTCCTGTTCAGTCCTTGCGTTCCTGGGCTGGAGCATACTCAGTGGAGATACAAACGTCAGAGAATTTAACTACTAAGCTCAAGTGTCTACTGAGCACGTACAAACTGAGATTTTTGAAAGGCTTAAACACTGGCCAGTTGTGGGTGGTTTTTCATTGGAATAGCAAAAGGCACATCCCTGATGCTAGGGCGATCTCCCTGTCAAATATCAAATTCCCACTGCATAACATGGAGGTGCTAGAACTTAACAAAAGTTATAAGAATATTTTTAATATAGGCAAAACAATATATTTTCCCTTAATGTCGTTCTCAGAAATGACTAACTTTACAGAAAAATTAAGACTGAACCAGACACCTAGCATGGGAAATTTCAGCCCATACATTAAAGTTTGTCAAAGTTATGAGCAACTGAAAATAGTGGTATAATGGGAAGTGTTGGGCAGCTTAAACGATAGGCAGCATTACCAGCTCTGTCTTTAATAACATAGCAAAAATCTTTGTTAAAAGAACATTAGTAAAGTCACAAAAGCCAAGGACTCAAAAAGTTAGGAAATGCCAGAATTAATGTTGTCTGTGCAACTTTAATTCTGCTCCCTCATTCACTGAATGAGGCATGGTCATGTGGAAGAAATAGTATGTGATCATGTGATTACTTATCAGAATGCATATACACAAGGAGGCAAATGAGGGTAGCATGGTTATTAATGTTTGAGTGTTTGATTTTGCAATATCATATTGTCCTTTTAATATGGTTTTATGTATATAGTTTGCAAGTTTTTTAAAAGAACAGATTTGTGCTTTATCATATGCAAGAACCTTCTCCATTAGTGATCAGTACAGTTTGAACCCAGGAGCTTCAGCATTGCAGCAATACAGATGTCTGTTACTTAAGCTAAAGGAGTAACTATATTAGCTGACAGCAGATCTGGTTCTCCAGATTAGGGTTGTCCATGGCCATGGGGAGTCTAAAAACTGGTTCTGGTTCTGAATCTTCTCCTGCAAAGAAACTGAAGACTTTTAATTGGATCAGTGGTTGTTTTTTGCTACTGGTCACTGCAAGCATTTTTTGCTCATATCTGGATATCCTGGTATATGTGACTGGGGGCTGGTCTACACCAGGGATTCTCAACCTTTTTCTTTCTGAGGCCTCCGCAGCATGCTATAAAAACTCCACTGCCCACACGTGTTACAATAACTGGTTTTCTGCATATAAAAGCCAGAGCCAGCATTAGGGGATAGCAAGCAGGGGAATTGCCTGGGGCCCCATACCACAGGGACCCTGAGCTACATTGCTCAGGCTTCGGCTTCAGCCTCGTGTGGCAGGGCTTTGACTTTCTGCCATGGGCACCAGCGAGTTTAAAGCTGGCCCTGCTTTGCGGACCCCCTGAAACCAATTCACGGACCCTTGGTTGAAAATCACTGTTCTAGACTACAAAGGTATGTTGTCTTAACTACATTGCTCTGGCTGCGAAATATTTAATGTCCTGTGTAAGCCAACTTAAGCTCCAGTGTAGACGTTGCTGGGTAGATGGAAGAATTCTTCCGTCTACCTAGCTGCCACTTCCAGAGAGGTGGATTTACCACTGTGACAAAAGAGCCCCTTCCATCGACGTAGTAAGTGTCTTCAATACAGCGCTCTAGCTATGCTGCTGTACTGGTTCTAGTGTAGACATACCCTCATACAACTCATTTTTGTAATACATTTTTGCAGATGTTTCCCTCACTGTAACTTTTTTTTTTTTTACTATAAAGGGGACTTGATTAAAGTTTGTATAACTATTTACGCTTCATTCAGAGCATTTACATGCAAGATCTACTTTCATGTTATTCATGATTTGTAATAGAATCTGACAGCTATGCAGTCATAATTTCAATATAATAGTTGCTCACAGTGATTTATTTGTGCAGTTCCTATTAGGGGGAAGAGCAACACATAGGTGTGGAAGCCACAGACTGAGGTAAATTAATGCAATGTGACGTATTTAGCTAAGTTTAAAGTTTAAAGACCGAGTTTAAAAGAGAACTGGATAAATTCATGGTGGTTAAGTCCATTAATGGCTATTAGCCAAGACGGGTAAGGAATGGTGTCCCTAGCCTCTGTCTGTCAGAGGGTGGAGATGGATGGCAGGAGAGAGATCACTTGATCATTGCCTGTTAGGTTCACTCCCTCTGGGGCACCTGGCATTGGCCACTGTCGGTAGACAGGATACTGGGCTAGATGGACCTTTGGTCTGACCCGGTACAGCCGTTCTTATGTGTGACGAACTGGGACTGTTCTTACTGTGGTCTGTGAATGCTGACAGGGGAGTGTGGCTGGGATAGTCTGCATTGCGGGATGAGAGTCTGCCCGAAGGCGCATACCTGAGCGTGTAACATGAGAACCCAGGAAGGGGTTGAAGGCCAGGTGACACCTTGGCCCGGGAAACTGAACAAAGGCTGTGGGAGGGGTCGCTGAAGGCAGAGTCTGGGAAGCTGGGTGGTGAGATGGTGGGGAGGCAGAGATTGCTCTGACCTCCCAAGGGGGGCTGGGATGCCCTGGGACCCCAAGATGGACCTAACTGAGGGGGTCCCTGTTGTCTGTGCCTGCAAGACCTGTCCTGGACTGTATTCCTGTCATCCAAATAAACCTTCTGCTTTACTGGCTGGCTGAGAGTCATGGTGAATCGCAGGAGGCCGGGGGTGCAGGGCCCTGAGTCCCCCAATACTCCGTGACATTATGTTCTTAAGTTAATATATAGAGGAGAAAAGTAAGTAGCAGATGACAGGGAGGGGGAATTCCCTGCCTCTGTTTCCCAACTAAAAATATCATGTAACAGAGAATGGTAGGTAGTGTAAATACAAAAACTTTTGTAATTCAGGGTGGGTACTTAACATATATCTGCAAAGTTATGAAACCTATTCATCAAATGATATTCCTTTTATATGGGAATGTCTTATCACTAGTTTTTTAATCCTATTTCCCTCTTTTACCCATTGTTAATTCAGATGTGAGAAACTCAGAAAAAGAAGTGTCCACACCCTCTCCAGGCATAGTATGCTGAGTTAAAGCTGTTCTCATATCACTTTCCAGTAACAAACAAGGGCTGAATTTCTGTTAGATGGGCCTGCACCAGGAAGCTCAGGTCTGGATTCAAATGTCCCCAAAATTCACAGGTGTTCAAATTCAAGTCATCATTAATTTTGGTGATTGCAATACAGAAGGACCTTTATTTAGCTTTGACTATATTAAGGACTAAATCACCAAATAGAAGAGCAAAGCTGTAAGTTGAGGTCTTAAGTTTAGCAATTGGCCACAAACTCTTAATAAGTGCCAACATTTTCCAATAATTAACTAAGGATTGGATTGCTTATGTTCTTTCTCTTTTGTGTGTATGAGTGAATTTAGTTCTTTTCTTCATCCCTGTTCTTTTTCTGTGGGAAAACTGTGAAAATCCTCTGCCAATGAGAATTAATAAAAGTGAACATAACTGCTGACTGCACAGTTCTGAAATCTTCAGCTGGAATGTAAGCCCAAGATATCAAACAAACATTGCTAATAGTTGCATTTTTCTCTAAAAGCACATGATAATAGTGTGTACTTTTTTTATGCCTTCCATCTCAGGATCTTAAAGTGCTTTACAAATATTAATTAATTCTTACAACACCCCTGAGAGACAGAAAACTGAGACACAAAGAAGTTAAATGACTTATTCAAGGTCACACAGAAAACTGTGACAGCATCAGGAATAGAGGCCAGATTTCCTGACTATTTTGCGCTTTAATCTAAATATGATCCTTCCTCTTTAATGTCATCATGTCCACATCAGCAGTGTGGATTTTTAACAGAGCAGAAAAGATCACAGTGTAGCTCCTTGTTTATTGCTGTCTCTCTGCAACAGTGTAATTAATAATAGCAGCAAGAATGGGCACCATCTTGGAAATAGCATTTCTTAGTTAATTACTCAATCTAGACCAGCATGTGAGCTCTCACAGTTTAGTTTTGGTGTATTGGGGCGGGGGAGTGAAAGGGGAGTTGGAAAAGGAAGTAATTCTCAAAAATAAAGTGGTGCAATTTTATTAATAGTGAAACTTTTCCTAAGAAATCACCCCAGGCCATTGCAGAAATTGATTGTAAGGTGTCCATTTAAATAAAGGTTGAACAAAATGGTACTAGGTACTTCAGGGGATATTTAAAATAGCCTTTTAAAATGGGAGGTTTGTTATTGGAGGTTGTGTCCTTAGTAAAGGTTTCAGAGTGTGTGTGTGTGTGTGTGTGTGTGTGTGTGTGTGTGTGTGTGTGTGTGTGTAAAAACTCCCCTTGACTTTAGTGGAAACAAGCTGCATTTATTTAGGAAAGAGGAAATAGGTACTGAGTCATATGCATATCTAAAGTAAAAATGTATTACATTTTTGTAACTGTCTGATGGAGATTAGATCGAGTCATTGGTATCCATCTCTTTTACTACATTTAGGTGAGTAGAGTATTTTCATTATCAGGGCCTCATTCAAAAAAGTTTTGTGTTCATCCTCACCCAAAACTCCCATTAACTTGAGTGGATGTTTTGCCTGCAAAAGGAGTGCAATATTAGGCCCTTAATTTTTAACTTAAATGTATTGCATGGCTTCAAAGATATACACATGCCTTCCTGTTACTAAATTATATATAGTCTAGTAAAGTCTATCTTAGGCCTTGTCTACACTACCCAGTTTTATCGACAAAGGTGATGTTGACCCTCAAAAATCGGCATATTGAAAATCGGAATGTCATGTTCACACTCGCTCCCTCTGCCAGCAGAGCGTGTCCACAGTTGGGGCACTATCATCGACAGTGTGAGCAATGCACTGTGGGTATCTATCCCACAGTCCAGCTCAACACCTTCTGTTACTAGGTGCTGTGGGAAGGTGGAGTGGATCGTTGTGCATCTTGGGACTGGGCTCAATATCCCGTGATGCATTGCTTTCTGTCCCAGCACTCCATGGGTTTTCTTTCGTGGCATTTTTGCAACAGCCCTTCTTTGCTGTGCACCTCGGCATCTTTGTGAGAAGGGATGGATCCCACACTGCTCTCCTATGCACTGTAACTGTCATGAAGACATCACGGATGGCAGTGTAGTTAATCATGAAGTTCCTAACTGAAGAAGACTCCCAGGTGCCTGACATGCTGTGTGATATGGATAGGAGCAACTTTAGATTGCTTTTGGCGTTCACAGAACAGCTGGATAGGGTAGACCGTCACTTTTGGGCTTGGGAAACAAGCACTGTATCATCATGCAGGTGTGGGATGATGAGCAGAGGCTACAGAACTTTCAGATGCGGGCACAGGTCTGTTCAGTCTGCAGCATAATTAAGGACTTCAGCATCTGTGTTTGCTCCTCCATTACTTTAATCATCCGCTCAGTTGAGTCCTTAACAAACCCTTGATTCTCTTTTCTGTCCTGCCATTCGGCTTCCCAGCACTCCTTGTGTTCCCTTTTCTCTGCATTGAAGCTGTGCAGTACCTCCTGGAACATGTCTTCTTCACTACATCTTGGGTGCTTTCTATCTGGCGGAGACACTTGGCTGGGGTGTGTAGGGTGTTCCTGAAGGCCACATCTGCTAAAGCACAAGGGACAATGCACAAAAGTGGGATTGTTAAATTCACATGCAGCATTGAAAAAATTCAGTTAAATAAACCTTTTGCAACATAACAATAACTCTCTCACTCACCCTTGGCAGGCATACACAAAGCATGGTGAATGTTGGCGGGGGCGGGGCACTCCACATGGGGAAATGAGCACACACTCTGCAAGGGTTGTGGTGCAGCCAGCCAACTAGGGGGAAAAATTTAAAATTCTCCCACATTTTTCCACAGGCGGGGGTCATTCCAGCAGATATCTCACTACTAAGGGTAAAGCATGGAAACGAGGGTGCATCTACACCATGCGTGTGGCTTCCACCCTGCTCCTTATGCTGCTCGCTTATGTGCAGCTTTGGTCCCTGCACAAGTGATTGCTGAATGGCGTGGGAAAGTTTCCTACAATGGGGGAAGGAACGAAGCTACTCTGCCAGGGAACCTTCAGCAGAGGATTACCAAGTACCTCCAGGAAACTTTCCTGGAGATCTCTCTGGAGGATTCCTGTGAGCAGAGCCGTCCCTAGGGGGGTGTGGGGCCTGGGACAAATCAGCCCCCGCCATAGGCATGAGAACTAGGGGTGCCAGGGGTGCTGCAGCACCCCTAGGCTCCCAGCTGCCAGCCCCATACCTGGGGTCCCGACTGCTGGCCCCACAGGCTCGGAGCTCTGCTACCACCCGGCACCCTGGGTCCTGGCTGCCAGCCCCACGCGCCCAGGGCTCTGCTACTGCCTCCTCTGGCTGCCGCCCTGCGTGCCCAGGGTCTCGGGCGCTGGTGAATCGCACTGGCCCGTGGGGGCCCCCAAAGCGCAAAGCCCAGAGTGGTTGCCCTGATTCTTTGCCTGTGAGATCTCAGTGTGCATCAACACCCTGTTCCATCATACTGATTAGATACACAGGAAATGTCCAGCTCACAGAAACACAGCTAGCCTTCCACATTTCTATACCCTGAACCCACCTCCGCACTACACAAACCACAACCACTTACCAGGAGGCCTGGGGGGCTGCGTAGGGCACCAAAATGGCATGGGGCAGCCCTGTTCATAGCTCTTTTTGCACAAGCCTTGAGAAATGTGCCCATAGGTATCCCAATTCCTATGGCTCAAGCACAGCTGTGACTGCACAGCCTCCTCTCCCCATATACCGATCAGATCCAACAGCTCCGCAGTGGTCCAAGCAGGAGAGTGTTTGGTGCGATAACCCGCCATGGTCACCTGGGAAGATATGATGAGATCTCTCCACCCCGAGCCAGCAGGAAATGGAATTTCAAAAATTCCTGGGGCTTCTCAGGGGGAAAGGGCGGATGATTGTTTTCCTGGCTGCAGGGTAGTGGAGTTCCAACTGCTGACCAGAGCAGTCACGATGGGCATTGTGGGACATCTCCTGGAGGCCAATTAAAGCGATGAAATCAAGTGTGGCGTCTACACTGGCACTTTGCTGAGAAAAATTTAGAGGAAAAAGACGTATGTTTCTCATCGGGGTGGTTGTATTTTGTTACCAAAACCAGGCATTTTCCCATCAAAAGTCGCATCGCAATGTGTACGCATTCACTGTTTTGTCAACTAAAGGAAGTTTTTTTCAACAAAACTTGGTAGTGTAAACAAGGCCCTAGGGACTGACAATAATTAGTTGCTTAATGGATAAGGCCTTCTAACAAAGGTGGAGCAAAAATATACTCAGATCCTCAGCTGGTACTGATATAGCTGAGCTGCTGCAGTGCATCTGGTGAAGATGCACTATGCTGACAGGAGAGAATTCTCCCGTCGGCATTAAAAAACACCTCCGCGAGCGGTATAAGCTATGTCTGCGGGAGAAGCTGTGCATACGAACACTTATGTTGGTGTAACTTATGTCACTCGGGGGTGGAATATTCACACCCCTGAACAACATACATTTTGCAGACATAGGTTGTAGTGTAGACAACCTTATTTCAGTGTAATTGTAGCCATTTTGGTCCTAGTATACTAGAGAGACAAGGGGTAGGGGGGTGAGATAATATTTTTTTATTGGAGGAACTGCTGTTGATGAAAAAGACAAGCTTTCGAACTCCACAGAGTTCTTTTTCATGTCTGAGAGCAAGTCTATACTACAAAATTAGGTTGATGTAAGGGCTTGTCTACACTACAGATTTTTGTTGACTCTGCAGCTGTTGGATCTGCTGAGTATATAGGGAGAAGAGGCTTGCCAGTCGCAGCTTTGCACCAGCCATAGGAATTTCAGTACCTACGGGCTGATTGCTAGTTGCATGCAGGAGAAGGGGCATAAAAGGGACATGCTGCAATGTCATGCTAAAATCAGGGAGCAGATGCAGGCATACCAGAAGGCAAGGGAGGCCAATCGTCGCTCTGGTGCAGTGCCGAAGACATGCTGCTTCTATAAGGAACTGCATATCATCCTCAGCGGCAACCCTACCTCCATCACCAAGAGCCTTGTGGATATTTTAGGGGGACTGGAGGCAGCAGCCAGTGGACTCAATCACAATGAAGTGATGGATGAGGAGGTGGAGCTGGAGGACAATATGGAGTACATGGCAAGGTCATCCAGTGGTGCGGCGAGTCAGGACCTTTTTCCACTCTGCAAGGGTCTAGCCAGTCCCAGCGCTCCAGCTTTGGTGCACAGGGTGCAGGAGAGGGGAGCTCCAGTAAGTGCTCATTTTGCTTTGATACTGCATGGTGAGAGGAGATTGAGTTGTCATTTACTTTGTTATATGGTAGAGGAGGGATAAGGGACAGAAATTAACAACAGAGCCTGTCCATCTACTCAGTGGGGCCATGGCGGAAAAGTTTGTTAATGTTCATGGGTATGTCTCTATAATCCTCCATAGTGATCTCTAGGAAACTTTCCTGTAGGTATTCTGCAATCCTCTACCAAAGGTTCCTTGGGAGATCTGCCTTGATTGTCCCCCCACTGTAGACAATTATTTCTGCAGGGACCATAGTAACACACAGGCGAGCGGCATACGGAACCGATCTGAAACTACACACATGCAGGAGATGCTCCCTTGCATCCTGGGTTACCCTTAGGAGTGAGATATCGAGTTCGATTACCCTAGCCTGTGGAAAAGGGTACCAATATTCAGAATAGGCTCCCTAGCCACTTATAGTAATTTCATTCGCAAACCACCCTTTGTCCCTTCCTCCCCTTACCCACCTCTTCCCTCCCCACAAACTCATCATAATTGGGACTTGTGGCAACCTGTGTGCTAGCCAAGGGACAGTGAGAAAGAGGTATGTGTAACTTTTGTGATTCACAGCTGTGAGCACAATCACAACACTGTCTGTTCATTGTTTCTTTGCCTTCTGCAGACGTGCCCTTGAGAACACATTCCTTCACACCGGTGGAGTGCGTCCATCAGGTAAGGCAGTGACCCAGGAGGAGTAAGGAGGATATGTTTCACAAGATGTTGCAGTCAACAGATGCAGCACAGAGTGAAACAAGAGCATGGAAGGAGATAATTAATGAAAGACTGAGGCTGGATAGCCAGGAAAGGACACAGGGGCAGGAGCTGATGATAAAGCTCCTTGAAGACCAGACAGAGATGTTGAAGTCCGTCATTAACCTGCAATTGCAGCAAATCTGTGCCCAACTCCCCCTCCAGCCACTACAGAACTCTGGTCCCTGTCCTCCCCAAACTCCCCCACCGCATTCCTCGCATGTTCCCAGTTCCTCACAGTACCCATGCACTCCACACCTAGGGAAAGGTTTCCTAATGAAAGCTGGAGTTACACCCAGCTGTGAGATCCCTAACCGCGAGACTCTTCTTCTTTCTCATGTCACCTGTTTGACCAAAAGTTTGTGTTTGATCCTGTTATTAAACTTGAGTCTTTGAAATTAAATGAGTCTTTATTTGTGAAATACATACATCGCTCAGTGCTAACATTGAAACACATTGCCTATAGTGAGGACTATTTGCTCCTTGCAATTAATGCCCAAGAAGCAAGTACCACAGGAGTAATTCATGGTGGCAAGTAAACATTGTCTGGCAGAATGCATCACATACAGACATATTACTGGGAATAATTGTCAAAATGGTCCTTCAAAGCATCTGTGATTCAAATAGCCTCCCACTGTGCCCCTCTAATTTCCCTTGTATCTGGCTGCTCAAAATCAGCAGCCAGCCGATCAGCCTCAGCAGCCCACCCCTGAGAAAAGTTTTTCCCCTTCAATTCGCAAATATGTAGAGTACAGCAGGCCACAATGACCATCAGAATATTTTCCTCATTGAGGTCTAACTGGCCAAAAAGACAGTGCCAGCGACCTTTCAGTGAGCCAAAGGCACATTCAGTGGTCATTTGGCACCTGCTGAGCATATTGTTGAAGCACCCCTTACTGCTGTCTGGGTTTCCAGTGTAAGGATTTATGAGCCCCGGGAGTAAGGGGTATATGGGGTCTCCCAGGATTACTATGGGCATTTGCACATTCCCCAGTGGAATCTTCTGATCTGGAAAGAAAGTCCCAGCATGCAGCTTTCTGTGCAATTCAGTGCTCTGAAAGATGAGTGCATCTTGCACCTTCCCTGACCACCCTGCATTGATGTCAGTGAAACTGCCCCAGTCATCCACCAGAGCCTGCAAGACACATACATCTGATACAAGGAGCGTTGTGTGGACATGCTCCATGATGTTATTAAAGCAACTTATGATTGTCAACAAAACTTAAGTCAACTTAACTCTGTAGTGTAGACCCAGGCTGAGAAAGGTACGCAGTGTCACAGCTAACTACAAGATGGAACAGATTGTTAAGCATAATAAGTTAACACATATCGCAAGAGGCCATTCAAGGTAAAGTGGGCAGTTAACTCCTCTGTAATCATAGGATAAAGGAGGGTTAGTGGGTTAAAGATTGTTGTAATGAACCATAAATCCAGTGTATTTATTGAGTCCATGATTTCTAGTGTCTAGCTAAGTTATAGGTCAGGTATGGAGAGATCATTTTGTCATAGTGTTCACCCACGGATGATATGGTGTTTTTGTTTTTTTATCATTTTTCTGCATTCGAGAGCATAGTGTCTGGTTTCACCCACAAAGTTGTTATTGGAGCACTTAGTGCACTGGATAAGGAACAACACGTTGTGATAGGCATGTGTAGGACCCTTGGATCTTGAAAGGTGTGGTGGGGAGGATGGGTACTGAGCAGTGGAGATATGTTGCAGGTTTGGCATCTGTTGTTATGGGAGGGTCTGGTGCTGCTTTGAGTTGGTGTGTCCTGGTCTGTGTGGAGCTTGCTTCTGATGTTGAGCTTGGCGGAATTGTTTGAAGGCCAGAAGAGGGGGGTTGGGAAATATTTCTTTCAGGATTTGGTCCCCATCGTGGATTGGTACTGTTAAATTATACCCTATATGGGCTCCAGCGTGGAGTGATAGGTGACAACTATGGCCATGCAGTCATTGGATTCCCCCCCCCCCCCCCCCGTATTAAAGTATGTACTCTTGGGGTATTTGGGTGGCCCATTCCGTGGTGCGATCTTCTTCACTGGTGGTGTGTCCTTGTTTTCTAAAGGTGGTTTTAAGTGTGTTAAGGTGTGTATCCCAAACTTTCTCATCAAAGTATATTATGTGGTATTTGAGTGTCTGACTGTAGAAAATGGATTTTTTTTTTGGTGTATTTCGGGTGCTTTCTTGGATCTGTGAAGGTAAGTGTACTGATCCGTGGGTTTCTTATATATAGTTGTCTGTAGGGTTCCATTGCTAAATCTAACTGTGGTGTCCAGGAAGTTGATGCTGATGTGGAAGTGTTCTAGGGAGAATTTGAGAACTGGGTGGTGGTTGTAGAAGTTGTGGTGGAAATCTGTGAGGAAATTAAGATCTTCTATCCATTGATGTAACGCAGGTATATCATTGGTTTTTTGGTACATTTGTCCAGAAATTCTTCCTCAGTTGTGGCCCATGAAGATGTTGGCATATTGGGGAGCCATCCTAGGACCCATGGCTATTTCCATGATTTGGACAAAGCGTTTGTTACTGAATAGAAAATTGTTATGGGTGAAGATGAAATGGATGAGTTTGTGTGTTTGGGGTGGATTACTGGAGTATTGGCAATTGTCTTGTAAATATTTGAGGCAGGCAGTGATGCCCTCATGGTGAGTGATGTTGGTGTATAGGGAGGTGACATCCATGGTGGCAAGGATGGTGTTCCAAGGGAGGTTGTTAGTGTTGTGAAGTTTCTGGAGGATATTTGTTGTGTCATGGAGGAAACTGGCCATTTGTGTTGTGAATGGTTTGAAGATGGTTTTTGAGTCCTGATAGTTCTTCAGTAAGAGTGCTGTGGTCAGATATGATGGATCTGCCTGGGTTCCCTTGTTTGTGTATCTTGGGAAGCATGTAGAAGTTCTCAGGGGTGGGTTTGTGGGGGATGAGCTTGTGGAGTTTCTCTTGTAGTTGTTGGGGAAGGACTTCATGATACCCTTAAATTCCTAGGTGAATTGTGGGTGTGGAGTCTTCTTGGAGTTTTTTATGGTAGTTGGTGTTGGAGAGTTGATGGTTGGCCTCATGGTTGAGGACTATGATGGCACCCCCCTATGTATTTTGGTTTGATCACTATCTGGTGGTTGGATTTCAGGGACTGAAATCTCTCAGTGGTGGAGAGATAGTGGTCGATGTGATGTTTGTTAAGGATTTCACAGTCAATTTTTCCCCCTGAAGCAATCAATGTAATGACTAGGATATGATTCTGTCATGCAGGTCATGGATTCTGTGACTTTCTGGGACCTCCATGATTTCTTTTGGGGCAGGGCCTGCCAAAACAGCTGGACAGTGACCAGGCCTGGGGCTGCCACAATAGCTAGCAGCCAAAACAGCTGGCTGCATTCAGCCCCTGGGCCACCGGAGTAGCGGCCCCAGAACAGCTGGCTGGTGGTTAGCCCTGGGGCTGCCAAACAGCTGACCACGGGCCAGGCCCGGGTGCGCCGGAGCAGTGGTCCCTGGCCTGCCAGTGCAGTGGCCAGGGTTGAGTCAGCCCCTCTGGGGCAGGAGCAGCAACAGTCAGCCCCTGCCCCAGGAGCAGGGCAGGGCTGGAACAGCTGCAAACCCCAGCAGTGCTCTGTTTGTCCTCCCCTCGGGTATTTTTAGTAAAAGTCAGGGATAGGTCATGGGCTTCTGTGAAGTTTTGTTTATTGCTCACGACCTGTCCCTGACTTTTACTTAAAAAACTCGTGACAGAATCTTAACCTTAATAATGATCAGGTGTGTGGCTTCATCATTATGCTTCCAAATTAACTCTCTCGGAAAAATGATAAAAGACACAAACACTTTTCACAAAGCAATCACTCTATATTTGACCTCTCACTCCTGTCCTCAAAAGAAACCTGCACAACACTTTCAAAAGACAAGTCTGAGAGCTTAAATTCATAACTTAGCTAGACACTAGAAATCATGGACTCACTAAATACACTGGATTCATGGTTCATTACAACAATCTATAACCCAGTAACCCTCCTTTATCCTATGACTGCAGAGGTGTTAACTGTCCACTTCATTTTAAATGATCTCTCGCAACATGTTAATTCCTTATGCTTAAGAATTTGTTCCATCTTGTATTTAGCTGTGACACTCTGAGTACCTTTTTCAGACCTGAAAAAGAGCTCTGTGGAGCTTGAAAGCTTGTCTCTTTCACCAGCAGAAGTTGGTCCAATAAAAGAGATTACCTCATCCACCTGGTCACTCTTATTTCAGTTTGAGTGATGTATTCTGTGTTTAGTTTAAACCCATTCCTAATTGACTCAAGCTAATTGAGTATAAGCCACCACTCACTTTTTTGCAGTTTAACTACATTGATTTTAAATTACATTTTTAGTTAAAGTGGTGTGACCGCATATAGACAAGCCCACTGTCTGTTATTCCTTCTACTTCTCATTTCCTCTCTTTCTGTGTCCTCCCAGGTTAGTAGGAGAAAAGTCCTGAAGTCCTCTCAGGCAAAATTCTCATTGATCAAGTATAACAGGCTGCTATAAAACATAATTATCAGTGGTAACTTAACTGAAACTGCTGTTGTCACTTCCCCATGTCTCACACTTCTAACAATAGTGAATCATAAGATGTCAAGCACTTCTGATTAAGTGTTTTTTATAAATAAACGCTGGACTTTAGAATCACAGTCACCACAGTTGATTTACTGCTATGGGAAGCTGTTAATTTGTCTTTTTAAAAAATGTTTAGCTCTTACCATAAGCACAAGGCAAGAGCTATCCAGCTATGAACTGGGCTAGCAATTTTAGATGAAGTCTTTATCATCTTCTGTGTTACAAGCCTTTTCATCATCTTTGTAGTAGGGTGACCAGACAGCAAATCTGAAAAATAGGGACGGGAGTGGGGGGTAATTGGAGCCTATATAAGAAAAAGACCCAAAAATCAGGACTGTCCCTATAAAATCGGGACATCTGGTCACCCTACTTTGTAGCCACTTTGGGCCTGATCCAAAGCCCATTTGTTCAGCAGCCTTTCAGTGACTTCCTGGTCTCCAGCTAATTTTTCTGGTCACTGTTATTGTACCAGAGGCTTCCTTAGTGGAGTTCCCTGGAGAGGGCACCATCAGCCATCCCTGGGCACTCTTCATGGGGAGAAGACCCCTGGACAGACCCATCTCTGCTTTACCCAACAAATTCCTTTCCCTATCTTTTGGAGAGGCAAGAAACCACCCAAGAATGACCAGCTGTCAGAAGCAGATGCAGTGAACAGATTTTATGGGACCCCGGTGGAAAACATTAGATTTTCATATGCTTTGAAAAAATATTTTTAGATAGTGACCATTAGGAGACATTGTATCAAGAAGTCAGGAACACAACACTAGTATGAAATCACAAGCACTCGGTGGAGTTGCATCAAGTAGCCATAAAGAAAGAGAGCTCTTATGATGGCAAGGACAAGCTCAGAGACAAGCAGGCATTTATACCATAAGCTCCTCACTTGAGTTACTGCTCCCTTTGCCTCTAGTACTGGAAACTTTAATGCTTATCGTCTGACACTACAAGCTGAAACTGCTGTAATGGAAAATTCTGGCTAGCAGGTGCCTGGTCTCATCTCCATTTACTAACTAGTTCAACAAGTCAGTCTCCAGCAATCCTGGCCTTGCTTGCAGCCCAGGGTCTCATTTGACACTAATTGGATATGCTGCTTAGGCATCAATCATTTCACTAGGTGTAGTTAATTTTCACTATACGTGCACTCCAAGGGCCCCTTACACAGGATCAGTTCTAGGGCCAGGGGAGCAGGACAGTCACCCTGGGCTGTGGGCACTGACTTCCAGGAGGCACTCATACTGTTGTGTCACATTTAAAAAAAAAAAAAAAGTTTTATTTGTTCTGCTGATTTGGCTGGGTTGTTTTTGTTTTTTGTTTGTTTGGTTTGGTGGTTTTTTTTTGGGGGGGGGGGGGCATTCCTGCCCTCACAGTAGGCAGCTATCTGCTTTGACTCCAGCTTTCCAGGCACCACCATCACCATCCATCTGGGTCTTGTCTAATTACTCCTTTTCTCTGTTGGCCTGTTTTTTCTCTCTCTCATGGTGGTAGGTATTCCCCTTTCCTTTACTTCCTGTACTCAGCTTACTTAAACAAGCTAGCAATGGTAATTTGTCCTTCCTCTGTCTCCACTATCATAGGCTAACTATGCAGATCTACGTTTTTGCCTGGCTAAATCCCTCACAGAAAAAAGATACAGTTCACTTCCCCTGCTCGCAACTTGCTGCTTATTATCCTCAGTGAGTCAGCTCCCAGGCACATGGAACAGCTGCTATTGTTATATAAGGAGGAGGGTGTCAGCCTCCATCTTGGAAAGTGGGGTTCAGAATCGCAGGGGATAAAATAGATTGTAGCAGGCTCCAGCTTATGACAGACTCTCATGGCTGTGTTTTGTAATATTCAAATAAAAATAATACAATTGTTTAATGCCAACTCTACCTAACTAAATAAGAACAATACACTGAGTGAGAGAAAGGTGTGACCACTTCCCCAATTAACTGCTGAGAAGCCTCCAGTAACCAAAATTAAGCTACGGGTACCCTATCTCCTTCAGTACCCTTGTGTGCTTAGTTCCCAATGTGCGGGAGCTCTTCTCCCAGTGAATAGATATTGACGGTTTGGCTGGAACACATTCTTCTTTAAGAAGGAGGGGTTTTTTTTTAAGGGTCAAAAGCTCTTCTTTTCACCTAGGGAGTCACACTCAAATTAAGGAAGACTATAACATGGTATGTTACCTAAGACAGATAATTTTAAATTTAGAGTCTCAGCACTGTGTGGCAGGAGTTTTTAATCGATGATTTTCACAGACACATTTGGTTTGGTCTTTCATCTCTGAGCATCTTCCCCTATGTCTAGTTTAAGCAGCTGAGAAATCCATGTCTTGAAGACTGTTATGAGGTAAGGGTTAGATTTGTGTAAAACTTTGACAATTTCCTGGGTTTTGACATGCAATGATTTGAACCCCCCTGAATTTTGCTTTGAACAAACCCAATATCAGACAATATAATCATTTTCAGATTGTAAATATCATTCTAATTCTCTCACATTTTGACATTACAGTTGTTTTATCGACCTTTATGAGGTGTCCAAGTAAGGTGTGGGCTACACTTAAAATGCTGCACCAGCACAGCTGCACCACTGTAGCGCTTCAGCAGGGACACTACCTACAATGGGAGGGATTTTCCCATCGACATAGGTAATCCACCTCCCCGAGGGGTGGTAGAATTGACAGAAGAATTATTCTGTGGCCCTAGCGCTGTCTGCACGGGAACTTAAAATGGGTTTAACAATGCTGTTCAGGGGTATGGATTTTTCACACCCCAACCAACATAGTTAAATTGACCTAATTTTCGATTGTAGACCAGGCCCCAGTTATAGGTATGTTCCATTCTGCTTTCTGCCTCTCCCTGTCCCTTAGCCATGTCAGCTCTTTCTCTAAGTTTTTATACTGCACTTTATTTTTTACTGCACTATTTTCACTCCATGCATCTGAAGAAGTGGGGTTTTTTACCCACGAAAGTTTATGCCCAAATTAATCTGTTAGTCTTTAAGGTGCCACCGGACACCTTGTTGTTTTTGTGGATACAGACTAACACAGCTACCCATCTTATACTGCACTTGTTACATTGTATCTTTGTTCCAAGATTTCTGCTTTAAACCCAGTATCATTTGTGTGAGTATTCACTTGCTCCAGCCTGTTATCAACTACTCTGACTAGTGTCTTAATCCGGGTAAGGTTTTTGGTTGATGTGGCTATGTAACTATTATGACTTTGTTTTCTGTGTTCCCCACCTTTTCATCTCTAGGAAATCTACAAGACAGTGGTTATTTTGTTAGGCAGAGATGGTACATACTGTATTATAGATTAGAGAGAGAGAGAGTGTGTGTTCTGGAGATTTTACTTTGATTCTTTCTTAGGGCATGGCTACACTTGTGAGTTACAACGCATTAAAGGAGCCCCAGGCGCACTAGCTCACTACCTGTCCACACTGGCAAGGCACGTAGAGCGCTCTGGCTCCACGGCTAGAGCACTCCTGGTACTCCATCTCAGCGAGTAGAATAATGTTTGATGCGCCCCTGCTGGAGCGCCCCAGCGTCAGTGTGAACAAGGGGTTGCATTATATGCTCTGATCAGCCTCCGGAAACGTCCCATAATCCCCTTAAATCAAGTGGCCACTCTTGTCATTGTTTTGGATATGCCCTTTGAAAGCTCTGTTTGACAGCCGGCTGCTTATCTGCTCCGAGACAAAGCAACCATTACTGTGGAATGCTGTGTGTGAGAGAGATGGGAGGGGAGGGGAGGGGAGGGGGAAGTTTGCTGCTGTCTGAACTTATAAGATTGCATGCTGATATGCTCTCAGCCCCACAAAAACCCACTCTCTCTCCCCCCACATACACACAACACACTCACTGTCACACTCCCCCCCCCCCCCCCCATTTGAAAAGCACGTTGCAGCCACTTGCATGCTGGGATAGCTACCACAATGCGCTGCTCTCTGTGGCCAGTGCGCTGTCAGCTGTCAGTGTGGACAGACTGCGCTTTTCCTACTGTGCGCTACAAAGGCTGGTTTAACTCAAAGCGCTCTACATCTGCAAGTGTATCCATGCCCTTAGTTTGTTTTCTTTAGTCTAAAATTAAAGTTGCGCAGATTGAAAGTGTATAGTTGATCTTCTTGTATAGAAAAATTTAACTCTTTATTCTTCCCAGGCATCTGAGAGTGTTGTCCTGTAAGACTCCTGGCACGTCATACCTTTTACTAGGCCTAAGGTAGTGACTTAGAGCAATATGTAAAGCTAAAAACTCTGAGGACATTGTTTACTTTCTTTCAGCATTATTACTGAGCAGAAGGATCTATACGTAGAAATAATGTGCAGCTAAATGGCTATTTATCAAATTGTTCATGTTTTATATAAAAGAGAGGCCAGCCACTACATCAGATTACAATGACACATGAACACTTAATTTTTTCCCTACGTGTTAAATATAATTTTAAAAAGTTAACAGCCATTCAGGAAACTGCCATCTTGACAGTCACCTGATGCAGAGCAAGGCTGAGAAATAGCAGAACTCTTCTATATTTCATATGCATGACAAAGCAGGGGCTTTCAAAGCTGTTATAAGGAAAGTTCAAATTAACAATGACCAAACAACAAAAACCCAAGCCTTACCTTTACTACAACTTTGAAAGTTCCCTGTTAATAGGAATTACTATTATATTTCATTGTAATACCAGTAGTCTATTAGTACTTTACATAATTAAGAGACAAGGTCCCTGCCTCAGAGTTCATCATTTAAGGACCCAATCCTCTTACCACTGTGACTTCAATGGGACTATCCACAGTAGTAAGTCTTTGCATGCTCAAGCAGTAGTGGGTTATATAGACCCTATGCAATATGAGAGTAGAGAAAGGGTTAATACTGATCCAAGGAGAGGGAGGAGGTAGGACAGCTGGGCTCAGTTACAGCTTCACTCTAAACAGGCTTTAATTTCAGAATATATAAAGGTTAGAGCCTGGGCCCATAAGGTACTGAATACATGGACTTTAGGATAAGGCTTGAGGAGATGTTATACAAGGTAAATCACTTCTGAATAAAGGCACAAAGCCTACAATAAAGACTCAGGGCCAGATTCTGGCCCTTTTATGCAGCTCTGGTAATGTGAAGGGGCTACAATATCTTATCTGTATGTGTAGGGGTGAGAGTGGGGTGAGGGGGGGAGGATGGAAATAGCTCCAGAGCAGGAATAGTGTAGTGCCAATATGAGACCCTATGCTGAATGCTTCACCCCCTAATGTAGGAGTAGACTGGGAACAGGAGCAGGCAGGCACTTCCTGAGAAGCTCAGCACAGAAGTAGGCCCTTGGTGATTCTTGAAGACAGAGAATCAGCTAAGAGAGGTGCCTGGCAGAGGGGGTCTTCCACACAGATGTTAAATAGCTGATGTACAGACAGAGGCTGGGGAATGGGCTGCAATGAAAAGTCACACAATTGACCTGACGGAAGTTTAGCTAGTCTTGTTACTGCCATGGGTTTTCTGTGTTTTTGTTTTTTGTCTTTAAACAACAGTTTTATATTTCTCGCTGAAGTACATAAGCCTGTAGGGAGAAGTGCATTTTAAGGAGGGACCTGCAGGTGGCAAGGGCTCAAGCAGGGGTGTCTGGCACTCACACTGGTAAGTAGCGTTAAGGGCACATTTCTGCTGCTGCTTCATATGAGACTTCTCTCTAGGTTTATACAACACACAGAATAATGGTGTGTGAGCCCCAATATTTTACTTCTCTTCCCTGACAACAAGTAGGTAGGATTGTTCTTTATATTACGGTAATGCCTAGAGGAATCGATTAAGATTGTAGCCCCATTGTACTACGCACAGTACATAGTTATATAGTCAGAGGCAGTTCCTGCCCTGAAATACTTACATCTTAAATAAATAATACAGACAAGACTAGGAGAAAGGAAATATTATTCCCATTTTATGGCTGAGAAAGTGCAGCCCAGAGAGATTAAGTAACTGCCTATCTAGTGCCTTAACCACAACGTCATTTTTCTACGGATTAAGACTTCATTTCTCTCTTCTTGTTCTTCTCTCTCTCTCCCATCCTGAGAAGAGGTAAAGTACCATGTTTTGTCTTGTGTTCAATGTATTTATAGTGTATGTATGTTATGGGAAGACCATGTTGAGATGGTTCTTGTAGATGTCTGGAAGGTTGTTGGGTTCATTATCAATCCTCATATATTCTGGAAGCAGTGGCTTCACTGGGAATTTTGTGTGTGAAATGGCTGCAAAATGTGATTCTTCCACTGAGGGGCTGTTCAGGAGACAACAAAACCTTGACAGGTCTTTCTAAGAGGCCTTTGTAACATCATTTTAAGTTATAGACTCTTTTTATATAAATGTTTAAGCACTGTATAGAATATGACAACTAATTGGCGGAGACTGCAAGGCAGGATGCATAGGACAACAGCATTTCTAATTTAATTACAGTTTTCCTTATGGAACTGTCTTTTTTTTGAAAAAGCACACCTTACTTATTATGTAAGGTGCAGAGTTAGTGGATACTAAAGCTGCCACATGACATGTCCTATGACTAGGGCCAGAAAATAAAGACCAGTCTCTTACTATCACGTCTGTATCACCAGGCCCGGCTCTAGGCACCAGCTTGGCAAGCAGGTGTTTGGGGCGGCCACTCTGGAGAGGGGCGGCAGGTCCAGCTATTCGGCGGCAATTTGGCGGACGGTCCCTCACTCCCGCTCGGAGTGAAGGACCTTCCGCCGAATTGCCGCCGCAGATCATGATCGCGATTGCGGCTTTTTTTTTTTTTTTTTGGCTGCTTGGGGTGGCCAAAACCCTGGAGCTGGCCCTGTGTATCACACCGACTTTCCACAGACTTCAATGACCATATGTAGAGTCCTGCAAATCTGCGGATATCCTCTTTATATCCACGGATATGCGCAGACCATATTTGCAGATTGCGGATCTGAGCCCTGTGCGGATACAAATTTTGTATCCGCACAGGGCTCTAACCATTTGTTAACTGTAAAGGGAGTTGCAGGTGCTCAGAACCATTCAAGATCAGCCTAAGGTGTGGCAAATATTGCAGCTTTGCATACACACCCTGTTGTGTTTTGTGGCATCAGGATCAACCAAAAAGTCTTTGCATGTCAAGACCTGAGCTTAGGCCCTCAGATTTCTGTTTTGTTTTGTTTTCCCTACAAAAGTTGAGAACTTGCATCTCGACAGGGAGCTGCATTCCTTACACTACTCCAGGTGTTTGCAATGTTATTGATATTATCAGCTGCAGCAACTGTAAAATGCAGAACCTGGAGGACCCACATTTGATTTCCACATATAAGTGATGGAAGAACTGTTTATTTTCAAGATGTAGGCCCTTGGTTACTTTGCACATTTGATTCTCAATCCTTCCCATACTGTTAGACCTAGCTTAGGGCACAAACAAGGCTTCACCTCCTGACTATGAATCTCTTTGCAAAGTACTTCATTATGTTTCTATAACACTTTTTTTTTTTTAAACAAGAATAGGCTGTTGGCCCATCACTCAACCCCTAACCTGCAGGACCAGCAAGCTGCTTTGCATCTGGTCCCTATCTTCTGACCTGTCTGCCTTTGGTGGCTTTACCAGGGCTTAGACCTCCTGCTGGCCTAGCCATCAGGGTCACTGGAACATTGAAGCCTTCCCAGTCTGTCCCCCAGGAAAGGCTGTATGCACATAAGTTATTAAAACATTATAGAAAATGCTACAAATAAAAAAAAAATCAAGCAGAGAAGGAAAAAGGTAACACTTCGGTGTGTAATTCATTTTTTCTATCAGGATCAACTGTGGAGAGATAGAAAAATGATTTAAAGGTGTCATTCAGGGGGGAACAAATCTGCAGCCTTGAAGACGAGATAAGAATTTAGCTAGCAGTATAAAAGTAAAATTTTCTGAGAACACTAGTCGCAAGAGAAAAGGGTGATTAAATAATCTCTATAAGCACCTTCCTCAAGACAGTGCATCAGAGCAGAAAAAGTGATTTGTCATATGATCTGTTGCTCTCTACATCTTTAAAGAAAACACTCCACATACCAAGCTGGTTGTTTCAAGGGTGACTGATATGTTTTCAGCCTGGAAGTAGAGAACATAGAGCAGCAGAAACAACTGAAGTCTTTAACCTTTCAGCTATGTTTGGATATTTTCTTATTCACCATCAATATGGGAAACAGCTCTACAACCAAAAGCAGAGTGAAAACCAAGGGAAGGGACCCAGATCCAGAGAGAGAGACAAACAACTCATCAAAGGAATCTTTTGAGTGAGTAGTTACTGATCAATAATAATATGATGAAATTAGACTTTCAATCGCTGGGTCATGACATTTAGATACCTTATACATTGCTACATTACCAGTTCATCTTACACATGATTCAGGATCCCCAGACTCTCACTAGCTGTGACAAGCTTGCCAGCAATCCCCATTCTGTGAACCTTGGTTGGAAAAATTCCTTTTGTGTTCCCTTTCCATTGAGGAGCCTCTCTAGTGGTCAGGTTCCCCTTTGAAATCTGTCTGTGCAGGGAAAGGGAGAGAAGCTTCCTCCTCTTTTCATTTGTACTGAAATTATAAGTCTCTCTTAATTCTGTGACATTATAAACTGGATTGCATGCTCAGCAGCTGGGGAAGTTACAATTTACTTCATATCTCTTTCCTCAGAGCTTGCTTTACTTCCAAAACCAAAACTCCCACCCAGCATAAAATAACTCCACACAGGGTCTTTCCATCATCAACAACTGGGAGGAGTGAGGATGCAGCCTTCCCCTTTCCTTTTTATTACTCTGTCCAGATCAGCCATACCATAGGCAGGAACCTGGTAACCCTTTGCATGCCAGAACATCTTTTCAGCTTGTCTCACATTCTGAATTAAGCTCACCAGTCCAGAGCAGACATTCCATAGCAGTTTTACCAATTCAAAAGTAAACTAACTTTTGACATTAGAATTTAATCACCAAATTTTGATGTTGGACACAGGATCTCCGCAAGGGAAAGACAAGATTTTATTTTACTTCTCTCTTGTTTTCTGAGTATTTTGTTTGTTTTTTGTTTACTACAAAGTGGCAACAAAAACTAGAAGAATTTTTGAATTCTGCAATCCTCTCTTTCCAAGCTGCCGAAGTTCTGGAACCTCTTTTACAAATCATTTCAAATTTGATAGAAAAATTCTACCTTCATACCACAAAATTCTACTTTCTATCATCACTCTCAAAATTCTGTGTGTGTGTATAAAATCAGACTTATATTAGAAAATCTAAACTATGGAGTGGCTCCAATGCAAATCTGCCTTTCTTAGCTATTTATATAGCACCTGGTAGTATCCAAGGCCCAGATTTCAAAGGCATTTAGATGCCTAACTCAATCAGCATCTTACAAAATCCACTCCTATCTCTGTAGAGCTTTAGGATGCAATATGCTCGAAAGGTGCTGTACAATCCATCTGAGGTTTTGATGGCGGGGGGAGGGAGAGGGAGGAAGAAACCAGTAAAGCTTGTGTTCCCGTTCCAAGCAAGTCATGGAGATTGGAGCCAGTGTGGGATCTGAATCTGGATTTCCCCAAAGTTCAAGGGGTGTCCTTAAGATGGGTTCTAATTCAACTCATTCTAGTGATAGGTCCGAATAGAGAAGTTCAGATCCAGGTCTAGGTCTGGATCCCAAATTCCCTGAAGTTTGGGGAGATTTAAAGTCACTGTTGCAATTTGCTCATCTCTATTTTGGCCGACTTTAGTTACTGTGAAAACAATGATGTCAAGGGTATGTGGCACTTACTGATGAGACTGTGAGTGATCCTGAGCATCATCCCTTAACAATGTATCTCTGTTAGGAAGAGCTGGGGACCTATGCCTAGGGTTACCATATTTAACAAATAAAAAAAGAGGACCCTCCACGGGGCCCTGGACCCCGCCCATTTCCCACCCCCTTCCCCGCCCCAACTCCGCCCCTTCCCCGCCCTAACTCCACCCCTCCTCCCTCCCACTCCCAGCCACGCAAAAAGGGCTGCTGGAGCGCTACCGGCTTCACGGTTTGCCGGGCAGCCCCCAGACCCTGCGCCCCCGGCCGGCGCTTCCCCAGCACAGCTGGAGCCCGGGAGGGGAAGCGCCCAGCCGGGGGGCGCAGGGTCTGGAGGCTGCCCGGCAAACCGTGAAGCTGGTAGCGCTTGGGCTTCGGGCAGCCCCTATGCCTCCGGACCCTGTGCCCCCGGCCGGGCACTTCCCCTCCCGGGCTCCAGCGGCACAGGGTCCAGAGGCATGGGGGCTGCCCGAAGCCGGTAGCGCTCGGCTCTTAAACAGAGCCGAAGAGTCAGGGGAGGAGCAGAGCCGCCGCGGCTGGTGGCTCTGCTCCTCCCCTGACTCTTCGGCCCTGTTTAAGAGCCAGGCTGCCTGAGCGCTACCGGCTTTGGGCAGCCCCCATGCCTCCGGACCCTGCGCCACCGGAGCCCAGGAGGGGAAGTGCCCGGCCGGCGGCTGGGATCCGGAGGCAAGGGGGCTGCCTGAAGCCCATAGCGCTCGGGCAGCTCAGCTCTTAAACAGAGCCGAAGAGTCAGGGGAGGAGCAGAACAGCCGCGGGAGGGGAAGTGCCCGGCCGGCATTTTCCCGGACATGTTCGGCTTTTTGGCAATTCCCCCCGGACGGGGGTTTGATTGCCGAAAAGCCGGACATGTCCGGGAAAAACTGGACATATGGTAACCCTACCTATGCCTGGATCTCTGGAAGGTGTAAGGAAGGAGGGCCCATGTGGTGGGCCTGGGGGGTGGGGAGGCGCATGGGACTATTAGGGGCAAGAAAACATTGAGGAAGCAGGTGCCTTACTCTGGGAAAGAAGGAATGCTTCTCTTTTGATGTTGACAAGCCTCCTGGTCAATCAGGTTACTGAGTGATTTATCTTTGCAGGGAAAAGGGTGAGAGCCTTATACTTTTTTTAATTAAATGAAATATCCTTCAACATCCTGTACTAAATGTTGGAGCTGACATTCCTTATTAATGTTCCAAAATCAAAAGTTGTTAACTTTTGAAATTAGACTTCAGTCAACTAAAAGTTTGGCCTGGGCACTAGATCTCTATGAGAGGAGTCTAGTAAGTGAAATTGTTTTTCTCTCCTACTTTCTTTTTTTATATTGGGACAAAGTGGCATAAAAAATGTTAAACTCTCTGAATTACCAGCATGCCTTTTGTTTTTAGTGTGTCATAATTCAGGAACCAATTGTCCAATTTACTAAAAATATCATATTTAACCTACCAATTTTGGCTATTATGGTCTGGGAAGGAGCACAACCTTGGGCTCATAATGGACATTCAGTTGCAACCATGATTATGGAGCAACTGCTATGGCTGCTTATATTAAACTGCAGCTGTGTGTTTCAGGGCCGGCTCTAACTTTTTTGCCGCCCCAAGCAAAAAAAAAAGAGTGCCGCCCTCCATAGCGCCGCCATAACACACCCCCTCAGCAGCGTGCCGCCAAAGCCCCCCAACCCCCTGCGGAGCGCCGTGCTGCCGAACATGCCAGCCCCCCGCAGAGCACCGCCGAACCCCCCCCGCCGAACACCCCCCCACCGCGGAGCGCCGCCAAACCCCCCCAGCCCCCTGCGGAGCGCCACGCCGCCAAACCCCCCCAGACCCCCGCGGAGCACTGCCGAACCCCCCTGCTGAACCCCCCGGAGGAGCGCTGCCGAACACACACCCCCCGCGGAGCTCCGCGCCACCGAACCCTCCCGCCGCCACACACACCTCCCGCGGAGTGCCGCCGAACCCCCCTGCCAAACTCCCCAGCCCCCCACGGAGCACCGTTGAACACCCACCCCCCACCGCGGAGCGCCGCGCCGCTGAACCCTCCCGCCGCCACACACACCTCCCGCCGAGCGCCGCTAAACACCCCCACTGCCGAGCTGCGCTGCCAAATCCCCCCCAGCCGCCAAAACAAAAACAACCCCCCCCAGCGCCGCCCGGCCGACCCCCCCCCAAAAAAAAACAAAAAACCCTGAGCGCCCCCCGCCATCCCAAGATTGGCCGCCCCTTACCAGGGGCCGCCCCAAGCACGTGCTTGGTCGGCTGGTGCCTGGAGCCGGCCCTGGTGTGTTTGAGAGAATGTGTTGGATTGCACGCACGTGTGGCCATTGCCTGGGGGTCCTGTGTCTGTTTTACACATAGGCAACATTTGTGAATTTTGCCATGCCAATACATCACTGTTCCTTCTGAGCTTCGCTCTTTTGATATTTCTAAAGCACTTATCTTGGTATCAAAATGTGAGTATCCCGGGTGTGTGTAACTATATCTGGGGTGCCTGTGTGGTGTAAGCACGGGTTGGTTTGTGTGTGTGTGTGTGAGAGAGAGAGAGAAGGAAAATCTGTGCCTGCCCAGCAGAGAGGGCACTCTCACACAGCATCACAAGCTGATAGTGAAGGAGGAACAGTAGGTATTGCCAATGGTCGCGGAGGACAGTGCCTCAGCGAGCGCTGGGAGGGGAGGCCTGTGTTACACTCTAGCAACCAAGCGAGGGTCAGCCGGGCACGCTAGGGGTGCAGCTGGAGGAAGTGGGTGCGGGCGCGGAGAGCAGGCAGCCTGTTGCTGTGCGGGGGTGTGTGTGCTCTGTAGCACGCAGGGGGAAGGGAGAGATTGCTTCTATTGTAGGAGTATCCCCGTCGAGATCAGACCCCTCCCTCCCCGGCTAACAGCACTGCGGCCGCAGCAGGCGTGTGGGGGAACCGGCCAGTTGGCGCTACGACGTCACCCCAGCGGGAAATTCCCAGCCGCGGGGAGGAGCGGCCGAGGTAGGGCCGAGAACAGCTGAGCCGGAGCAGCAGGACGGCGCGGAGCAGCTGCTGCCGCCGCCGAGAGTCCCGGACTGAGAGCGCGCGTGTGTGTAGCGGGCACCATGGCTGGTAAGTGTCCCCGGTGCGCCGCCTCGCCGCCGGGCGGTCTCCATCGCGCGGAGCCCTGCCCTGGGCGCCTTGCGCTCGCTGCCTGGGGCCCGCTGCCCTGAGCCCGAGATGGGCTGCCCTGCCCCTTGCAGTGTGGGGAGCTGTCGTGATACAGAGGTCGGGCTTGCAGTGCTGTCTGCGACCCCTCTCTCTGCTTTACGCGTTTAAAAACCTCTGAAACCCTGGAGGGGAGGAATGGGATAGGAAGGGAAGGGGGGAGAGACACTAGGTTGTCTGGGGCTGCCTGCAACTAAAGAACACTTTCAGCATGTGACTACATGTCTAACTTCTATGAAACTGGGAGTGAGTTGGGCTGGCGTGTCCTCCTCACCCAGCCGGGGCAAGGCTCTGGGCTTGGCAGAAGGCACTTGCCTTCCATTCATGCCGTTGAGAAGACACCAGCTGCCGCCAGAGGCTTGACTGACATTATTTGACCTCGCCCAATGGCAGATTTCTGAGTCTGACATGGCTGTTCACTCAGAGACTACTGTGTGTGCAAGCTAACTAAAGATAGCTCCACCAAAGCTCTTGTGAGAATCTGACTTTAGTGTGACACACAGGAAGAGGTGAGGTGAGGTGGGGAAGGAAAGAATTAATTTTTGTTGTTGTTGATGAAGGGAAGTAGCAGTGTGAGAGTTAGTCGATGAGGAAGTCTATTCACATGACCTGCAAATTTCGAGCGTGTGGCTTTTTGTGAGAGTGTTGATAGAATTTAACAGACCAAATTCATCGTGGGTATAAATGGCAGCAATTCTGTTGACTTTATAGTTGTGTCCCCAACATTTTAAATTCCTCCTTCAGGATAAATCATTAGGAAATCAAAGAATAATATTGAACAAGTGTAAAATATGCATAGAAATGTGCCTGTCTGTCAGTGTGTTTTTGCAGCAGGAAGTGACTACTTTTCCTGAGGCAGTGGTTATTAACAAATGGTCATAATATATTAAGGTAGAGAGACTGTACACTGCCTAAAGTAATGGGGAGGAGCTTCCTCATAACTAACTTAAATGAAGCTTTTAGTTGAGAGCTTGTCACAAACTTTACACCATGTGAGATTTTCTGTGGTAGAGGAACAAAATTAAATAAGCAGTTTATTTAAACAATAAATTGTATATGTTTTTATATATATATATATAGAGAGAGAGAGAGGTAATTTCCTTGACACAGATGAGACCACATTTTCAGACTTGGGTACCTAAAGTTAGGCACCTAAATCTGGATTCAAGCAATTAAATATCTGAGTTGGCCCCAAAATCCCTGTTAAGATGCCTAAAATAGGTGTTTAGGTGTCTAATTGTGAACACTCACATTTGAAAATGTGGCCCCAATGTTCCATTTTGTTTGCAGGTGACTTATATAGGGAAATATAATAGCCATATTGTTTAAAGGACAGTTGCATTCGCTTTCCCCTCGACCCTCACTTGGTAGAAGGTGGGAGAGGCAAGGCTGGTTATTTGACCAACATGGGCATCCTTTAACAAAAAAACAAATGTAGTGGCATAGGGGCATGGGCCCGGTTTTGGGCATATTGGGGGAATGTGCCCCTTATGCAGAAATGAGCTCCATCCGGAGCTCTGACATCTGCTCACATCTGGGGTAGGGATGCTGGGCACTAGCCCCCTTTTCACAAACATTTGGCTGTTTTGTTTGTATGAAGCCCCTCCTGGGAGCCACTGTTTCTTCCCTCCTTTGATGCTTAACATCTGTGAGGAAGGCACTGGTTCCTACCCTGCCTTACCTTCCCATTAATAAAGCAGATTTTTTTGAGGAGGACAGGGGGAAAGGAGGAGAGTAAATGCCTGCCAGCTGCAGGGAGCTTTGGGGGAGAGTCTCCCCTTTCTCATTAGGGCAGCCAAGAGACTGCCTGCTTTGCAAGCTGCTAGGAGCCCAGGCTCCTCCTCAGCTGTCAACGCTGGGAATGGGATTTATTCCTGCTGTGAGGATGGGTACCCCCAAGGGATCCTAACGTGTTATTTTACCCCTTGAAAAGCATTTACATTTTAAAAATGGCTGCCATATGGGACAGTTGCTTCCTCTGATCCTCATGGCTTGTGGCAATCTGAGGGTCAAGGGTAGAAAGCTGCACTTTAAAGCAATTACCCAGAACTTGCCTCTCATAATAGAAAATCTCCCAATTGCAAAGGTTAATGTGACATGAAAAGCCCCAGTTGTTTAAGCAGTGTGTCCTGGCTAATGCATGTGTGCAGTGATTTATGAGGACCAATATATATTGCACATGAATAGGTGGTCAAAATTTACTAGTGATTTTTGGCTGCTTAAATGTTTGTGTCCACCTTAAAGGAACCTGAGTTTCAGTGGAGGTTAGGTGTACAGTTCCTATAAATTGTTTCAAGTGGAGCACCTAAAAACTGAGTGCCTCCCTCCCCAAATCACTAGTCACATCTGAAAATCTTGGCCTATTTTTCTTATTCTGCCACTTAAGACTGTATTGCTAAAAAGGTGACATTTGTGATTTTTAGAACCAATATTAAATCCTTGTCCAAGTACGCCTTAGGTGGCCATAAGGAACAAGTTAGTGAACAAACATAACATTTGAATTAGTTTAACAAAATGTTTAAAAGATTCTGATAACTTTCAAAATGGCTCATTGAAATCTAAAAGAAAAATGAATCATTGTTCAAATATAGAGGCTAAATTTACAGTATAAGTCTCAGATCTGGGGAAGACACCAGTTGGCTAATGTCAGCTTAATGCTCAACTTACTCCAGTTCACATCAGAACAGATCATGGCCAAAATAAATTAGTATGAAAATGAGAGACAATACCACAGAAAGTGATCACAGATTTGGTAGCCAAAGGAATCCAAAGTTGTAATTTAGTTTCTCTTGGTCTCAATGAAGCACTTGCATTCCACATCCTTTCAAAAGTTTGTTCTCCGGAATCTTTCATGGGGATTTAAATTTTTTAATTTTAGCACTGGTTGCATTAATTAGAGTGGTTTCTGGGAAGAAAAGTGTTCCCAAACTTATATATGATATGTGAATGTCTGCTCAGCCAACCATTGCCAGTGTACGTGTTTGATCTGCTCATCTAAATACTGGCTCTTAATCAGATAAATCAAATTATTGAATTCACACATAATTTAAAAAAATTATATTGTATTTTAGAGCAGATAAGCTGAAACAGTAGATATCTATCTCTGTTATCTGCGACTAATATATTTTCAACTTATTAGTAATTGGTGAAGGAATTTTTCAGCAGGGGAAGTTCTTAACTTCCTAGTATTTATAAGCTTCTCTTCTAGTTACTATTCTGTAATGTCACGTGACAAGAAAGAAGTAGTACATGAAGCAGTTGTGCCTCTAAACTACCTCTGTTTAGAAGGTGCACAGTTCATGAATGCTTGGGTAGAGGGTTGCTTGTTCTTAATTAAGAATGTATTTGCACTTGTTTTAGGTTGAATCAGAATATTTTACAGTAGATCTGTGACCAGTACTCCTCCCTGGCCTGCTATAGGGGGCGGCAAATGCTTAATATTTAAGGCCTAATTTTTCAGAAGTGCCCACTGATTTTTGGGTATGCAGGTTGGGGCACCTGGTCCACAGATTCCGAACAGGGTATCTACACATAGTTGGAGGGGCAGAATTTTCCCAACGGTGCCACCATAATGTCCATACCTAATGTACCCCACTGCCTTGGGATTTTGTGTAGTGACTTTGCATTGTTGATAGTCAAACTCCCACCACTCTGTGCCCTGCCTCCACCTCATTCACACACTCCAGATACTGCATCAGAGTGTGTGTCCATAGAACACTCCCCAGTTGAATGCCAGAATTGCAGTCTCATGGCATTGACTCTTCACACAGCCTGTGCCCTCTGTGCAGAGGAATCTGTGGCTCTGTTAGTTGGAGGCAACATTTGAGTCCATGATCCAGTTGTTTTTCCTGCAGTGCATTGAAAGATGCATGGTATGTTCGTTCTTCACCTTTCCCTGAACTCATCACTGAGGGCCAAGCAGACTTCTCCAGATAACTCAGGAATTCCACTTGCAAATACAAATCCTCACTTCAAGACAAATGCTTTGCACATATTTCTCCTTCCGTGTTTCCATTGCATGTTCTTGGGCATTAGGTATTCTAGTCAAAGGCAGAGCATCCTATCCTTGAAAGCCCTTTGCAGTCACAGCTGCAGTTTTGCATCAGCTCTTTGGCAGTCATGGTAAAGAACCTGCTTCCTAATGGTAGACAGGGAAATCAGTATTTACTTCCATGTTTTAGTTTTAATTCCGATGGCTGGTGGTGTATCTAACTTTAAACTGTCTGTGCTTTCTCGGTTTAGATATGCTTTTTTTGTCACTGATACAGAATCAAGTCCCAGATCTTGAATCAGTGTAATTTTCATTCCTTGCTGTACTCACGTTGTCATTGATGGTTTCACTAGTTTCTACCACTCATGTCATTGAGAATTTACCTCTCATTTTCTTTTGAATTATGTATTGCAGTTTTCAGTGCAATCATGCAAATACAAATGCAGTATCATAACAAAAAGAGAAATAGGCATGCTGGGATACAGAGCACAATAATTCTACAGCCAATAAACATAAGTACAAATAAAACCATTAGTACTTCCTTTAATATGGATTTGTAAGATACTTCCATTTCAGTTTCATGTCTCAGTAGTTAACTAAAGGTAATTAAGCAGCATATTACTCTTCCAGAATTAGTCCTTGTTGTCATTGCAAGAATGTCCGCTTTTGATGTAGTTTATATTTCTTCTACTCTAAAAAGTACATGTTCCTGTGTGGAGGCCCTTTGTCTGTGTGAGTGGGGATTGTGAAATAGTCTTAGCTGTGTTGCTTTGGCAAGAGCACATTAATTTACAGAAAATGGGAACAAGAAATGGATGTCTAGTATTACTACAAAGAGTGATGATTCTACGTCTCCATGAGCCTTGGTTCACACAAACCCTTTTGTGTTTCTTGTCTACTGGTGCCTGGTTTAGTAAAGCTGTAGATGATAATTTGGTTCTTCAAGAAAGAAAATCAAATTAAAATTGTTTAATTTCTAATCTCTGGAGGTTACTGCGTCATTGGGTTTTGCTTTCCCACAAGCACACACCTACTGTTAAGCAGTGGGGGTGACTTAAGTAACCTTTATTTCAACCACAAATTAAACCTGCATAAAGACAATCGAGGCCTGACTTTTAAAATGCAGTTGATATCATCAGTGGGTGAGACACTAACCCTTTAGACGTGTATATTGAAGGTAAAATTATAGGTTACAGTAGAGATATTAAAGTCCTTGAAGCAATTGCTATAAAACAGTCATAACTGACAAGACTCTATATGGCTTTGACAGGTGACATGGGTGGGTGGGGTTGTGGGCACATCTACGTATATTTGCACGCACATACGTGTATATCTATATCTTCTAAGTAACATGATGATTAGGCACTTTATAATTCCCTAGATAGATACTCATTTCTTTATTTTAATAATAATGCTTAGCACATATATAGCAACTTCTATCTATAGATCCTAAAGTGCTCCACAAAAGTGTGTATCTGTATCTCTGTTTATAGATGAGGAAACCAAAGCACAGGAGAGATTAAGTGATAATGCCCAAGGTGATAGAGCTGATCATTGGTAGAGCCTCCTGACTCCCTTTATGGTGCCCCAACCACTGGACTATGCTTATGAGACAAGTATAAGTAGTTTTGAGTGTGTGAGAGACATTTGCACACAATTTATGGGCCCAATTCTGTGAGATGCTAAGAAACCTGATCTCTCATTGAAGTCACTCCTGGTTTGTTTTTGTGGGTTTTTGTTTTGTTTTACCCTCTCTGTTTCTATGATTTATTCTTCTCTGGCTAGTCATGCTTATTCTGTCCAGAAGACAGCATGTGCAAAAGCATACCTCAAGAAGGGGCAGAGCTTAGGAAAGGGACAGTCCTTTTAAAAGAACAGGAGCCAGGGTGATGGCCAGCATGTATTGAATATGTCAGGTCATTTTCTGATGTCATTTCTAAAGTTGTCAGATGTTGACCTGGACATTCACTGGCTGGAAAGTGGCATATTTGGTTACTTCCATTTTATGAGCAGTTGGCTAAAAACAGTGTTAAGGCTCATTCTGTCATTCCAAAAGGATTCAGCAACAAAATATGAAATAGTGGAATCTTGGAAACTAGAGACATGAGAGAAAATTCTCTTTGGTTGAGCTGATGGGGTTACACAGATATGACAATGTTCAGATTACTGTGAAACTTTTTGGTACCTTTCCCCAATTTAGAAACATCCAAATTGTCTCCAGCTTTGTTCATAGATTAATAAATTTTAAGGCCAGAAGGGACCATTATAATCGTCTAGTTGACATTTTGCATAATACAGGCCAAAGCACCTCAGCAGTGGTTCCTGCATCAAGCCCATAGCTGCTGGTTGAGCTATAGCATATCTTTTAGAAAGACATCCAGCTTGATTTAAAGACTGTTTCCCCCTCAGCCAGCAACAGAACTTCTATGCACATCACCATTCCATAGCTATCTATCAATATAAAAGTAAAGGTCAATATGCTGTCACACAGATGGAGTTCTTCTTTTCTCTTACACATTCTTTCAAGAGCTGTTGTGTCACTTAACTCCTAGAACAGGAAAGTGGAGTAAGCTAAGTGATTTATAGTACTGCAATAAAAAACTTTTTGGGCCCAACAAATCTAGTAGGAAATGACATTCTTGTGAACTAGTACAAGCAAGCTTTGGGTTGGTGAGTCCCAATACAAGCCATTTTGGCAGCAACAAAAGGTTTTAATACTGAAGTGTATCTGTCCCCAAAAACTCCTATAGAACTGTCCAAAATATATGTGGGAAGGAATGAGAGGATCTTCTGTCTCTTTAATATCTATTTTGGGAACAACAATTGAAGTTCCAACATTGTTTTGCTGACATGCCATAGGATCTTTGCTCCCAAATGTATTTAACTGTGCCTTATTACCATTCCTGCTTCTTTGTAATGCACATCCTGCTTGTCTGTGTAGGATGTTGTTATATGAGCATGAGGTATAAGTCAGTGCAGAATTTGACCATGTGTGTGTACCAACTAAAATAATTCAGTTTCTAAACTAAACCTTTTATTTATTCATTTTTGCTTCTCCAGTATTTGCTGCTCACATACCACTAGACTGTTATGTCACTGCTTGACTGGTTAGCATTTTCGGTGCTGTGAGTCAGGGTGGAATTCACTGTATTTAGACTTAAGTGGGGCCCAGGCCTTGTCCTGGCCCTCAGCAGAGGGTGAATGTCACCCTGAAAAAAGTATGTAGACTCCTGCTAAGTCAGGATCTTTCCAAAGCCTTAATTAATGTCAGCCCCACCATCTCCTGACACCCATTCCCTGAAAGTTGCCTTCTCACACATTGGGCCCTTTGACAGTTTACCAATAGCCTTTACTAAAATCTTGTGAGAGCCCTTGCTGCTCATGCTGGCTCCTGTGGGAAGTGGACAGCTCAAAGTATAGTAATGCAATATCTGGGACCACAGTAAAGAAACTGAAAGCATTAGGGGATTTTGCCTAATTTGCATAGAATTTATTGCTTCACTGCAGTAGGAACTAAATCAATCGATTCAGAGGAAACACCTTCATTTTGCGGGGACTTGCATTCAGAAAAATGTACTATAATTAAACATTTCAGCCATTCCCTTGGACTAATGATCTATTCATTTTGACATTATGAAATAATTTATCAGCAGACAAGCCCTCACCACTATCTAAGAGAAACTGAGTTCCATAGGGAGGGAACCCAACTAATGATTATTTATATTACAGCAGTGCCTAGAAGTCTCCTCCTCTGGGGCTCCCATTGTGTTCATACACACAGGCCTGGTCTACACTAGAGGGGGGGATTGATCTATGTTACGCAACTTCAGCATAGCTAAAGTCGATCTACTTACCGTAGTGTCTTCACTGTGGTAAGTTGACGGCTGACGCTCCCCCGTCAACTCTGCCTGCGCCTCTCACTCTGGTGGAGTACCGGAGTCGACGGGAGAGTGCTCAGCAGTCAATTTATTGCGTCTAGACTAGACACGATAAATCGACCCCCCCCCCGCCCACTGGATCAGTTGCTGCCTGTCGATCCTGCCGGTAATGTAGACAAGCCCTCAGTAAGAGACAGACCCTGCCATGAGGAACTGCCAGTCTAAATATATAAGACAGATGAGTGGGAGAAAGGATTTATCACCCCCATTTCACAGAGTGGGAACTGAGGCACAGATAAACTAAATGATTTACCCAAGGACACACAAGAAATCTGTAGAAGATCCAGGAGTAGAACCTAGATCCCGGTCCAGTGCTTTAACCATAAAGCCATCCTTCCTTTTGCTTTTTAAGCTGTATTGTGTTGTAACCTTAAACATTTTCATTTTCCTAAAGGTGGGTCTGAACCCTGTGTCGAAATATTCGAGCAACCCAGGCAGAGAGGCATGCGTTTCAGGTACAAATGTGAAGGACGATCAGCAGGCAGCATTCCAGGAGAACGTAGTACCGACAGCAATAAGACATATCCCTCTGTAGAGGTAATACTGTTGTTATCCATAATTATTTTTTACATTGCACCATGTTGCAAGTGTGCCTGGGACTTTACACGGTAAATAAGGGCCCTGATTCTCCATTCTGTAATCCTGCTTTTTTGTTTGTTTTCTCTCTCGATCAAAACTTCACTGAAGCTGATGAAGTTACAACAACTAACATAACAGAGTGGAGAATAAGGCTCTTGGTTCCTACTCTGCAAAGCTTACAGTCTAAATTGACAGCAGTCAGACAAGCTGCAGAGGAAGGTAACAAACCAGGGTGATGGAAGGAAGGGACACAGAGTATGCTTACTTGGTGGCTTGGGTTGTTCAGGATGGATCAGGTTTGTTCTTAGCTTTTTGTTTGTTCTGGGTACTTGCATAACTATGTTTTTTAACAATTGAGGGGGAGTTAACTAGAGGACTGATGGCAGGTTCTGAGGAGGGCTTTGAAGGAGGTTGTCTGGGATACAGGATTTGGGAAGGGTATCCCAGCTGCAGGGTGTAGCATGGGAGAAGGCACGGAAGTGCTTGTTGCAGATGGGAACAAAGGGAGCCTGGGGTGAGGTGAATTTGGGGGAATGTGGGGATCAAATAAATAGATACATATAACCAGTGATTCGGAGGTAGAGCTGTACAGAGCCTGGAAAACCCCAATGAGGAATCTGAAGTTGAGGTGGAAAGGGATGCAGTCAGTAAAGTAGTTGAGAAAGGGGAGTGATGTGGTCAGAGCAGCAGAAGATTATTTGGTAGCTGCATTATAGATAAATTGAATGGGAATAAGGTAGATGTCAAGAAGTTCGGAGAGAAGAGATTCACAGTAGTCTAGACAGGACATGTCCAGGCCTTGATCAAGGATTTGGGCAGTAGAGATGAAAAGGAATGGATGGATTTTGGATCTGTTGTAAAGGAAACAGCGGTAGGATTTAGCAACAGCCTGAATGTGTGGGATGAAGGAACGTGAGTTTGTGAGCCTGGGATATGGGAAGGGACATGGAAATATCTGCTGTGATGGAGAAGGGAGGGGAGGACTTGGGGAGGTAGATGAATTCCAGTTTTATTGTGTTGTGTTTAAATTGATGGTGGGACATCCAGGAAGAACTGTATCAGGGCATGGGGAGGGGAGAGGTAGATGTGGGAGTCATCAATAGTTGAAACCATGAGAGGGGTTAAGATCCCGTAGGGGTTATATATACAGTATATACATATATATACACACACACACACACACCGTATATATATATATATATATACACAAATATATGAGAGAGAGACAGACAGACACACACACACCCCAAGGACAGAATCTTGTGGCATTCTAGTGAAGAGGAAAAAAGGGGAGATGATGGAGCCTTTAAAGCAGACATTGAAGGAGCTGTCAGAGAGAGGTGGTGTGCCAGCTGCATAAAAGCCCCTGGAGATGAGCGAGAGTTAAGAAGGATGATGTGTGGACAATGGGGCTGAAAGCAGCAGTATGCCGCTCCACATCACAGATCAGAAGCAGTGCAATGAAATGGAACCCTGTCCCTGGAGCTCTGATTGGCAAGGGAATGAACAAACAGGAGGTGCCAGCCTCCCCCACTCTTTGACTGATTAAAGAGCTGGCAGGAAATCCCACCCTGTCTGTGAGTTGCTGGCTCTCCTGCAATTGGAGAAGAGAAAGGGACTGTGTGGGCTGCTAGAGAGGGCATGTGCTGCTGCAGGGAGACACAGGCTGAGTCCAGGGAGTGGCCTGAGCATGTGGCCCCTGTGACCCTGCACAGTGCTGCACTTGAGGATCAGCCAGAGCCTGAAAGGAAAGAGGCCCTGATTGTGTCTGATAGCACAGGGGAGGGGGTGGGGGGTGAGGATGGTAGGCTGCTCAAGATGACTGCTGCTGACAAAGCTGTGTGTGTTACCAATAGCAGTGTCGGAGTGATTTCTGGGTGATTTCCTGCATCCCCAAAGGCTGTAGGTGGGATTTCCACTCCAACGCCAGGGGTGGGAGTTTGGAACTGACTACCAGCAAAGAGAACCAGCCGCCACCACAGGTGGAAAGGTCAAGGAGGGTGAGAGTAGAGAGGAACCCCGTGGGTTTAGTGAGAGCAGTGGGATGGAAGAGGTGAAAATCTGATTGCAAGATTAAAGGAGAGAGTTAGCAGGGAAGGAAGTCAAAGCAGCAAGAGTTGGCTGGATGCTGAAGGGCTTAGGTGTGAAGAGGAGGTGGGGGAAAGGGGTAAGTATTTAGAGAGTCAGGGATTATTCTTAGGGTAAGAGGAGACAGTGACATATCTGAAGGCTGAGAGAAAGAACCAGATGAGAGAGAGCGAGCATGAATGAGGAGGGAATGAGGGAGGTTCGAGAGTATTATGGAGACCAGGATCAGACCAAAGGTTTGAGAAAAAGAATACAATGAATGCTTCATCCTCAGACATGGCCGGGGGTTTGGAGGAGGGGTATAAGAAGAAAAGGTTGAGAGAGGAATGGAACTGTTGTGAGGCAGGGGAAGTGGAGGAGGAGAGCTAGTATCACAGTTAACATACTCCCCTTGACATATCTGACAGATATGTTTTCAAGCTGTTACACTTCAATCAGTTTAGGCCAAACTCTGCCCTTAGATTCACCCACATAACCCTCACTGACTTCACTGGGAGCTATCTGCCTGAAGGCAGAATTTGGCGAACGTATCTGAAGCGCACTGGGAGTTAGGTTCACAACTGTCCTAAAAAACCTAGTGGGAGAGGGAGGTTTTCTGCAGCTCCATGCACAGTGTGTGAACATTTCGCCAAAAGCTCAAGAGGGTCTTTTCTCTTAAAATGGACATATGGCTCAAAGCTGTAATGATGTTAACATTATAGGTCCTGTACAGCATATGCTATTTGGGAAAAAATCTCCTGTTGCTTCAACAGATGGGAATCTCGTCTGTGTAAGGGATCCTACCATTTTTGGATCAACTAATAGGCCTAATCCAACTCCGATTGAAGTAATGGAAAAACTCCCATTGATTTCAGTGAGAGCGGAATCTTCCCCTTCAGTGGGAGTCCCTGTGTGGTCCTGAATGTGGAATTGGATGTATTTGTAATGAAAATTAGGCATTGTAGAAGGGTTCAGCCAGGGCTCGTCCCTCCCCGGGGCGGCGGGGAACCACATCGCCTCGCTACGTCTGTTCAGTTGGGTCGGGGGACTAGTCGGGCTGCGGGGTTTCACGCCGCAGCAATGATAGAGGCAAACAAACAGTTATATTCCGCAGGCCCAGGCCCAGGCCCTGGTTCAGGGCAGGAGCAGTGGAGAGTCAGTGGCTCAGGCCCTCAGGCAGGGGCTTAGAGAGTCAGGGATTATTCTTAGGGTAAGAGGAGACAGTGACATATCTGAAGGCTGAAAGAAATGAACCAGATGAGAGAGAGAGAGTGTGTGTGAGCATGAATGAGGAGGGAATGAGGGAGGCTCAGGCCCTTAGGCAGGGGTTGAGCAAACAGTTTTAGAACAGCAGGCCCAGGCCCTGGGTCAGGGTGGGCAGTATGGAGTCTATGGCTCAGGCCCTCAGATGGGCTGAGCAAACAAGTAAGTTCAGAAGGCCCAGGCCCTGGCTCCAAAGGGCCTGGGAGAGGGGGAGATTGCCACCCGCACGTAGGATGGCGGGGGGACGCAGGCCCATCCACTCCACTGCGTCCCAGCCCGGGGCCTTAGCAGCGGCAGAAGACCCGTTGCTGTGTCAGCGGGGATCCTGACCGCAACACACTGACATGGGCTCCGGGTGTGCTGCAGCCAGACTAGGGTCGGCTGCCCCCAGGCTACTTCCTACCTCCCCCTCTTGAGGTACCTGCATCTGGACAGTGTCCTCCAAGGAATCAAGCACCATAGGCTGCTCAGGGTATCCGGTGAGCGGTAGGCCTGGCAGCTCCTCTGGGTAACTTGCCACAGGCAAGCTTAACAGCTTCTCCGGGGTCTGGTCAGCATCAGGCCTCAGCTGGTCTGGCCAGTCCTCGGGTTGGTCACCAATTGCAGGAGTCTCCCAACCGAGAGCTAGGCCACAGGTATCTGGCTTCTCCGGCGGCTGGGGCTCTAGTGAGCTCTGGGGTTGGGCTTTTATACTTCCTGTCCTGCGCCTTGACCTCTGGGGGCAGGCGCTGGGTTCACTAGCTCCGCCCACTTTGGTGTCTGGAGAGGCTTGTCCCTCCCTGGGGCAGCGGGGAACCACATCGCCTCGCTACAGGCATGGTAATAAAATATACCTTGTAACATCAGGGCAAAATGCACCCAACGTAAAGTGTCTGCATGAAGCTTACACAGCACTTTAGGCCCTCTGCACAGGGGCAAATTTAGCTTCTAGAGCCTGATTGAAAGTCCGTTGATCCAACGTAAATACACCTGCTGACTTAGTGGGACATTAAGTCAGGCCTATGGAGAGTTCTCTGTGTCGAGATTAGAGAGACATTGTTTTCACAACTGCATGGAGTAGAAAGAATTAAAATGTAAAAGAAATCAATAGTTTGACAATGACCAGTGAATTTCTTGACTACAAACCTCTTGTAACTTAGCCAGGCTGGCTAATGATGTGATTTATTTTTTCAAATAAAAGCCTAATTCTTTCTGGACGTTTCAGATATCTATATTTTGTCAGACAAATGGTTGAAATACAGTATATTTTTATTTGTAATTGTTCCATCTCTGGCTTTCAGTGTAAAATGAATGGTAATTTGATGAAACACAGCCTCTGAATTTTCAGGAGACAAGGGTTGGGTTTTCATTTCTAGTGCAACAATTAAGACAAACTGTTATTACCACTTATCCATAGGATCTTGTCAGTGTCACCTGTCCACCATCCAAATTATGCAATCTTTTAGACAGCTGTGATTTAGAATTTAAGTGCATTTCTCTTTATATTTTTGCAGATTCTGAACTTTGATGATAAAGTGAAAGTAAGGATTACATTAGTGACAAAGAATGAGCCCTACAAGCCGCACCCTCATGACCTGGTTGGAAAAGACTGTAGGGATGGCTACTATGAAGCAGAATTTGGACGAGATCGCAGAGTCCTATCGTAAGTAGCAGTTTTGTGTTGAGTTTTAGACTAAAAATGTTAGTGATGTGCTGGAGAGGCTCTTGGGGACAACCAGGAAACCTTTGTTAAAATCCCACCACCAGACTGAAAGGACAGTTAGAATGATTTCCTTGCCAGAGCTGGAGTTCTCTCCCCCCTGTGTATTCTTCTAACCCATCCCTGACAGACACACATCATCCCTGGCACCCTATAACATATTTCTGAACAGAACTGTTTTTTTGCCTTCGGAATGTGCTATTTGTTCAGTACCTTATTTAGTCTCTTCCTTTCCCATCCTCCTGCCTCTATTTCTCTCTCTTTTCTCTTTTCTTTCCTCTGCATTTCCTATTAGGCAGCTCCTAAAGCCCACCTCTTGTGGGCTTGACTTCCAGCCCTTTCCCACTCTATGTACTAAAATGATCAGCTGTGAAATAGGTAATGATGACATTTAATTTGTCATCATTAGAATCAACACTCCAAGGAAATTAATGGAGTTTAGGAGAGTAATAATAATTTCAAAATAATTGTTTCAGGCTTTCTGTAGGCTCGGGAAGACAACTCTGCATTGATTAACACTGCATTCACATTTGGAACGTTATCTTTGCAACCACCTTATTTTTTAAATTAACACTTATAACACTAAATGTCATGCAGGCCCATAGATAAATCAAGCAGGCCAGGTGTTTGGGGGCACTGGATTAGAGGATCCCAGCAAGGTTATCTCAGCCCTTGATCATTCTAAAATATGTTATTGTGTGTGTGTATGATTTTGGAGAGAAGACGAAATACTGAGGCCCTGTCTGTTCAGCATGGACATCAAGGCCCTGAGACTTCTGAAAATCAGGCCTCTTTCAGAAAGTACTGAGCCACCTACCCTCTGAAAATCAGGCCACTTCAAAGTGTCTCCTGTTAGGCACCCCCAAATCACCAGTCACTTGTGAAAATCTTGGCCTAAATTTGTTGAAAGATATGTACCATCATAAATGGGCTAGCTATGGCTAAAGATAGAAATAAGATGATTGAAAGGGAGACAGTAGTTGGAAAAGAGCAGTGGGCTAAAAACTATATCTTGTGAGACTCTGTAGAGAAGTCTCAGCAGCAAAGGAGTCACCACTTGAACCATATTCAGCCCTGGTGTAAGTAGGCACAGCTCCAATTTAATTCTGGTATAGCTACTCATTAGGGTGTTATGAACATCTCCGTTAACTGCTGCATGCAACAGAGTTGCTAACAAACAGATCTATGCCATGTAAGATAAAGGTAAAAGCATGACATACTGTAGGAGGTATGGACTTTGGTCATTTCTCTATAGAAGAATTCACAACTGTGTCTGTTCACTCCTTATGGTCTTTAAACATTGGAAATTGATTATTGCTCTTGAGAAAACAAAATGTTTACAAACTAGACTGTGCAGAGTGGGGAGACTGGTGAGAAAATAAAACTAATACACCAGGATCCAGACTGTGATCTGTTACGCTGTATATCCACTATGTTAGGATATACAGGGCCTTCTGCAGCTATCCAGGCAGGGACAGGATTTGTCCAAGAGTGACTATACTGGTGCACATGTGACTATCGCTGTGTTAAGATTTTTACTACCCTGCTTTGATGATATACTGGTTTTAATATGTCTCTCCCTTTATTTTCCTCTTGCTCCTTCCCCCCCCCCCTTCTGTTTTCCCTGCTCCTTGCCACTCAGCTGGTGCTGAAGTGGTGCTGCCTAATTTTGCTATGCATTCTAATCAGTTTTTCTTTCCTGCTCCAGCCCTCTGCTCAGGGTCAGTGATATGGTCACTGGCCAGTCACTTTCACAGTGATACCCAAGCATATTTTAGAAAAGGGTCAGACTTTGTAAGTTTTGAGAACCCATTGGTTAAGGAGCTTTTAGTTTAAAAGTCCAGTTTGGCCCACAAGATGACTGGTACTTGATAGTTATGAATAATCTACAGCAGTAGAATAATTGCAGTCAGTTTTTATGTAGCAGATAATGTTTTTGTTAGAGGCTGATTTTTCATATGTATTTAATTGACAACTATAATTTACAGTGCTCTGATAGTACAACAGGCAGAGTGCTGTGTGCTTAGATTGCTTTCTGAGTTGGCGTCAAACTTTCTCCAACTCCCTGTATGCATTACAAACACAACCGGTTACAACACAGTTGTCCCCCAGTATAGTTGTCCCCCTATTTTGTAGTATGGGGGGTACCTTAACCCTCTCTCCACACTGTTCGAAAGTGCTGGGCTGTCAAATCATAATTTGGGGACATGTTCCAGATCCCATCCATACCACTGAAACATGCTTTAACTGTGTTTGGGGGAACAACTATATTCTATCCGTGTTTCCCTCAAAACAATTGCATTTGTAGTGTAGACGAGACCTAAAAAAAGTTGTCCCTAGACAACAAAATGATACAGCAATAGCAGTGCATTGTAATATTCTCTGCAAACCCTAAATACTGGAAACCAGAAATGGAACCAAAGTCATCTAATTAAATCATGAGACAACACTGCATTTTTTTAAAAATCAGAATTCAGTTCAGTTAGACAAACACCTGTCCATGATGGTCTAGATAATACTTGTCCCCTGCACTCATGGCAGGACTTGGACTTGATGACCTCTCAAGGTCCCTTCCAGTCCTGTGATTCTATTAAATGAGGCCTATATTAGTCCTTCAGTGAGTTAGTTCTCTAACTGCAGTATGGCCTTAGAGTGTGGTGGGGGTAGGGGAAGAGAAGGGGAAGGAAAATGACTGGATTTCTGTAGAAAGGGATGGATTCACTGATAGCAGGATGGGACTGAGGAACTTGCAGGGCAATATTGGCCCATCGTTGAGGGAGACAGATGCTACGTGATCAGGGAGTGTCTCAGGAAGTCTCCAGGCATGTCTCAAGTAAAGAGTCTTTGTGTGGTTTCAAGGGAAGGGAATTGCCAGTTCTTCTGGAGGCGCAGTGGAACCTGGTGGCATAACTGACCTCCTGCGTTCTAGTGATATTATAGTGTGTTCAGATTCTTACTTCCTACTTCCCCACCCTGCTTTGATGATGTCATGGTTTTTCCATGTGGGAAAGAATCAAATTGTGGGGACTCCCCCCACCTCCTTTGCTGACTTGATGTAGTCATATGCAAATGAGGAGGAACTATAGCTCTTTAGAACTTTTCCATAACTAGATGAGATTTCAAACTTTATAAAAATTAGCTTCAAAATACTGTTGCAGATTTGCATTTCCTGGTGTGAGACACTGGGTCAGCTCCTCAGCCGATGTAAATTGAAGTAGCTCCACTGACGTCAAAGTAGCTATGCCAGTTTACACCAGTTGAGACACTGGTCCTCTATATATTTTTAGCATTGCTAGTTTACTATATTAAAACTCCAGTGATAACTCTTTTTAATGTGAAAAAATATTCCCCTGTTTTTATTTTATTTTATGTAAGAATTCTTTTCTTTTTATCGTTAACCTTATTTTGGAAAAATAAAACCATCTTTTCCAAAGCTCTTTTGTCATCTGTATTTCCTACACAATTTGTTATTAAGATATATTTTTGACAAAAGATGTACAATTTGATTCTTTACCAGGAGGATTAGAATTCAGCTTTTGGATATCTGTGCCAGTGATTAAGTGAAATAGTTTTTGTTGTTTTTTAATTACTTTGTTACATGTGCTCTAGTTTTCAGAATTTGGGCATTCAGTGTGTTAAAAAGAGAGACCTGAAAGAATCAATCTGTTCACGAATCGCAAGAAAGATCAATCCATTCAGTGGTGAGTAGCTGTTAATGAACAGTTTGAAATGCATGTTAAATAACTTGGACACCAAAGCAATTTAATTTGCAAGCACTTTCTATTATAATGCCCTTGCTCTTTTGATGGAGATGTATTTTAAAATATAGGCTTTTTAGATGCTGCCAAATCTCTTCCCTTTAGCTTCTTTATTTCCCTCCTCCTTCCTCACTCTCATCCTGTGATTATCCTATTCAGTAGGTTATGACTTCTAGCAGAAACTTCATGGTCTCCTTTGCCAGATAGCAAGGGCAAAGGTACTGGTTTGAGGACATTGGGCTGCAGGAGGAAACTTCCCCAGGAGATCCTCCAAGTGTCCCATGAGTGAGGCTCTCAAACTCTGCCAGCCTTGGGAGGCATGCATTGAGTTAGACTATTAGCAGTTTCTTGCTGACACACCACTTTAATGAGAGGTTTTATAGTTGAAGTGTGAAGGGTTAATATGGCAAGGAAAATGTGTAAGTCAATTATTCCAGGACTCATTGAAAAACAACTCTTTCAGTGTGGCAAACTTGAAAAAAAGAGAGTGTTAATATAACAGCCAAGTTTCCTAATCATATTTTTGTTTCTCAAGGTATTTGGGTTTAACAAGTTACTTGCTTGCAACTACAGCTGCTGCTTGATCCCATAGTAAAAGCATAATGATGTATTTGACATCAGAATCCATTGCCAAGGCATTTTGTGATGTCACAAATCTGACTGGTTCAAATGGGTGATGAAGAAGGATTTCTAAAGGGACTAATCCTGAAAACCTTATTCACATGAACAATACTTACTTTTGAGTGTGCATTCATCAGACCCAGACAGTTTGAAACAGGGTGAATAAAAATCCATTATTTAAAAAAAACTCTACAGAAATCAGATGTTCATATTTATATGTTATTATTTCTTTATTTTCTTCCCATTTTATAGTTTTAAATTGCTGGAGTGGACATCTTGCACTTGTTGCTTTGATTAGTTTCCTCTAACTGTTAGAAGAATTCAGATTTGTACATAGAGATTTTTCTATGAAGAAGTTTCACATTTAAAATGCCCGTCTTATGCTATAAAAGACACAACTGTGGCCTCTTTAATATCCTCACTGTGAAAACAGCACAAACAGAAACATAAAATCGATAAACAAGTAGCCTGTTCTATATTCACAGCTAACACCACCTTCTGATCCACTGAACTTTCCACAAGTCAAAAAAGCTGAAATGCTCTTGAAAATACCAACCTTGGTGCCTAAAGAAGGATTTAAATGCCTAACTTTTAAGCTTTTTAAAAAAATTCCATCTATGCATAAAAAAGTTCACAATGTTGTTAATAAAAATTTAGACTTTCAATACATTAACATTAAAGCAATTTTGTTTTGAAGTGACAAAGACTTTGTGCCACTAAGAGGGAAGTTTTTAATACAAATAAAATGATGGGTGGAATAGCCTAACTCCCTCTTTTTTTTTTTTTTTTTACCAGTTAGGTCTGATTTCTGACTCATCAATTTTAGTCCATTGATTTCTGGTCTACGCTGCTTTTGTTTAGCAAGCATCATCTTAACACTGTCTTTGAGTTCTATTAGCAGGTCTTTTTGTTTAGATTAATTCAGTTTTTCTGTTTCCCTCTTGCACCTTTGCCCATCCTCATTGATATTTATAAGTTATTGTGACATTTTATGAATTTTTATGAACCGAAGTTATAACTCAAGTTAACTTTGCAATGAAGACTGTCTGTATTGTGAAGAATTTGGGAAAAAATCTTTTTCAGCACAGTTTCTCAGAGGATTAGCACTGTTAGCCAGAGGGGTCCAGTGTGAGAAACCAAGAATGCTCCACCCTCCTGGCTGCTGGGCGATGGCAGGCTTCCCCCTAGAATTTGGCAAATGGATGCTGCTGAGGGCCCCCATTCACTTGTAATGGTTTTGCCTAGTAAGTGGTTGATTACGCTTGAGAACCCACTTCCTTCCCCAGTTACTAAATTAAACTTCCGTGTCCTCCCCAGTTTCTCCTTTGTTCTGCCTCTCCTTGCTGCCCCCTCTTACCAGTCCTTCATTTCTTCTTTCACAGATGATCCCTCACTCACTTCACAGTAGTCACACTCTCCACAACTCCCACTCACACCTACACGTGTCACATTCTCAGACTCACCCACACATGACTGTCATGCTCCCCTCCCACACACCCCAGTCACTCTCTCCACAACTTCCCTCATCAGCCCCTCTGCCAGCCACACTCTGCAAGACTCCCTTCCCCTCCACCACGCTCTCCAACTCCCCTTACTTTCCTACCCGAGCCACACACTCAAGAGACCACCTCCCCTGCACTGCCCCCTCACTGCCGCACTCCTCTGCTGCTAGGACTGGTTTACACTAAGGCTTACTACTACAGTCACTGAATAAACACAAGACCTCTCTTTAGCACAGGAGAGAATCTTTAAGAGGGAACTTTCAGAACATTTTGTGAAGTGCAAAACAGCAGAAGTCTCTGCAATGGATATCTCAGATATTTAAAGGAATGAAGTCCTTAAAAAACAACAAGAAGCAATCAGCCTGAATTCTCAAACTGGAGAATTCACTGAATGAAAACCTCCCAGTTTGTTTAACACTGGGTAAACCCACTAAGAGAAGCGAGACACACTGGTCACCCAATTACATTTGCTTGAGGAATTCCTTCACCACCACCACTCTCATGCATACACTCCTTCCTGTTTAATCTTATGCTGAAATTTGGACTTTTGCTTAAAGTGAAAGCTTTGCAAATTATTTGAAGTGGGGGGGAGGGGGTGTTAGTATAAAAAATTGGAAGCATAAAATTTTTGTTGCTAAAGGAGACACTATGTGGCTAAATTGAAGCTTAGAAAGAGATCTAACTGAGCTTCGTTTGACAGCTGCTGGATAAATTCCCTTGGAGATGGTTCTTCAGTTCCAGTTTTTAGGTTAGATTGAAAACAGGAAGAGAAGCTTGTCTAAAGACCAAATTGTCTACATAGAGTAGGAGACTGCGACTCAGGTGTTCTCATTTCCATTCTAATTCTGTCACTGTCTTGTGTGTGACCTCATAGCTTTTCTGGGCCTCAGTTTCCTCATCTGTAAAATGCTTCCCTACCCTTTGAAGTGCTTTAATATGAGTGGAGGAGAGAGAGACTTAGTAATTGCTATTAATTTTAGTTTTTACTGGCTAGTTGGCTTCTTAGATGCTTTTATGGTGATTGGCACTACATAAAATCATGAGAGAGTGTAGTTGCTGTAGTGAAATCCCATTGATAGTGTATAGGGCCAAATTCTGCCTTCAGAAAGGCGAGGTATCTCTCTTCAAAGGGGTCAGTTGTGACTTAACTTCATGTAGCCCTGTAGGGATGTAAAATCCTCACTTCACCCCCTGCACACAGTGCAGGACCTACATAGGCATGTGGGGAGAGCAGGGACTGCATGCCAGGTATTTTGCTCTTGCAAGTGAGGCGCAGGGAGTAGCTGGAGCCATCTATTTCCCCCACTTTGCACAAGTCTGGAGGCGAGGGGTGGAGTAAGTGGAATCTGGTAGTGGGCAGATGCAATGTAACTCTCAACCCCTGCTCTAAAGGGATTTTGGAGGAACTGTGTCTCAGAGAAGTTTCTTTCAGTCACAGTCTTTTGGGAGCTGTTCCCAAGGCAGTGCATCTACATGCCATCCCTTACGCAGGGCTGAGAGTAAACACTGAGTCTAGCCCTAAATCTGTATGAGCTGGCCGCATACATGAGCGGTCAGAATGCACCCATAGTTATTAGTGGGAATGTATGTGGCCTAGTGAGTGAAGTACAGTTTTTGATCATTAGGGCAATAGTTATAGTTGTATTTGTTAGAGAGGTAAAGGTTTAATTCTGTTCAGCAATATGTGCACACAACTTCTGTGTGAGTTACCAAGGGTACAACATGTCCCTTGGTAAATTTAAGCTGGTATTCTTAACATAGCCCTTTCTACACACTTTGCATTTCATAAAATCAGCACAAGGCCTTTTGGCAGCTTGGCACCTTCTGCCTCAGAAGTTTCCATGCACGTTAAGGTTAGATGCTGAGCTGCCTGCCCGTCAGTTCTAGAGTGGGTGGCTTCCACAAATCAACTTGATGTTATTGCTTCGGGTGGGAGGGAGGAGTCTGCTATTAATCAGGTATGGTGACATCTAACAAGCTGTACCTGCCTCATCTATACTTCTTTTCAATATGCCAAATAACCTTTCACTTTCCCTATGCAGTCTCATCACGAGAGAACTTCAGTCTTTAATCCCAAAATAATTTCACCTGATAGTGTATTGGTCCTTCTGGCAGCTTTAGGCCATGTCTACACTACTACTTATGTTCACAAAACTTATGTCGCTCATTGGTGTGAAAAAGCCACACACCTGAGCAACATAAGTTTCACCGGCATAAGTGCTGGTGTGGCCAGCGCTATGTCAGCGGGAGTGCTTCCCCTGACAACATAGCTACCGCCACTCGTTGAGGTGATTTTATTACGTCGATGGGAGAGCTCTCGCTCATCAGCATAGAGGAGCTACATGTGCGATCTTACAGCACTGCAGCTGCATCAGTAAAACTGTACAGCTGTAAACTCACTAGTGCAGACATGGCCTAAGTGTATCAGTAAAAAAGAAAGGTCTTGATTTTACCAGTGAGTTGGTTCACTTTTGTGCCAGGAACCTGGAATTACGCAGTGATGAATCAGGCCCAGAATTTTTGCAGTTTAATTTTACAGAAGCATGAAAAATGAGCTCTCCAGAGATGCATAATTCCATAGAACCCTACTCTTGGGGCTACATTTCTAGTGAGAGAATGGCACAGAACATTCCTTTCTGTCTGCTTATCTTGCCCCCATCACCGTAGTATCTGGGCATCTCACCTAAGTTAGTGGATTTATCCTAGCAACACCCTTGCAAGGTAGCAAAGCATTATTCTCCATTTAAGGATGGGGACTGAGTTATAGAAGGATTAGGGGTGGGATTTTCAAAAGAACATCACAGTGTAATTAAACAGATTTACCAAAGGTCATCCAGGGAGCCTTGCAGCAGACCAGAAACTGAACCCAGGTCCCCTAAGTCCTCCCAGGCCAGGCCTGGTCTTCACTACAAAGTTTTGTCAGCATAGCTTTGTCAGTCAGGGGTATTAAAAACATACCCCCAGTCTACATAGTTCTGTCAGCAAAAGCCTCAGTGTTGGTGCACTGTGCTGACAAGATGTTCTGTCAGTGTAGCTAATGTTCGTGGATGGATTGTGTTACAGTGCTGACAGAAAAACTCGTTCTGTCAACTTATGCTCTCCACTGGGTACTCTGCCAGTTTAGCTGTACCACCAGAGCATTTGTAGTGTAGACAAGGCCTTAGGGTATGCCCACACTTTAAGCTGGAAATGTAACTTTGGGTTCAGGAGACACTCCCACTAGTTCTGATTGAACTAGCTCACTAAAAATAGAGCAGCTCTAGCTGCAGGATGGGCTAGTTGCCCTGATTATGTACCTATCCGAGACCATAGGCATGTACTCAAGGTGGCTTGTCCTTCCTGCCACTGTGACTGTACTCTGAGCCAGCATGCTGAAAATAATCAGACCATTTTCCTCCAGCCTTCCTTGCCTTTGATGGCAGAGGAGCTCCTTGAGGATAACTGTGCTGTTCTCATCTTTTTAGAGCTTTCCCTTGATCACCCAACTACTTTTCTGTAGAGAATTATTCCAGATTCCATAGCTCCTGATTTTCAAGCAGAAGGCAGTAGCCAGGAGTGCTATTTTTCATCTACGCTTGGCAAAGAAATTGCAACCATTCCCCTCAGAAGCAGACATTGCCACAGGGATCCATGCCTGTGGATCACCTCCAGACTGGGGTACTGCAGTGTGCTCTACCCTGGGGCTACATCTGAATACCACCCAGAAACGAGTTTATACAGAGTGCAGCTGCCCACTTAGGGCCACTAGACTTCTTTTATATCAAGTTTGATGGGCACTTAATTTGAAGTAATTGATTGCCAAATAATTTGAGGTAGTTAACATATTTGTAAAGGCCCCCAGACATTTCTTTCAAGTCACAAACATTTTAAGTTTATCCTAAGGGCTAGTCTACACTTAAAACACTACAGTGGCATAGCAACACATAGTATAGCAACGGGTGGGGTTCTCACATCAGTGTAGCTAATCCACCTCCCCAAGAGACAGTAGCTGGGTCAATGGAAGAATTCTAGTGCTGTCTATACCAGCAGTTAGTTCAACTTAACTAAATTGCTCAGGAGTGTGGATTTTTCACACCCATGAGCAACGTAGCTGGGTAGACTTAACTTTTGAGCGTAGACCTGGCTTTAATCTGATCACATTGTTGTATTTGGTTTTCCCCACCCCCAAAAATCACTGGTGTTTCGAATTGGATTTTAAAGAGCGCTCAGCATTGGTCTAACTGCATTGGTCTAATGTTTGACTTCAGTAGGAGCAGAGTTAGTCCACTGTCGAATGCTTTTGGAAATGGTGCCCTCAAATTGCAGCATATAGATTTGAAATAGTGATTTGTAAATGTTCTCTTAAGATCTGTTACTTTTTAATAGTCCACCTACTACCGCTTCAAATTGAGCGTTCCATAATACTATTTACTGTTTCCAGGTAGCATAATTTTCCACCTTTCTTTTAAAAAGGGACAGACATTTGGAGGAACTAGTTGTGTCTGAAGCTTCACTACAGAGATGGAATTTAGAGCTCCCTGCTGAAGTCAATGGCTTTGGAACTTTCAGGAGTTATAGTTCCTTGTTAGTCTCCACCCTAGCTGCATGGATGCAGAAGTGGAGAGCTATTACAGGTTTTATTATTTTTGTCACAGATAAATAAGAATCTCTTTACAGCAGTTGTATCGAATATCTCTTGAAACGGGTAAGTATCACGGAAGTGACAAATTAATAGAAAAATCATTTATTAATGAGTGTAGACTCTTTCTTGTAGCAGATTGATCTTAAGCAGCTAACCATTTTCAGTGCTGCTGACTCCCACAATTTTATTGCAAGTCTCAGGATAGTTGATGTAACTTTTTTAATCCCCAGTGCCAGGAGTAAAGTGATAGGTGAGAATCTCTCTCTTATTTAAAAATGTAAGCTACATTTCTAGCTCTCATGATTGTAGACAAAAGTTTGACCCTAAATCCGGAAAGTAGATAAACAAAACCTTCAAATTTACTGTTTTTGAAATCTCATGATATTTAAGACAATCCCAAGATTTATTGAATACTTGGGGTTAGTAATGCAGCATTTTTTTTTCAAATTTATTCATTTAAAATTAAAAGTTGAATAGTTTTTTGTTTTCTTGTAGATTGTGAGCTGTTCTTGGTGAGAATTTGAATAGCATTGACCGGTTTTGATTGTATGTGGGTATATAGGTCACATGACTTTTTTGTTCTATGATTACATGAGTAACTCTGACAATCAAAAAGCAACAGAGGGTCCTGTGGCACTTTTAAGACTAACAAAAGTATTGGGAGCATAAGCTTTCGTGGGTAAGAACCTCACTTCTTCAGATGCAAGTTCAGACTAACACGGCTACCCCTCTGATACTCTGACAATCAAGTTTCTGATGCAAATAACTGCATTTTATGAATTCAAAATGTGCTTTCCATCAATATTCTTAGTTACTTAAAATCACTGTTTTCACAATCATTCCTTCATGTACATCTGTGTGCTAGAATAGTTACAGAAAGTGAACTCCTATGAGGTGTGAACTCAGCTGCAGTGAGACCAGGTTTTAATTAGAATGGACAGTCATAGGAAATTTGTTATGAAGTTGGGCCAGGCCTAGTTGTAAAACTCCTTTGGTTGGTTCCTGTGATGAGAATAAGGTGTGGTGCCATTTACAAACAGTGAGTTTAAAAGTAAGAAGAAGTTGAACTAAAGCCAAGAAATTAGGCTCTTTCTTTTATAAATATAAAGTTGTGCACAAGCATTTCTTACCATATCTGTGCTCATCAAACCCCAACATGCAATCAGTCCCCTGCTTTCTGAGCACTTCATGTGAGTACTCCCATTGACTACTTCAATGGGACTACTTGTGTGAGGCTCACACAAAGGGATCAGATTTTTTTTATCCTCTCTGCCACATGTTAGAGTGTTCAGCTATTTGGGATGGATCCTCAGCTGGGTTCCTTCAACACTGAAGTCACTGTAGCTACAGCAAACTACACCAGCTGAGGATCTGGCTTTTCATGTAGAATGAGTTACTGTCATTTTGGTTTATTTTTAAATAGTCTTTACTTAGAGCTTGACCCTGCCTCTATTGACGTCAACGACAAAACTCAGATTAGCTTCAGTGGGAGCAGGATCAGACTCTTAATTCTCACTCAGGTCAAAAATAAGGATTTGTTTTCTTTGGGGTTGTAATCTGTCCTCCACAGGTGAATGCTATTCCTGTTGACATTAACGAAAGCGGTGTGTTTTTATGCAAAGGTGGAATTTGGCCCATATATTTGGGTTGGGTTTTTTTTTTTTAATATTTTATCACAAGATGGAGTTAAAGCAAAAAAAGAGAACATGATTGCTACATAATATTCTGTTCATCTAGTAAGAAATGAAATTTAAAAATAGATAAGAGGAATCAGTCTTAACTGAACACTTCCTCTTTCAAATGGCCAATTTTTTTTTTAAATGTTAAATTACTTTTAAGAATATGGGAAACACAACACTGATGTCTCCAGTAAAAACTGTTCTTCAAATGGATTTCATATTTTGGAATTATTAGCCCATTGTACCCTTTCTGTATTTCAAGGTAATGAACAACTTGGTCAAGCGGATTGATTAGGAAGCAGTGAAAGTTTGAAAGCTCATTTATATCTTGGGAAAATACATTATTTGAACCCTACTATTAGCATATAAATTCCCACATAATCTAATACATTTTTGGAACTCTGGAGTTGCTTTAGGCGCTAATCTTGCAACTTCTTGTGCATGGGCAGACTGCTGCACCTGTGCAAACCAAAATGCATGATCGCGGCCTTAGTTTGTAGTAGAGGCCTCTGATCCACAGCTGTGGATCCAGCTTTGAGATGGTACGGTATCAGAAACCAGATCCAGATTGTCATGTCTGGCTCCATATATCTGCAATGAGCTAAACCACAGCAGATCCCAACACTGTCAAATCCACTGAGAAAGGTTTGTAATCTGGATAAAGTTTGATCCCACCTTTAGTTTAGTAATTTATGATCCAGGAGCTCTGGAATGAGCCTGGGAAACCCTCATCATCAGGGTCTGGGTTATCACCAAAGGCTAGTGCTGAAACGCCAACTTCAGTCCCTGAACCTGAATGCTACTGAGATGTCATTGCTTAAATTGTTGGGGAGCGGACGAGATACCAGAGACATTGGGACAGCTAATATGCCATTCCCTAAGACTCAGTCAAGAGGGAAAAAATTAAACATTTATATCAGCCAGGTAACGTCAAAAGGATGAGTGGACTTCATCTGTTAGGCCTGAGCTAGGTTGAGCAGCCACCTGTCCAATTAGAGAAAGGGGTTTGGGCTCAGAGATCCCATCTTTGCAACATACTGAATCATCCTAGCAGGAAACTGTCTTCAGGCCTAATTCTAGCAGCAGAAACAAACCAATAGTCATTCCCAAATATCTTTGTTTCCATTGTATTTCTACCAGAGCTTGTTGCAGAGGAGAGCAAATCCGTGTAAAAAAGTCTGGATAAACCTATAGGCACCACCCACTGCTCTCCAAGAGCCATACCAGTCTAGAGGAGAGACCACGAGCATTGTTGCAAGGAGGATCTTCCCCACTGCAGATTCTCTGGAGTGCACAAGTTTGGCATTGCCTTTCCCTGTAGATCTGAGCTCTGTAGATCTGAGCTCTGCAGGGTAGGGGGGCTATGCTTTCTGCCCCATCCAAAGCCCACAAATATCTTCCCATGAAGGTAGCATTTGGCAGAAACTCTACAAGGTGCACCTCCAAGTCATAGAATCATAGAATATCAGGTTTGGAAGGGACCTCAGTAGGTCATCTAATCCAACCCCCTGCTCAAAGCAGGACCAATTCCCAACTAAATCATCCCACCAGGGTTTTGTCAAGCCTACCTTAAAAACCTCTAAGGAAGGAGATTCCACCACCTCCCTAGGTAACCCATTCCAGTGCTTCACCACCCTCCTAGTGAAAAAGTTTTTCCTAATATCCAATGTAAACCTCCCCCACTGCAACTTGAGATCATGACTCCTTGTTCTGTCATCTGCTACCACTGAGAACAGTCTAGATCCATCCTCTTTGGAACCCCCTTTCAGGTAGTTGAAAGCAGCTATCAAATCCCCCCTCATTCTTCTCTTCTGTAGATTAAACAATCCCAGTTCCTTCAGCCTCCTGAGTCCTCTTGCCTACTCCTGTTGGTTTGACCTTGGAGAGACCAAATCAGCATTGAGTCTGTGTTAGCCAACTAGACATAATTGTATTGTAGGGGTCCCCTATGCCCAGGCCCAGCTCTGCCAGCTGTGTCACCTTCACAGCAGCCCCAGCTGCAGGTGCATTCTGGGGCAGAGTGATGGCAAGTTGATGTGGCGTTGGAGGAGGATGATTAGGGAGTGACATGGCTGCGGTGGACATGCATTGCAGAGATTGTGCTTGTGCAAAGCCCCTTGAGCTGTTGAAGCATTTAGCAATTGAGCTCAGCCCTGAGGACTGCCCTTGTCATGTATACCTTCTACAGGGTAGGTTGCAGTACTGCTACTAACAGGTCAGGCATCCATACCAGATCCTCGCCTCGACTGGGGCAGCACCGATCCCTGCAGCCTCTGAATAGGGAGATGTAAGCTGCCTCCTATCTGTTCCTGGCCCAGCATCCAGCCCCTAGATCTAGGTAAGGGGAGTTGGGCGGGAAGTACTAACACTGTGTGTTCAGGTGCAGGTTATCTGAGATAGTCTGAGCACAGAAAATGCAGTTTACAGGGTGAAATGGTACCAGTGACAAAACCTGCTTCACAAAGACCCTGTTTTGTTAAATTAAAAAGTCTGCTACTAATGTATATTGTGCTTTTGAAACTTTACCTTAGACTGTCTGATAAATTAGCTGGGCCTGATCCTGCACTCTTTACACTGACAAAACTCTGTCAGGAGAGGATCTGCCCAGGTAAGGACACCAGGTTTGGATCCAACATTTTTAAAGCTGTAAAGGGGCTATTTTTTAACTTTCAACTCCCGGTGCATTTATAGATAAATATCCCATGTTTAAAATGAAAGATCAAATTTATTTTTAAAACTGAGATCTGGAGGGACTGAGATATTCAAATAACAATTGCAAATGAAAAATGCAGAGGAACCCCTTTTGAATTTGCTGCATGTACTATTTCAATAATACCAAAATGAAAAAAAAATCTCACCAGAGTGGGTGGGTGTCACCTCCTACTCTTCGTGGGGGCGGACACCAAAATGGTGATGCAAGTGTTTGACGTTTATCAGTACAGTGTGGTCACTGGGTGTTTTTTTTTTTTTTGGGGGGGGGGGGGGGAGGGGGGGGTTGGTCCAAGCATTGTTTCAAGCTTCACTCTTGACATCTCCAGTACTAAGGTGGTAATGAAATTTGTAGGAGGTTTTTGGAGGATGGGTGAACTGGAAGAATTATTATGGTCTGCTGATACTGCAGGCATTTGGTTTGTGATTCTTTGAATGGCTAAATGAGACCATAAAACTGTTCTCAGGCTAACAATAGGTTTGGAAGAGAGAAAAGCTTCTTTAAATAGCTCTTTGATGGGACCTCCCATTCTAATAAATGAAATCAGATTATCTTTCTTTTCTGTGGTGTCATTTAAAAAAAACCCTAGTAGATAACTTAATTCTAGACTTTAAAAGAGAATATCATCAAATTCAGATAACTGTTTTTTCTAGCATCAATTTTTTTTTTTTACAGTAAGCTAACAATAGATGAGGTCATAAATATCTGAAGTACGATATGTCCCAGTGTGAGATTTTTGAAAATTAAAATGACGTAGAAGGCTGGACAAAACTAAAATGCTAGGCATGGGTTATATGATGTCTCAGTTTACACTGGGGAAAAGTGTATGAACAAAATTCCCTACAGGGATTTACTTCTTGTGTCATCTAAATGTACCACTATGTGATACGTAGTTGCTATTCCCAAAGATACAGAACAGACTCAAATCAGCAGAAATGCATCTTCTTTTTTCAGTTAAAATATGGTTCCCAATAATTGTACCTGTCAGTGGGGGCAAGGAGGTTTTGTTTTGTTTTTTTAATAACGAGAGGTATTAACAGGCATTTTTAGAGCCAAATCTTGGTTTTTGTAGCTAGAGGAACACCGGGAATGGGGCAAGAACAGAGGTGGTGCCCTGAGGCATTGTAGGCACAGAGACTGCTGTTTTGGTGATTCCCCCTCCCCCCCCCCCCCCCGGATGTTTATTTTCTTCTCACATCCTAAGAAGAAAATAACCTAACATTGTGCAGAATCCCCCAGCATTGTCTATTGGCAGGCCGTTGGGACCCAAGGCCTCCTACGCATTAGAAGAATTGTGCTAAGGCAAAATTGTCAATGTTCTCATCTTGACTACGCATGAGGGGTGGTGGGGGAGAAGAGGGTGGGTGGGAGAGAGAAAATGGAGGCAATGAGAGAGAGAGAATAGGGAGGGATCTGGAAAAAAGAGGGAGAAACAAGATGGGGAAACCCTAAAGCAGAGAAGGACTTGAGGAAGAGCTTGGAGAGAATGAATAAAGACTTTGAAGGGGAGAACTGGAAGAGGTCGCGGGGAGGGAATGAACAACTGCAGGTGAGACAATGGCACTTGTCCCCACTGCAGACCCAGGTGCAGATCCCTCACAAACAGGGGAGCCCCCAAAAGGTTGGGAACCATTATTTTGGTATGTGTTGCATTGCCTTGAGCATTTGCTGGCTAAACAACTGGGTCTAAACATTGGCTGCCTCCTGTTCAGAGTGCACTGTGGTGGGGGGAGACAGGCGCCGTCCCTAGTGCTTGCTTGCTCTCCTCAAGGGCAGCTGCCGAGAGGCAGCCACAGTTTGGCCCATCACATTTAATCCAAGAGGCAGCTTGGGTGAATAACACACTTTCATTGCAGCAGCCTTGGGCTTTGTAACTGAAGGAGTAAGGGTTAAAGGCTACTGTTCCACATGCAAGGGATTGATACGTACAGCTCCTGCGGGAGTTAGTGAGTGTCACAGGTGAATCCTCCATGCATTGGTGGCATTATTGCTTCTACCAGCAGAGATTCACCCCAATTTCTTTAAGTGTGATTGCTGCTTCTGTGTGATAACTTACTCTGCCATCTCTCTTCATCTTCCAGTGCCCGAAGAACAGCTGCTCAATGTTGATGAGTATGACCTCAATGTCGTGAGACTCTGCTTTCAGGTATTCCTCCCTGATGAACATGGCAATTGCGTGATACCACTTCCTCCCGTCATCTCCAACCCTATTTATGATAACCGTAAGTATCCCACCTGGACAGGTGCACTTTTAAGTGATAAATTTTCCCTTGTATTTGAAGTGACAGGGGTCAGGCCACCTTCCCAGCCGTTTGCCTCTCAGCTCTCCGGCTCTGTTACGCTGTCCAATGCAAACACAGGGCCAAGGATCCTAGCACTGGCTTTGGATCCAAGTGCTTCGAGCCCAGGCCAGAATATGGACTGTAGATTGTGTATGTGCCTGTTGGATATCAAATGGGTCGAACAAAGGTAGGAGTGGTGTGTTGACATTGGGTAGTAGGACGTGCAGTATCTATCTCAGTCATACTACTCGTTAGATCCTTTCATGGCCCTTGGTTATGTACTGCAGCAGTAGCCACGGGAAACCCAGTTTCCAATAGGCAAGGCGTTTACAATATTTTGTAGTGATCAAGATTGCTGAGAATGATCCCACCTTGGACTTAGCTGCCATAAAACTCGATCTGTGCTCCAAGGACCTGATCCAAAGCCTATTGAAATAACTGGGGAATCTTTCTGTTGACTTGTTTGGGGCTTTGGATCAGGCCCAGTGTGTGAAATTCACCCATGTAGAGAGTTAGCACAAAGCTCTAAACCACTTATGTCCCATCAACCCTTATTTTGAGGGCCTGGGCCAGAACCTGAGCAGGTATAAGTTAGTGTAGCTTCACTGCCTTCAATGGAGTGATGCCAGTTTAGAGCAGCTCAGGGTCTGACCCCTTAAGTGGTGCATAGGTCTTGTGCTGACTCACTGTCCAGGATGGAATTTTACCACAAATAAATATCTGTTTTGCAAAGGATTAACTTTTTCAGAGGATTTTTTGAATGACTTCACTACACTGTAACTAGATCGTCTGAAAAAGGAGTGTGAAATATGAGATGTAAATATTTATATTCTGCCTTTGCAGAATAGCCTTTAATAATTGTTGAAGAATTTGGCAATTATTTTTGTCATCTTTCTGATAAGACATTTCTGTGCCAAGTTTTGTAGGTCATGAGACTGATTATTTTAGCAGAAGTCACTGATTTAAAGAAAAGTGCATTTATGCAGTTGATGAGGAGAGTTGTGCTATGAATTGACATAACCATTATGGAAGTATTCAGTTCTAACCAGGGTTTTTGTTATTTTTACCTACTTTTAAAACATGCTATAAATCTTACTTCTGCCAAAAGAAATGCTATACAATGTTTTATTCAGGGACTTTATAGCAGAGCTGGTGCTTTGCCATAATAGGTGAGGTTGAGATAACATTAACAGCTAAAAGCAACGTGTTTCAGCTACCATTTAGAAATATGCTAAAACATAAGTACAAGTGCCTTTCAGTTGACGTCAGTCCCTGCTAAGCTTTGGTTTTAGCACGGTGTGCGTGTGGGTGATTTTGTTTTGTACTATGGGTGTTTGGAGTCCTCCATTGTAGCTTAGTGGTAGTGTAAATAAAACATGATGCATAACGTCAACCACAAGTCGGTAGAATTGCTGTGACATCTCGTTTTGGGAATGGTAGCTTCAGATCTGCGTTCCTCAAAAAAAGTGAAATTGTTGACCTTTTCAAACTAGTTCTGACATATAGAATGAAGAAAGGTCAGGTTTTGACCTTGGTTAAAAATATGTGTAATGTGTACGCACTCTCTCTCATAGAATATTATAAAGTGACCAAAATTATGCAGTTGAATACATGCAATAAACAGCCACTTTGTTCAGATAACACAAATTTTCCTCCTACTGAACAGTGACTCTCAGTATATTCTCATGTTTTATAGACAGAGAAGATCTGAATACAGTTTGTATTGCTAATGACTTTAGGATATCTACATTACTCACCCAGAGCTTTTGCAGTTCTGCTCAAACAAGTAGCAATAAAAATATTTACAGCTCTTTCTGCATTGTCATATATTTTGTTCTGCCCACATGCATTCAGTGTAATAATTTGTCTTCACTTTTTGTCATTTCTAGTCTCTATCAACTTATTCATTTTTGAAATGTATGAATTTAATGTGGAAACAATTAAATGGGTATTGATGGAGCAGAAGACAGTGCCAGTTTATAAAACAGATAGTGCAGGTGACACGGTCTATAGCTAAGATGGCTCCTGTTTTCAGTTGCTTGTAACTTTGCCAAACTTTAATTGTTTAGGCTGAAATTTCCCATGTTGGGTGTCTACCTCAGGCTGACATTTTTGGGAAGTTTCTGCTAAAACGGTTCAGCCATTTCTGAGAATGAGATCAGGGAGAAATATGGTTTTTTGATGTATGTTTAAAAAAAAACATTCTTACAGCCATTTCATTGAGAGCCAAGGAGGGGGCAGGGGCAGGAGAGCAAAAATAGGGATAGAATGTCTGTAACCACTGGAGAATACTCCTCTGCCGAGCCTGGAACTGAACCCAGGATTCCTGAGTCTTAACATTCCTTTGCTGTCATCAAATAGTTGTGAAACAGACTGGCAAAGTGAGTCTCGTCTCCCTCTAGTGACTGGAACAAATAGAAAACAACAGTTACTCTTCGCTCAAGTGGCAGTGGTCTGTACTGTAGATCTGAACACTGATGTCCAGTGTTGGTGGTCAGTATGGTTCCACATGGTGGAATTTCTGTTTTTTCGATTTGCATTTTAAAAAAAATTAGGAAATTACATCCCAGAAAACTATGTTGAAAGGACATCAAGGGTGCAAAGTCATGCACTCAAAAGTTAGGCAATGCCAGAATTAAGGTTACCCATGCAACCTGAATTCATCCCCCTTGTGTGTATGCATTATGATACAGTCCTTAATTACTTGATCACATACTAATTTTTCCACAGGACCCCCGATTCATTGAGTGATAGAGCTAAAAGCAACGTGTCTTGGCTCAGTGAATGAATCAGGCTTGTGTAGTGAAGGAGACCCTTTGTAGGATACCTGCCTTGTTTGGGGAAAGTGTGAAGTGAATGAGACTGGGAACTGCAGGGACAGCTGTAGAGTTCCTGTGTGATGCAGTGCAAGTTATGTAAACCAGAATTTTCACATGGTGGTCACTGTGTGTTCCTCATTTTCTGAATACCCAACTTGAGACACCTGGGGTCTGATTTGCAGAAGTGCTGATCACTCTCAGCTGCAACTGAGGTCAATGGGAGCTGTGCTACGTACATATAAAATGCTACATAATACCAAATTCTCTGAAAAATCAGGCACTAGGCCTCTCAAACTGGGCACCCGGAATTACTGGGCATCTGTAATATGGGGCTAATAATTATGCCTCACCCACCTGTTGTGAAGACAATTGCATTAATGTTAGTAAAGCACTAAGATATTACGCTGAGAGCATCATGAGGAAATTAATAATTCTGTACTATTATGCAGAGGTTTTGAATAGTGTGCAGTGAGGCATGTGGTCACACATTGAATGATGAGGATGAAACAAAATATTGAAGAGTTGCTCATTCAGTGAGCACAGTCTGTCCTGTGCACTGAATGAGTCGGAGAAAACCAGCATGTGATCATGTATGTAAAGATTGTATCATAATGAATATGCAAAAAGGGACTGAATTATAGTTGCACATGCAGCCTTAACTAGGAGATTTCCTAACTTTCAACTGCTTGACTTTGCAACCCTAATGTTCTTTTAATTTAGGTTTTTGGGATGTAATCTATAAATTTTATTGGACCTCCTTTTGCCCAGCATACTTCTTGGATATATATGAATTATATTATTTATGAAGTATATCAATTTGAAACAGTATCCTAATCTTTATCCCACATTTGTTCATGAAAAGCTACTGTTAATATATTAAACTCTGACTTGTGGTAGATTAAATAATTACTTTGGGCACTGAAGACTCCAAAGCTTTGCAGGTCTCCAGCATGACCATGCTGTTCAGGGCTAAGCAGTTATGCTATCCTAATTGTATTGATTTATTTTGTAATGACAAACAATGAGACTACCAGATGTAATCTTGCATAGTGCAGTTCTTGATCCAGTACCTCTGTGAGCACTGAAAGAATGCCAGAGGCCTTCTGTGTCTGCATATCTTTAGCCAAATGGTGAAGTCAGTAGAAGTAGTGTGGTGGTTGTCTTTGAGCCCAGTCTGGCCCCTTGTATAGAATTACAGATGATAATATGCAATATTACCAAGATTTTGAGAATTTTCTATACTTAAGCACCTAAATGAGGCCCTGATCCAGCAAAGCACCTAACCCATGCATAAATTTAGGCATATGTACATATGTTGATTTATTGGGATTGCTCGCATGCTTAGTTAAGCACATGCTTAAAAGTATTTTGCTGGACTGGGGCCTTGGTGGCCAGATTTCAGAAGTCCTGAACACCCAGAAATTCCTGTAGACCCTATTTGGGGCTGTTGGGTACTTTTTGAAATCTGGCCACATGTTTAGATGCCTAAATCCAAATTTTGGAGTTTTAACTTTAGTATCGTGTTTTTGAAAATCTTAGCCATTGCCTCCAAATGTTAAAACCCTGTTAGCTATTTATTATTAAATATTTATATAGTGGTAGTGCCCAGCAATCCCAATCCTGACTGGGACCACATTGAGTAGATGCTATGTGAGTGTATAGGAAGACCCATTGACTCTCGCCCCATCCTCATTTGTCCATCTCTTTTAGGCCAAACTTAGCCTTTTTTTCGACCAAATATGTCAATAAGTAAAAATTATAATCTGCTGTGCTGAGGTGGGGAGGATATCACTTTAACGAATTGCTGACCCAACCCTTTCCAGCAACTCCAGAGTGATGTGTAAGGGTCATTGACTAAACCCTTGCGTGCGGGTTCTATGGGTCAGAGTTTCTGTAATGTTGAGTAACAACAACTGGCTAAGTGGTGAAATATTTGCAACAGTAATGTGAGCTGGCTTTGGAATAAATATGGAAGATAAGTGGTTAAGAGTAGCAGCATTGGTGTTTGGTGCCCAAGACAGGAAAAGGCTACATGACCAGAGCCTTCATCTTTCTTGCCTTCATCACCGGCTTACTGATTTCATCTTGGTCTAGGAACATGCTTCCAAATTACCTTTGAATGCCAGGTGTGCACTGTCCCTGCCCCAGTTATTGCCTTGTTAGGCCAAGCAGGATGGAGATCTTCATTTCAGTTTATATGTATCAGAATTTCTCCTCTGCACTTTCATTCTATGGCAACCACTAATGCTTTACAAAGCCTTACGTAGTGGAGAGGGCTAGATGGAGCACCCCCTCCAGACTTCAATACCAGGTCCAGTACAGACATGCATTCAAACTCACCCCCTGTCATTCACATCCCTTCATGTTGATAACACTGCTGTTATACCTGCCCATCAGTCATCCCAGGGCACTTTCATAAAGCCCTTTCTATTTATTAGCCAAGATGGTCAAACCCAAGCTCTGGGTGTTCCTAAACCTCAACTGCCAAAAGCTGGAACTGGACGACATGGGATGGATCACTCAATAAATTGCCTGCCTTGTTCATTCTCTCTGACATAATTGGCATTGGCCACTGTTGGAAGACCAGATACTGGGCTAGATGGACCATTGGTCTGACCCAGTGTGGCCATTCTTGTGTCCTTATGTCCTATCGCTATTTCCTGTTTATCTCTAGGAGCTCCTAACACAGCAGAGTTGAGAATCTGTCGTGTGAACAAGAACTGTGGAAGTGTAAAAGGAGGAGATGAAATATTTCTACTGTGTGACAAGGTTCAAAAAGGTAACTGTGATTAGTTTCCCTCCCTCTTTCCAGAATACATTTCAAATGTATTCAGCTGCGAAGGCCAACATTTTCGAACTTGGAGGCCTAAAGTTAGGCCCCTCAACCTTCACTTAAGCTCCTAAATAAGTGGCCTGATTTCAGAGTTGCTGATCACCCTCGACTCCCATTGAACTCAATAGGTCATCAGCACCTCTGAAAATCAGGCTACTTAGGAGCCTACATAAGGACTTAAATGCCTAACTTTAGGCCTGCAAGTTTGAAAATGTTGGCCATAGGTTTTAGTTTTTTTTCTCTGTACTAACTAGTACCTTCTGTTTCTGATGGACTAGATGATATAGAAGTCAGATTTGTCTTGAATGAATGGGAAGCCAAAGGTAGTTTCTCACAAGCTGATGTACATCGCCAAGTCGCTATTGTATTCAAAACCCCACCATTTTACAAAGACATCACTGAACCAGTTATGGTAAAGATGCAGCTGCGAAGACCCTCTGACCAGGAAGTCAGTGAGTCGATGGATTTCAGATATCTACCAGATGAAAAAGGTACAGTTCCTACTAGTAGAATTCTTAAGAGTATGCCAGCACTGTATTTTTACATGAGAGAGCAACCATGAATCAGTAAAAGTGTGTTTTTGCTAACGGCACTCCAGCATTGTCCTTCTTTAGAATAATATTAAGGATGGTGGGTTGTGATTTTTTTGTATCAGCTGTTTAGATCACATATCTATGAGAACTACATTTGGGAAGACCCTTTCCATTATAAACAGAAGGCATACATCAGTTCTGGAAATGTTCTTTACAAATACACTGTGGAGAGCATCCTAATTACCAATACTTTTTTCTCCTCCTCCATATAGATCCTTATGGTAATAAAGTGAAAAGGCAAAGGCAAATATCAACATTGGCTTTGCAAAAGCTCATGCAGGAATATGGTAAGGAAAACATTTGGTAGTTTGCCTCCATGTTCTTTTTTTTTTTTTTTTTTAATTTGGGCAAAGATTTTTATTTTTTTAAAAAGAGAGATCCTATTCTTAAATAACAGGATTAATGTCCTTTTCCATCGCAGGTCCCAATGTGTCCGAGAGGCCCAAAGCAGCTCCATTCCGGTCTATCCCTGGCGAAGGGAGGATAATTAAGAAAGGTAGATCTGTCTGCACATGTCAATCCAGCATCAGTTTGAAACAAATGACTCCTCTCTGATTTGCAGTGTCCATTTTCCATAGCAGACAGTATAATGAGGGCCCTTAGCTTTTCCAAACACTGGGGGCTAGTTTTCAGTGGCCAGAGACACTGGTGGGGTGATGTTTGCGTGTACAATTGCCACAATGCATATACAGAGAAATCAAAAAGACCTTTCGCTTTCTGGTTCATGCATGCTGAGTTGCAATAACTTGACATGTAAATGCAGGCACACAACTGAGAACACACCTGGCCCTCCCTCTATCCACCGGGACTCTAGCACTTAAACTTCAAAGGCAGTAGTATTACCTGAAGACACCTATTATTTGCACCTGCCCCTGTCTCCCCCAGTTCATTCATGGTCTCCCGAAGGGCCGCAGTAAATTGTAACTATCACCCTCATAAGGTGTATGCTGCACTTTCTCCATCCTGAAAGTGCTGCTATAGGCCTGCCCCTCAGGTGGAAGAAAATATCCAACGTGAATCTGTCTAAAAAATGGTTGGGGAAGATTTGAGGGGTCTTTTTCCCTCTCAGCAAGAGCACTGTCCCCTGGCAATGAGGAGTCTCTGGAGTCTGCCCCCTGCTGATAGTATGAGAGGCCGGCCCCTAATGCTCCCTCATGACAGCAGCAGCAATAAGGGGGCAGCTCACTGCAGGAACGAGAAGCTCTTCAATAGCAGGGGTAAGAGGGGAACAAACACCAGAGGTCTACAATAGGCCCCATCCCCAAAGTCCAGCACTGACGTGGGGCAGGAGCCCCTGACAGCCAGCAGGGAGCAAGCGAGCAAGCATGTACTGCTCCTTTTCAATGAGAGAGAGGGGTAGGGGGCTGGTGCCAGGGAGAGCAGCAGGAGATTGGGTCGGAGGTAAAGTTGTTTGGACAAATACTAAACATTGAGTAAAGTTTTCCAAAGCGCCTAAATGTCTTAGGAGTCCCATTGTCAAAGTGTTAGGCACCTTAATACCTTTGAGGATTTCGGCCTTGGGAGCCTAAGTCTCAAAGTCATTGGGACTTAGGTTCCCAACTTATTTAGGCCCTTTTGAAAATCATATCTGTTATCTCTGCATATCTCTGAGCTTTCAGATGTTTGGTTCTTTTCAGTGAAGTTTAACTTTAAATTTCTGGGCTTTCCGCATCGTTTGCTTAAATATTCGCTAGTACAAGTCTGTGGATTGGGACTGGAGGCTTGCTCCCAGATGCAGAACAGACATGCCCTAAGATATTGAGAGTACTTACTATACAGCCTCAAAGCCATCCATATTTTTATTGTAAGCTTCTCTAGCTTCCACATTTCAAGTAAAGAGAAGGGTGACGTGTACAGCCAGTCTAACTGCAGGTTGGACATTTAGGGTTTGTCCTGCAAGGTGCTAAGCACTGTGGCCTGGTCCAGCAAAGCACTTAAGTAGGTGCTTAACTGCAAGCCCATGAATCATCTCACTGATGTCAATAGGATTGCACATGTGCTTAAAGTTAAGCCTGTGCTTAGTGCTTTTGATATACGACTTTGGCAGGCTTGACTATTTGAACTGCCTGCCATGTTTTTCATTCTTATAATTTCCATGCATTAATTAACAACTGTGTTTCCTTTTCACAGAACCAAATATGTTTTCTCAAACTCCGATTATGCCGCTGCAGAGAACTCCTGTAAGCACCAGTCAAATTCCGTCTTACTATTCCCCACCCACATGCAATTCAAATCCAATCCCACATCAGCCTACAAATGTGCAGGCCATGGGACCGGTTAAGCATGATGAAGCTCTTTCTTCATGTTGGCATTCCCCATGCTCCTCTTCTTCATCAGGCAACACAGTTAATACACACGCACAGAACAGTTTTGTGATGGATGCACTTCACTCTAACCCACAGAGTAGCAGTTCTCTCTCAGCTATTCATGAAAATGTTCTGAACTGGACTGATCAGAAGGATATAAACTACTATAGAGATTTCACCAGCACAAATGGTATAGGAGCATCAGCAATGTCACAGCAAGACATGCAGAATGTCTCTGATAGCAGCATCATGCATCAGGCTCACACCATAAACGTCACAGCACCCAGCATTGTTAACATGGAGACTGATGAAATGGGATGCATGAGCATGAACGTAGAAAAGACATCGTTTAATCAAGTTTTAAATCCAAGTGATCACAGGAGGCAAATCCATCAGGTGCCTTCTACCAGTACATCTCTTGCAGCTTCTTGTAGCTCATCCTTTAATTCACAGTCCAACGCATTTCATTCAACTACTTACAGTTTCCTAGACCCTCAAGTTATGAACGAATCAAGGTCACCCAGCAATCTTATTCAGAATAATCAAAATAGTGCTTCCAATAGCCAGTACTATACAGATGGGACCCAAGGTGAAGAAGAGCTTTTGAGCACCTTTGGACTCACTTTAGAGACGCTATTGCAGAGCTTCAACCACTGAGTCTCTGTTTTGCTGTCAGTCTGAAAACTAGTATCCAAAATTTCTCTAATGGCCAGAGACAGACAACAGACAATTTATATGTAATTGAATATTCATATTCATAGTTACTGCTGTGGGAGCCTAACTTTTCCTCTCAGAATGTTTGTCAGTGCAACTTATTATGCACATTTCAGACTGTAATTAGGGTGGCTGATCAAAGGTTGATGCCACATTAAAGGTGACATTAGGGAATAGGGTTTGGGAATTTGTACATCAAAATAACCCCATATAATTTTTTTACAGTGTTGGAAAGGGGTAGTGAAGGGGGCTGCTAAGTGCTAAAGACCTCCTGCACTCAGCAGAAGCTCACCGATGGAAACAAGTATCTTCATGGGGCTACATTTATATAATTTAAGGGAAAGAAGTAGTTGGAAACGAAAACAGTTGTTGCTCCTTACAAAATTAATATAAATTTGCTAAATAACAAACCAGACAATCCAGGAATTGGCCACTGCCTTACACCAGCAGGACCATTTAGTCCTCTTAATATTTTCTTCTTACCTGATAGCGCTATCTCAACATTTTTTAGATATACATTTTTATTGCTAAACTTAGCTTATGCACTGATATATTTTTTTTCACATTTATATGTTCACTCAATTTGCTTAGACAGCAAATTTTGTCTTAAAAATGGTAATGACTATGTCATTGTTAGGTCTATTTAAAAATATTAGAATGTTCCCTGGAGTTCTTAAATAGTGCAGCTATGGTGTGACATGAATTATTGAACAAAGAAGCAAAACCATTTTGCACTGTTCTCTCGGTATTTTTTTTTTTACCGTAATGTACTGGATGCTTTATGAATGGTAGCATGGGATTGGTACTGTAAGGAATATACTTTTTTGGGTTGCATGTTTTTATTTTGAATTACATAAAATATATTGGGTCAGATCCTCTTACATACACCTCCTTTCTGGTGACTTTGGGCCAACCTAAAACAGCTGAGAGTCCCCTTGCATAGGAGAATCCTGGGTGACATAAACCTCTGTACCACCTACTTCTGGCTCTTGGCATCAAAGGGGGAAGGATATATGGCCAAAATATGCTGTGCTCTGGGCATCCAGAGTCATTCCCATCTGCACCCTGAATCAGGGGCTATGCCCTACCCCCTTAGCTCCATAGGTTGTCAAGCATAACTCAAGCACATGTGAGGATCTAGCCCATAATGTCCATAAATGATATTTCTGTGTTGTGTGGGGTTTTGTGGTTATCTTGTTTTTATAGCAACAAGTTCTCTAATCAGATTCATTCACTTTTTTAAGCTATTTAAACAGTCTTATCCACTGACAAAGGCATCACTAAACTTTTTAAAACTCGTATAAGTCTAATTGCTGTCTGGCAGTCTAACTGACAGATGCAAAAATAAATAAATCTGATTCAGAGCAATAATCTGAAGGGCGTAGGTGAGTGGTTTTCAACCTGTGGTAGGCGGACCTGCAGACTATGTCTAAGGGCTGGTCTTCACTACAGGGAGATCAACATTGCTGCAATCAATGCAACAGGGGTCGATTTAGTGGGTCTAGTAAAGACCCACTAAATCAATGACCGAGCACTCTCCAGTCAACCCCGGCATGCCACCTCTCTGAGAAGAGTAAGGGAAGTCAACCGGAGAATGTCTCCCATCAACGCAGCTCAGTGAAGACACTGGGGCAAGTCGACCAAAGCTACGTCGACTCCAGCTTTGTTATTCACGTAACTGGAGTAGTGTAACTTAGGTCAACTTACCCTGGTAGTGAAGACAAGCCCTAAGATTTCCAAAGGGGTCTGCACCTCTATTTGAAATTTTTGAGGGGTCCCACAAATGAAAAAAAGTTGAAAGCCACTGGTGTAGGTGATTATGCAACTCTAGTCATAATGCTCAATACAGGGCAGGTCTGTGTATAAATTTCTGCAGATATTTTTAAACTATATTTATGCAGCTGGAGCTTGGACAGGTGCTTCCTATAAATCTAATGAGAGAGGAGCTGCAACGTGCGAGTCTTCAGCATTTTTGTAATAGCTTTAAAATAAATGAAAGGGACCAAGCAGCATTTTTTCATGTGCTTTGTAGGTGTAATAACCAAACAGAGCATGACTGAGGAAACAGAGAGATCAAAATAAAGCTTGAAATATCTGTTCAATCAGTTTCTTTAAAGTTCTCAATTAACATTTTAGTAATTTTTTATTTCAAAAATGCTTGGGTACAGTTTGTTTTATTGTGTATAATTAAATATTTTCATTCATCTCTGTGTTTTCCTTTTTGGCTCCAAGATAAGCTGGCTTTGTGTTTATACTTCATCCCTGTAGACAATTCAAGAACATTAGAGGGAAAAAAATCTGATCCTAACGTTATTCAGCCCCTCCAATACCCCTTGACTTAAATGAGGCTACTCATGTGAGGCCCCAAAAGCTTAAATCAGCTTGAGAGACACTGCTTTTGTTTTGTTCATATTAGGAAATTTGTTTTTAAGGCATTTTCCACAACTACTGGGTATTGTTGTGACTTAAGAGCATCTCTACATAGTTTTTGCATTGATTGCCTAAATTGATAGAAAAACAAATTTAGTTAAATCAGCACACCTCCCTAGTGTACAGGCAGTTACACTGGTATAAAGATGTGTTTATTGGTGTAGCTACAAATATGAATACCTTTACTAAACCTACCAGTTTAGTTAGATCCGTGCAAAAACTCTGTGTAGGCCTAAGGCCTACTTTCTGAAAAATGACTAGTGATATTTTGGCAGGGGCTCAGTTTTTGGGTGTCTTTGACACCTTCAAGAAGCCTGAGTTTCAGAGGGCAGTTGCACAGCTATTGTTTGAAATGTAAGGTCCAGGGGACCTTTTCCTTAGAGTAGTGAACAGTAGGGATGATGTTCTCTAGATTTACCACATATCACCCACTCTAGTTATTTTAACATACGTTTTTCTTCTGCATTATGGGAGTTGATCCTGAAAATCCTTATTCTCACACCAAGTCCTGTTGGGTTAAATGAATCATCACTCAAGTTTAAGGATGTTCAATACTGGGTTTAATGTCAGTTTTCTTATTGGCTACCCTAGTTCCTATGACCTTTGAGGGACAACAGTCCCATTAAATTCTGAACTGAATAGGAAATCTATTTTCCACATAGCACTGACCCAATTCTAAAAAGCTATGTGTTTTGTAGTTTAGGACAGATGGGGGAATGAGTAGTTTTAGTGATGCCTAGAGTTCCTTCTGAGTCAATGTTAATAACTTTTTATATACACTAAGCTGTCTCTTTGGGCTGAAATGTTGCAATGTATGAAACAACTTTTTTTTTTTTCATTGTTTGCATAGTTCCTTTCAGTAGGTTACATTTCTGATCTGACAAGTTTCTATAATAGACTAAATCCTGCTCCCTTTGTTCACACAAGCTATCACCTTAATTCAGTGATGCTACTTGAAAGAGTAAAGGTGAGTAAGTTTTGCCCTGATGTTATTTTTAAATTAAAAATATAATTTATTTTAGTTCCAGTTCTGCAATGTAAATTACAAACAAACACAGGCTGAAGGAAAGAAGGGTTTATTTTCTTGTTAAACAAAGTTGCAAAACAAATTACATTAGCTTTTCAGAATTTTCTTTATATTTTATGTAATGACTTTCACTACATAGCCAATGAACATAATCGGATGGTTACATATATAGGCACCTTAGCTACCAGCTTAGTTTCATGTGCATTATACCCAGAGGTGAAAGTAAGCTGATGCGGCATACCAGTAAGAAGGTGGCCGCCGGTACACAGCCGACTGTATGGGAAGAGGCAGCTGCCCCGGGCCTGACGATTTTAAAAGGGCCCAGGGCTCCAGCCGCTGGCATGGGAGCTCTGGGAGTCCAGCGGCAATTTAAAGGGCTGCTGGACGCCACTGGCGTGATAGCAGCAACTGGGAGGGCGGGCCCTTTAAATTGCTGCTGGAGCCATGGTCAGTGTGGGCTGGGCAGCGGTGAAAGGCTGACTGGGGAAGTCTGGCCCTGACCTCAGCCCCAGCCCTTCGAGGGGCCCAGAGTCCCCCTCCCCCACCTTGCCCAGGACCCTGGCTGCCCTGCTTACCGGTAAGTCCGTTAAATTACTTTCACCCCTGATTATAGCGCAATGCAGATGTATTAGGGAAAGCCAGTCTTGATTCCGGATTTTTGGGAGCTCTGTAGATGCACTGAAGGGAGATTAGACCCTGTATTTTAAAATAGCCCTTACAATTTCATCATCCATCTATACTCTAGCTCTCAACTGTGTCTTCATTGCTCCCATAGCACAAGCTATATTAGGGGAATATTGGAAATAATGGTGACCACAGTGTTTTTCTGTACTAAGACAGCAGTAGCAGCTCGCTCTCTCTTTTTTCTGTTTTGCCTTATTAGCTTTGTAACATACAGAAGGGGCTGTTGTGTGATATCTGCTATGTCTATTTCTGCTGATTTTTCCCTATAGATTTTGGAATTTAGAAATCATTATCATCTAGTTCACTTCAATAGGTTCTTTCAAGAAATCAAGACAATTACACTGGGTTTCTCTTTCGTGAATTCAATTTCTTATGTTTTCCATCATTCACGTTGCCTCCTTTCTTAGTGTTAGATAATCATCTGTGTGAACAGTTACAAAACCAACTATTGCTGGAAGCGTTTGGCTCCTCAGACCTCTCTTGACAATAGCAGAACTACGCCAACTTACAGACTCTGAGGCCTGGCCCTACACTGGAAGCTGACATTGTAACACAGGTGTGCCATGCTGAAATCTGTAAGGGTAACTTTCCTGATACTAGCAGTGGGTACAGTCCACCCAACAGTTCCTCCCCCAACCACCACATAAATAGCAGTATGTCTTGCAGAATACCTGACATATTCCTGAAACACTTTAAGAAAAAGCCTCTTTAATAATTCCAAATCCTCTCAATTTTTCCTGTATTATTCATCTCTTTTTTTTGTGCTTCATAGGTGCAGAAAAGCTCTATGATACACTCACTCAGTCTTGATTTTATCAAATATAGTAAGATGTGTTTTAAGGAAGTCCTCTTAATTTCTGATTTGGGTTACAACCTGTGAGGCCATTTCACACTCACATATTAAAGTGGGGGGTTCATTAATTTATACACAAGTTTTCATATGCTTCTATATACTTTAACTTCAGCTACAGTGGCAAATCTGGGCCTTGTGATTCACCACTGGTAGTGCAGACCAGTCTCAAATGTTTTTGCTGACCTAAAAATGACAAAACCATCTACACTACAGCCTCACCATTCCTACTGCTGGTAGACCCATATGGGTAGTGAATTAGCTGTCTTTCTGTAGATTACACCCTTTGTCTACTTCATGCTAAAATTCTATCATGACTTAGAACTTTTTATCCATCTTGCACTTTTTGTACAGGAAGTGGGATGTGGTGTAAACTGCAACTCTTTATCCTGCCGCGCAAAACATAACACGAACATATCGCCACTTTTATGGCTCTTTCACAGAGGAACTTGGACCTGCCAGTATTACGCCAAAGTAGCAGCACAATAAAATCAAATCAATGAACATAGTAAGTATAGCCTAGGGATGATTAAAAAAAAATTCATTACAACTGTTTTTCTGATGGAAAATTGAGTTTTCAACTATATGACATTTTTCCAAAAAATTGGCTACTTTCTGTTGGAATTTTCAACAAAACCCCCAACATGTTTGAGTGTCAGCCAAACCCCCAAATACTTCTGTTCACTAATTCCACTATGGTACATCAAAGAGTTGTAGTTCAGGCACCTCATGTCCCCACTCTCCTTCATGTTGTGGCTTCCCAAGCCAGACTACATCTCTCATGCTGCACCCGGGGGCTCAGCAAGAGGGGAGACATGGAACACGTAGGCTGGTCAGGGACCCTGGCCTACAGAAGATAATAGGAGTATGAGGTACCCCCTGAATTTCTGAACTGAATTTTTGAGTATAAAGTTTTCAGCCGCCCCCTGCAATAGTCAAAATCTAACCAGCACTAGTACATATATGGGGAAAATATTGTAGGCCAGATTCTGCTGCCCCTACTCATGTTGAGCAGTACCTCACTCCAGGAGTCGTCTCATTGATTTCAGAATTCCATAGTAACAATATATAATTGATTTCTTATGGTCTGATCCTGACAATTCTCATTTACATGAATAGTCTTTGGCGTATTAAGGATCAGGCTTTGAGACTGCTGATCTGGGAAGTGGTACAAACATCTAGATAAGAAGATTATGCTTATGGTATCTATACAAACATGTGTCTACATTTTTTTTTATGGTTGGGAACAAAATTAGATGATATATGGTATGTGTGGTTTGAGGGAGGGGAACTTCTCTTTTCAATCAAAGGGTTTCAAACAGTATTCAGGAAAGCATATTTGCTATATCTCGCAAAGATCCGGGTTTGGACAGCTCTCAATTTTTTTTTAAAAGAAATCATTTACTGCTATTAATACATCTGCCTGTCAGAGACCCCTTTACATGGGACAGTAATTTATTTACAATAAGGCTGCAAATTAATTGAACAAGCATCAACTGATCCTGAGTTTTTAAGCCAATTAAAAAAAACTAACAGATCAACATGATCCAAATGTTCAACAGAAATATAAGGGATAAACAAGTTATCATACAGTGCACAGTTCAATTTGTTGTCAGCTCCTGATAAGAGAGTCAAGTCACTCTTCCTCTTCCGAGCTTGAAAGACTCTAATCATTCAGGGTTGGAGGCCAATCAACATCAACAGACTAAAAGAGAAAGGGGAGTGGAAAGCAAAAAATCACTAGATCAGGAGAGCTGGTGTTTTAGAAGAGACTTGCCACTAGCGCTTTCTGCATATTAACAAAAGAATAACTTTCATACAAAAGGGGAACAAATTCTTAAAAAGACATGACAAAACAGCATAGCACAAGAGAGATGGAGTGAGCTGGTACACAGTGGCATGGGGTATCTTCATTTCTCTGGTGGCCCATACATTTCTGCACAGTGTAAGACTGCATTTTGAAAAAGCCAAAAAGCTTTTAACCTTTACAGGTTACACTGGGCTTTTCCAAATGTGACCTAATGCAGTGATGTTGGTCTGAGGCTGCAGCCAGCCAGCTCTAAACTGTATTTCAGGTTGATTAGGGTGAGTTAAATGTGATTAATAACTATTGTTATTGCTGATCAATACAGCAGAAACATCCAGGTATTCTGCGATTGAGGACGGAGTTTGGAACTGTGGGCAGAGTTTGAGTAAAGTCCAATCACTTCCCAAATATGACTCCTCAACATGGATAGTTCATTCAAAAATTAAGATGGCTGATTTTATGTAGGTGAGATGATTAAGTCATCATTACTTCTGGTCAAAATGCACAAATCATATTTGACACATACTTTATTAGCAGCAAGTCTAACAATTAATGGAATCTGGATTATTTTTTCCCCGGCCTCACAGAGGCCCCATGGCCAATTCCCTTTGGGTGTAAACTTGTTGCCAGCTCTGCTCCCAAGGCAGCACATCCGTCACTAATGAAGCATCAGGCATTTGTCAAGTAGGGGTCACAAAGATGGCACATTAAACACCCTGGCTTCAAGATTGCCTAAATTAATCATACCTACTCCTTACCTAATCTCCATCTTCATAAAAAGATTAGGTTCTTGGGCTAGGCTAAAATCCATTATTAGTAAAATGACTAATTATTTTCAAGTCCCCAGACATCGTTCATAGTTGTGTGCAATAATTGCACTGACACCATTCAGCATGAGAGCAACGCTTATCAACTGCAGTCTAGCATTAGTTCCTCATGTTCAGCAGTTGTCTTTGTAGGCTCCTGCTCCTCACCCATTCCCCTTTACAGGGATACAGTTAGCAAAGATAAAATCCTGATGCTGGCTGTTTCACATTAAAAAAAAACAAGTATTAAACTGCAGCCATTTGTTTAAATATTAAACCCAAGCCTATGCTGTTCTCTGCAGTTAAAAAATGTTAGGAAAGCAGAATCCCCACAGTATCAATAATTTTTATAATTATATTTCAGCAATTCCATTTGAAATTCCAGAAACTAAATAACTTATTTTAGTCCATCGTTTTCTTAAGGCAATCACTATATTTTAAAACCTATGTAGTCAGATGACAATACTGATTATGATAGTAGAATTAAACATTTGTACTACGTGTGCAGTTCCTCAAACGTATATGGGTGAAATCCTGGCTGCACTGCAGGCCAAACTCCTACCGATTTCAATGACGCCAGGAATTCATTTATAATTTAAAAGATTTGTAATCGGGATTCCAAACAGCCGACTCTGTGGGTTTATTCTGTGACAGAGGCTTAAGAATTTAGGATCAGATAACTTAAGTCATTTTCTATTTCCTTCTTTTCTTTTTTAATGTGAAATTAGTGATCATGCCTGGTTTTTATACTTGCAAAATCTTCCCTTCATCCTAAGATCTGGTACAGCTAGGGCGACCAGACAGCAAGTGTGAAAAATTGGGACAGGGGTGAGGGGTAATAGGAGCCTATATAAGAAAAAGCCCCAAATATTGGGACTGTCCCTATAAAATCGGGACATCTGGTCACCCTAGGTACAGCCCAGGCTTCCTCCCATACTCTGCCCTACCAATATGTCTAACTCCTGATTTGCAGGGACCATCTTTTGGTACAAGAAAAATTTAGTCTTCATGCTCATTTGCCATCAAGGGTAACGAGACTGTAATATGGATAGGTGTCAATTAGAAACCAAGCTGAGGCTACCAGCAAGTAGTCAGATGTTATCCAGTGTTGCATTTGAATCAGTGGCATTGATACGAACAGTTACATTTCTCTTATTTCTGATCCAGCCCCACTTCTCTGAAGTTCTGTTAAAGGGAGAGGGTATGGCATGCATAATATGCAAAGCAAAACTCCCTATTGCTAAACGACACTCCACTATGCACTGATGAACATTATAAAGCCAGAGTTTAAATAAGCACAATATATCCAGGAGACCCTTCCCCAGGTAAGCAGATTCCTGCTCCCGTAGCAAGCCCCGAAGACGTCAGTGAAGGACATCTATGACATCATTTGATTCTATGGCTCAATGACAGGGTTACCATATTTCAACAATCAAAAAAGAGGACACGGGGTGCCGCCCTAGCCCCGCCCCCTCCCACTTCCCGCCCCCCTCAGAATCTCCCTACCCCCTACCTGTCCCCTGACTGCCCTCTCCTGAGACCCCCCCCCACCCTAACTGCCCCCAGGACCCCACCCCTATCTAAGTCTCCCTGCTCCCTGTCCCCTGACTGCCCCAACCACTCTCTACACCCCCTTCTCCCGACAGCCACCCCCCACAGAACCCTCAACCAATCTAACCCCCCCCCATTCCCTGCCCCTTGCCTGCCCCCCCCCCCAGGTCGAGGGAGAGCTGCGAGCTCCACGTGCAGCCAAACACTGTGGCACTGCTCTGTGGGAGAGGAGGAGGGGCTAGAGGCCCCAGTGGCTGCGAGCGGCTTTCAATCAGGCCCAGCCGTCCAATCAGCCGCACCGCACTCTGCATGAGGGGAAGGGGGAAATCCCAGACATTTCTACTTTATTAGAAATCCCCCCCAGACAGCCATTTAAAGCTGAAAAAGCCGGACATGTCCGGGGAAACCCGGACGGATGGTAACCCTACTCAATGATGTGTTTAAAATGTTAACAATTATTTTGTATTAACATCATATTTTGCATTAATAGCAGTAAGGATTGTTAATTAAGCCAAAGCAAGAAAGTTTATACATATAGCTTATGGGCTCGTCTACACAAGGCGTAATTCCAGAATAGCTATCCTGATCAACTCCATATGTGGATGCTCTTATTTTGGAATAAAACTGCCTTATTCCAAAGGAGCTTAATCCATTTTGCAATAGTTAATCTGCTTTAAATTCATACTGTACCTTATTCTGGATTATTTTTCAGGTGTAGACAAACCCTTAAAAATGCAACTGCTTTGCAGACCTCAAGATGGGATACATTACAGGGATGGCCAAACTTACTGACTCTCCGAGCCGCATATAACAATCTTCAGAAGTTCGAGAGTCAGGGTGCATCTGCTGGAGCTCTGGGCTTCCCCACTCCCTGCAGGACTATCTCGGGGCTTCAGCATCCTGGGAGGGCTCGGGGCTGAAGCCCCACTCCTGCTGAAATCCGAGCCCTGCCAGGCTGAATCCCCAAGACCTCCCTCTTTGCTGGGAAGAAGCCAGAAGCAATGTGGGGGGGACAGGATTTGGGGTCATGTCCCCCCCAGCCCTGATTTTTGCCAAGTGTTGCTGGCCCCACTTGGTCACATGGTGCTGCCACGCCCCTCCTTGCATAGCAGCTGCTAGAGCCAGCAAGCTGGGAGCTGCGGCCGGCCGGCTGTGGGGAGAGGCAGCAGCCTCTCCCTGCAGCTCCCAGCTGTTTGCCACTGTCTCTCCAGGCAGAGCTAACACTTGGGAGCTGCAGGGAGGGGCCACTGAGGGTAAGCGGGGGCATGATTCAAGCTGTTGGGGGGGCCAACCTTTATATTGTGCCCTCACACTCTCAGCAGGCACCAGTCATCTTTGGCAGAAGCCCCTAGCCCCACCAGGGCAGTAGTCCTAAGCTCTCCCCCGCACTAGTCTGGTAGGTGGAGAATGGGGATGCATGGGGGGGGGGGAGCCCCACAAGCCACACTTCAACTGTAAAAGAGCCACAGTGTGGCCACCCCGATATATTATGAACAGTTTACCTCTACATCCAGCTCCAGAATGTCAGCAGTTCTTTTAAGTAGGAAGCCAATATTGGGTTTTGTTCTTCCAAAATCTCCATGTACAAACTCTTTAATGTAACTAGATCTTGCTTAAGGAAAAGTGAGTGTGGGCCTTTCGTGACCGGAGCTGATTAATGAAGAAAGGTGAAAAGGATATGGCGAAAAACACAAAGCAGAAATACAAAATCTATTTCTGTTCCTGATCACAATCCATGCTTGTGTTTGTTTTAAACTGGGTAGTGACATTTTACTAAATTCTAAACCTGTTACAGTAAACAGCAACAACCGATACTACATACCAATATTCAGTCATTAGAATGGTTTCATTTTAAAAATGTTATATAACTATTTCTCAGATAATAAATGAGTGAGTCATACTGCTAACTTTCCTTAAACAGACTCTTAGTACCTAAGTGTTAGGCAAATATTAAAACATAAAAACAAATACTTTTAACCCAGGATCTAACAAACTTGCAAATACAAATTAATTACATATCTTGAACCTCCCCCACGCCCTCCATTGCATCTAGGGAATGAAACACATTTCTCCTGATTCAATGGAAACTGGAATAGGACTCTTGGTATGTTTATTCACGCAGTTTTGGAGGCCCATATAAGAACTAGAACCAAGAGGGTGGATTAAAAAGTGTTTTTCAGGCAAAACTGAGAATTTCTTAACACATCCACTCAGAATACACAGCGAGTTTATAATGCTACTACGCAAATCAATCTGAAAAGTACTATTGGCTATGTCTGATACTTAACGTCAATACTGAGAGGTTTTACTTAAAAAAACAAAAACAGCTGAGTGCTTAGGGTATACTACAGATGTAGAGCCAAATGCTGCCCCCCAAACACCACTGAAGACTTCAGTGAAAATACAGGCAAAAAAACCTCAGCAATTGGCATATAATATGCACAGATCTTTATCCCAATCTAGACTATGCCAAAGGCTTGCAACACTCCATTTTTAAATTACAGACAAATAAAGGGCCTGAAATCTGTGTATATCTATACATTTGTTGCTCTCCTGTACCTTGAAAATAATTAGGGGCTTTTTTTTGTTACTAAGCAAAACAATGTATACCAATTGCATTTCTGAGCTTGTAACTTGTACATGTTTCAGCTCAAAGCAAACTTTAAAAAAACCCTTAAAACCCAATGTATGAACTGTTGAAAAATCAGGGGTTTATAATGCAAACAGACTACACTAGCACTTGCAAAAGAAAACACCACCTGTATGACCACGGTAACAACATACTATTTCTAAAATTTATCATGCAGTAGGTCTAAAGGATACGTCCCTGCCTGAGTTTTCAGATGCAGGCGAAAGTGATGGTCATCTATGTACTCAGATTTCATAGTGTGAATGACGCGAGATCTTACAGCTAAGGGCCTTCTGTGAAGAACCCGCAGAGGTGTTTTTTGATCAATCTTTAATTCCTGTTGGAGAATTTAAAACAAATAAAGAACTGTCCAACACAGAGCACACACAAATTAACACCTATATAGCTTTTTCTTTTCATATAAGACTACTTTTTAATAATATATTCTGGTAGTTGAAGGATCTTCTGAGAAGTGTTTCTTCTTTAAGTCTTCCTCCAAGTATATCAAAGAAAAAAGGGGGCAACTATCTATTAGAGTCTTATTGGGAAGGCCTCATGCGGATACAAGCTAGTGGAACCACAAATGCAGAGGCATAATAACCTTGAAATCTCCATAGTCTCTTGCTGGAATAACTCCAGGATTTACAAACTCAATGAGAGCCTCAGGGCACTCTCAAAAAAATTAAAGGCTTTTGTCTAAACTGCATCCAACCCTCCACAAATAAGAATTAGAAAGCAGAGCTGAGACGACCAAAGATTTCATCACATATCTTTAAAGAGCTTTCCTCTACAAAAAGAGGCATTGATTTGGGAAGCATCTTTTTCTAGTATGATAAAAAAACTGTTGAGCACCAATTGTCCTCATGCATTTTAATACTTCAAGCCAAAACACACACAACTTTTGGAGTAAAGACTAAGTAACAGTAGTCTCTACTTGACAATGCTCTTGCTACCAGACTCTTAAGGCCAATGTTCCAACACTAGAAAACCTGAACATAGAAATGGGCATTCTACCAGCCAGCATATCTCAACACAATGTGTCTCACCGACTGACACTTGGGACAGTCCATATTCCACCACTGCATTCTCTTCACTTCAGATACTTGTGTCAGACCTTTGGTTTGCATGATTTTGCACAGCCATCTGAATGTGGATTTATTTGCTGTGACTGTCCCCAAAGTGACTTTGACTGGGCCTGGACAGAACAAGCAGCTATAGCTACTAGTTCTGCTTTAACCTCCTCTGTTTTGCTCGTCTACCCTTAGCAATGTTGAGATGGCATGAAGGTAGGTGACCAGACAGCATATGTGAAAAATCGGGATGGGGGTGGAGAGTAATAGGAACTTATATAAGAAAAAGACTCAAAAATCGGGACTGTCCCTATAAAATCGGGACAGCTGGTCACCCTACATGAAGGGCCCTTGGGGAGAGAGATTTCCACCTCCAAAAACACTTTGTGCTGTCTGATAACAGGCACAACATCTGCCTCCGATAGGCTAATAACTGGTCATCCTGTGTGAAGGAGCACAGCATCAGTGACTGTGTGGTAGGAAAGATTAGACTTAACAGCATAAGAGGAATGGCAAATGGGAGAGTGGATACAATAAGCCCTAGAATAAAAGGCACGAGGAACCCATGATCAATGAAACACAGTGAGAGAGAAAAAGAGAGACACATGCACTACCTACCAAGAGGTAGGTACCTATAAAAGCAAGAAAAATACAGATACCTTCATATCATCTAGAAGTGCAATATCTTCTTTCTGTATTGCTTTGTCTGTCCATATTAAGGCACTGTAGGTCTTTGTCTTTTCCTCCTCACCTTCTTTCATATGTCCAATTGCCTCTCTAAACAAAAGAAATGAATCACACATAAGCATAACTACACAGCTGTATAAATGAGGATGTTTGCAGAATTCCCAAAGCATCGTTCTGAAATCCCTTGCCAGAGACAGTAAATACTGACCTGGTGACAAGCTGTAAATCTCGAACTTTTATTTTGTCTGAAGAGTTATTAATTTTCTGTGATGTCAGAAAAGGAATTGGTTAGCAAAGCTGCCCTGTTACAAAAGTACATGTGCTTTATGATTTTCATGAAGTGCAAATGATTTACCTGCTGAAGTTCCTTCATTTCCATGGCAGTAAAATGTATTCTATGAGGATTCACAAGCTCAATTGCAAAGGGCCTTCCTGGCAACATGCATAGAGTCATAAAACATAAAAACATGTTGTTCTAAATTAATGTTTGGATTTATGCATTAAGGTCGGAAGGTGTGAAAAATTTGTCTACTCTTATGCACACACATATGGGGTTTCAGGTTATCAGAGACATCGCCATCAAATGGAAGGAAAGAAACAAGGGACGTTTTTTGGCTACTAAACCTAAGTATTATCAGTAAGTGCAAATTACTGCTTCCCAGAAGACATCTTGTACAAGTCTGTGCTAATTAAAAAATAAAATAAGAAAAAAGTTAATTAGCTTATTTTCTGTCACCTACAGCAATGCCCAGGTGCAAGATGATGTTAAACTCAGCTCCCTCAACTAAACATCTGTTGAAATGGCTGCACTTTCTGTGCTCTGGGCCAGCGCTGATCCCAGGATATGCAATGCCTGGAATTATACCACAAATTAGCCAGCGTCTGGTACACCTCATTATTGATTTTTACTCTTTTTGCTACAGTTGTTTCAGTGTAGCTGAAAGCTATTGGAAGTATTAGCATAGCTGATTAAAGGAGCTACATCCAGAAAGTGAAATGAATATCTTGAAAGAGCAACAGGCATTTTTCTAACTAAAAGATGCAAAACAGAATTACGTAACAGAAAACAATATATTTATTAATGTGACATAAATGGATTAAAATTAGGAAATGCAAGACAGAATATTTATAACAAGCTATGGATTTCTAAATGTTTGTATTTGGGCAGCCAAGAAGATTATGGTGAGGTCTATTCTCTCACACAGTGTTCTTTTTATGAAATAATGTCTGTCTGTGCCTCTAAATAAATACGTCAGTAAAATTATTGAGAGAATGTTTCAAAGTAGCATTTGTGTCACAAGCTAGTTTTCCATTTACAAACAACAAAATCTGTCTGAGTAGCTCCAAGACATCATTTTGTTCGGTTTATGCCTTTAATGAAGGGACATTCCAACCTTACCTCTGCCTAGCGTTCTCACATCCACATCTTCTCTTCCCGAGGATGAAAAATTAAAACCTTTAAAAACAAATATGAACAGAGAATGAGAGATTTTACCTTTAAATTTTTTAATCAATCTAAAGCTTTCTCAGCTTGTTTGTAGAAAAAGAAGAAAAACTGTTTAAATCTATTTTAAAATGTAGTCTTCAGTCTATTTTAACAAAACTGGAGACAGTCACTGTCTCATCCCTCAAATAGAGACTTCCTAGTTCCTCTGCCTGAGTGAGGGACATCACAACCTTGAGAAAGTTTGAAAGAGCAGTTTAATCCTAAAAGGAATCCCACTCGCTGCTAATCCCTACTCCTTTTCTTACCCAGATGGAGTTAAATACCTAAAGGTTGTGATTGAACTCAATCTGAGACTCCAGCCTTTTGTTGTCTCCTCACGCCGTGACTCTTATCCTGAACACACTCATGAGTTCCCAAGATTTCAGCGAGATTCCTCACTTCTGAAGCTATTTGTCTGTTAATCATACACTTGGCCAGAAAGGGAAGGGAACTTCAGGTGTCACCTACAAGAATAGACTTATTTTTTCTCTCTCAAGATATGGTAAGGATTAGATTGGTACTTAACGTCCTACCTCTGACTCCTTCCCCAGTTAACCTGCCCCAGGAGCAGTCACACCTCCATCCCTCCAAGGAAGAACATGGAAAAAATTCACACTCTGGATATGACAGTAGCTTTGTGGAGCTGTCTTAAGAGAACCCTGAAGGCCACACAAACTGGACATCTCTCTTCATTGTGTATGGGGTTTCCTCAGCTTCCACTGCCAGGTGAGTGAGGGACAGAAGCAGTGAGGTCTACCCAGCCATCTCCATCAACCATTGGGGTACTTACTAGTTCTATCAGGTCACTAACCACATCAGCAACAGAAATGGGAAGGTGATCCCTTGCTTGGGTTCTGCAAGCTACCGGTTGGAGCAGACCTTCATACCTTTTCTCACCATTAATGTACAAACCAGTGTGGATAGCAGCTGTGGGAGTTCTGCATGCTAAAATCAGGTGCCTCTCAGTACCTTCCCTAATAGTATGCTGTGATTACTACTTTGGGATTTTCCCAGTGTCCAGTCTGACATATACAACTGCGGGGGGAAAAGGAATTTTGCTAATTTCGAATTAAATTTGTCCTTGTATCTAATGGTCACTATCCCTGAGTCTGGGGGCCAAGAAATGGACAATAAGCACCCTTCCCCTACAGATAAACTCCTATTTAATTGATTAGAATTTAGACAGTTGATCTCTATGCACAGCAGAAAGGCAGTGTAACAAGACCAAGAGAAAAGGGTCAAGGTAGGTATTCTGGAACACTTGAGATAGAAGCAATTAATAAACAAGGCTTTCCAGCTGGGAGTATGAGGATCCGCAGCTCTAGAACCTGCTGCATGCACACTACCTCCCAACAGCTCTGGCAGAGCATCAGTCAACAGGCTATGAGCCTTGCAGGCCCAAGCACCACAGGACGTGCTGCCCACAGGGGGCCTGATTGGCACTGCTTCCAGGGTCCCTGATGGGTCCAGGTGCAATAGTTAAGCTGGAGGAGATACCAAGAATCTGTCTGTGCAACTAGGTGGATCCCCAGCCACCTGCTATGACAGACCCTGTTCCTTCATCTTCCTCTGATTCCTGGCTTCTGACTCTGGCTCCGACCCTTTGCTCCAGCTCAACCCGCAAGATCTGACTCCACACACTAGGCTTGACCGCTCATGCCCCAACCATGCCTGGGAGTTAAGCCCCACTCACCACTGGATGAATACATTCACACTTACTTCACTTTCACACTGCAATAGTCAGAGGATAAGATAATAAACCAATATGTTATTAATCTTTTTAGCATTTCTTAATTGTTAAATAGTGTCTTCTGTAATGAGCATTCATTTATAAATTGTTAAGAAAGAGGTGTAGGAGTTAAAACAGACTACCATACATGCTGAACCCACTGGCATCATCAGGCTCAGCTGCAGAACTATTTTAAAAGGGTAATACTAGACAAAATAAAGCAAGCATTGAATTATTTAATGATCAGGCATAACATAGGCTATGGAAGGACCAGCCTTGGCTTGCAAGGACAGCTGAGAAGGATGAGAGAGTAGTTCTCTCTCCACGTGCATTCAATTTGCCTGTCTATTGAGGCTGGTAACCCAATGGGCCAGTTGTGGGAGTTGTTTTCAGGATGTGTAAGAAAAATTAACCCAAGTACTATGAATTAGATATACAATACTGGACACTCACTATCTGCTTTAAACGCTGTCATTAGGTGCTCTGAAATCAGCTCTTCCACTGAAGACTCCAGCTTTCGCTCTCCATCTATAATCCAGGGAGTTTGTGGTAAATTCCTTGAATATTTGTTGTACCTTCCTGTCAAAAGAACAAGTATGTTACCATTAATGCATCCAACACAGTGGTTCTCAACCCCCGCGGCCGGTGGGCCACTTGCCGCCCAATCAGCACACAGCTGTGGCCCATGTGACATCCTCAGTGCCATACAGGTAGTATATATATTGTGTGGATGTGGCCAACATAACACACAGAGTGCTGTATATGCGGCCCACAATGGTAAATAGGGTGAGAACCACTGAGCTCACATAATGGACTGGCGCTTTGAGTTCTAGTGTTTCATAGCACATTTTACCTAGTCTTATGGAGAAAGATAAATTCCCTAGTCTTATGGGGAAAGATAAATTCTCATGTTTGTTATTAATAATTTACATACTATGGGGAGAGCACAACAGGAAGGCTCAGGAGGAAATTAAGAATGTTCTATTCAGTGCAGGGTTTGGATGATATATGTTAAATAAAGTGGGGTCCACAACTGAAAAAAGGGGGGGGTAAAAGGAAATATCAAATAACTTCTCATTCACTGAATGAGGCAGGGGCCGTGTGTTAACAATAGTATATGATTATGTAATTAAAGGTTGTATGATAATACACCTGCTCCAGGGAGCCAAATTAAGGCTCCACAGCAATCTTAATTCTGGAATTTTTGAGTACTTGACTTTGTCATCTTATTGTTCTTTTTAACATAGTTTGTTGGATGTAAGTAGTGTAGTATTCCTGCATCATATCACATTTCTCTTCCTTTTTCTTTTTTTTAAATGAAATTAAATGCAAAAAACAATGCTAATACATTGTTACAGCTGATACTTTGCATCTTACGGATAGGGAATTCAAATGTAGGGATTCTCCAGCAACTGTAACTCAGCAATATTGCACACCTATATTAAATCATTAAAATTAACACCATGTACTAAATACTACACAGGCACAAGGGTTCTCGAATTACAGTTGCTATGGAGATTACAATTTTGAATTTCTGATTTCTGTGCATAAATAAAACAGAGATAGGAAAACACTAGATCAGAGCTGTTCTCTCCATTCTGATAGCGGATATGTGCCAGAGAGGTCACAGTTAGAGCTGGTTAGAACATCATTTCATTAAAGCCAAAATGTTTCAGGGACGGGTTCGGTCACAGAGATCCCCTTGGGACTATCACCTGACATGCTGGAATTACCTCTGAGCCCA